>NW_020438897.1:720514-747749 GCF_000699045.2 Agrilus planipennis
ATAAAATACTAGTTAAAATCGATGTTTGCCATAATTTTGACTACGACCTTGAACATTGACAAATAATTATTTATTTATTTATAACCTACAATTTAACTGTCAAGAATTATTAAATAAATGGATAAAAGTGGTTTTATTTGAATGCTAATGAAAATATTTTCTTTTCCAAACCAATTTTGATATGAAATTATGGCTGGATTTTTCATTGGAGTTTGGGAGGTACTGTGCTTTTTGCAAAAATGTGTAAAATTATATTGTTATATATTTGCTTTTCTAATTGTTTCTAGATAAGTGAATACAGTGAAATTCGCACAAGTCAGAACGAATGTCTTTCTATAAAAGGGTAAGAAAAGTATAAAAGTATAGAAGCAAATGCATGATTATTTCATTTCAGGGTAACATTTAAACTAGACGATTCTGGAGATGTAACTTGGACTGTTCCAGAAGAACTTAACCCAGTGCCCCTTTTTAGCTGTGAAACATTTGAAGTTCATAAAAGTTATGACAATCTTATACTATGTTTTGGAGTATATTCAGGACATATAATTGAATTTAGTGTTTGTACCCTAATTTTAAGTATTCGATTGTGATTATAATATAACTGATTTCTAGTGTGAATGGAATGAAGTTAAAGATGAAATGACTCTTACATGTCAAAATTGGGGTGTACTGCTTAAATGTAAACGAATAGCAGATGAATCTATTGATCACTTTCCAAAGTTTCCCTTCTCTTTATTGCCGGCTTTAGAAGATGGTTATTTTTCTGATATGATCATAGTTGCATCTAATAAAAAAGAGGTATCATATTTGTAATGTTGTCCTGAACAATAATCATGTAGTTTTATATGTTATGGAAGTTTAAGGTACATTCCATTGTATTAAAATTGTTTGGAAAAGACTTAAGTTGGGATACAGTTCCAATTCCATTTAGTGGACTCCCTGAAGATGTTTTGGGAACGATATTGCATTTCTTTTATGCAGAATGTTTGCCATATTCAGTGAGCGAAGCAACAATTCAAAAAGTTATTGATGTCAGTAAACAGTACCCTTGCCTTAGCAAACTTGTGTCAATGTGTGAACTGTATTTGAAAAATATGGCTCTAAAAGGGCGTAAGTTTTCTCTTTATGAATTCTTGCGTCGTTCTTAAGAATCATTTCATGTTCTAGAAATAATAAGCCTGGTGAATGACATGCATCAAAGCATAAATCAAATGATTGGACATTTCAGTGCATGCCATGGTTCAACTGACAATATTACCTCAAACGCGTCAAAATTATGTTTTATGGTGAAACAGTCAATAAGGGATGCAGCTGTTGGTAAATATTATAATACAATTTCAAATGTGAAAATGAAGAATTTAGTAAATGTTCATTTCTAAATTTCATAGCGGCAGTGAAGTTGCTCTTACTTTGTGATCTTTTTACAAAACGAAAAGGAGAATTGTCTAAGGAAGAGCGTCATGAAATCATTCAATACGCAAAGTCACGGTTACCTATATTTATGTCTCAATTACAAAACTTTTTACATATTGTTAAGTCTACCTTCAACGGTATGACGTCAACCCAGCGACACGAAATTGCTGCTTACATTGTACCTGAGGTAAAACAAAATTATTAATTTTTTTGTCGATAAACTTATATTTTTCCCTATTAGGTTGAAGTGATATTGGATACTATTTCATCTGTCGTGGTAGAAATTGAAAAGGCTTTACAACAAATATTACAAGTGATTTCGCCTCAAGATGAACCAAAGAAACGTTCGGGAGTAGATTTGCTTTTACTGGGCAGATCCTTAAAAAACGTTTTACATATTCGGGAATTAAATAAAATAAAAGACGTTTACGAGTACGTTACTTTTGGTATAAGTCTATTATTACACAAAAAGTAAGCTTACATTAATGTACAAAAAGGTCTATTTGTATAAAAACGAGTAATTTTTCAGAGAAACGTTTAAAGAATTGTCTCAGTCGCAAAAAGTACGATCTGTGGCACGAAATCTAGAGCAAGTTTTTGAAGAGTTACCTTTCTTTCTTTTGCGTTTAGAGGAAATTTCAGTAATGCTTGATGACAAATTAGATTGGAAAGAATTTAAATTCTGTTTTAAAGTCGGCACCAGCAAAGTGGTTTGTAAACTGTTTTTGTAGATTTTTCATTTAGAAAATTTGTAAAATTACACGTTTGTAGGCCGGCGTCCTTCAGAGGCTAGTAGCGCATCGCGAAATGATGCAAGATGTTATGGTGCAATTGTGCGATTTAATTCAGAGGGATGCTTTTATTCAATCTTTGCAAATTTTAGGCTTGTTGGACAATAACAAGGAAAGTGCTAGCAGTGATAACTGTCAGAAACCATTGAACTCCCCAAGTCAAACACAAAATTCTCAAGGATGCATGGTACATGTATAATAAGTATAAAAAATCAAATTTCTTTTGAAATGTTATGTTTTGAAGCTCAATCTGGTGGAATCTTTATGTGTTCCTCCTCCACCTTCCGAAAGTGACCTTTCAAAACTCGCTGCCAAATTAATGGATGACGAAGATAGTACTGATATGGAGTTTAAAGTAATAGTTTGCGCAAATGCCCAGGACGTCAGCGAAAAAGAATCTGGTGTGCCTGATCAAAATGTTTGCACTTTAAAGGCTCATCGAGTAATAGTGGCAGCTCGATGTGATTGGTTCAGAAGGGCTCTGTTGTCGGGTATGAAGGAAGCCATTGATAAGTAAGTTTTTGGTACATTGAAAAAAAATTCGGGACTTTACTTATTCTATGATAAATTTGTAGAAAAATACACATATACGACACTAATGATTTCCTATTTAAAATTTTCTTGGAGTATTTGTACAGTGGCAGACTGAAACAGTCCCTTTCTACAGACCAGTTGTGCGAATTGTTGCTATTAAGTGACAGATACGAGTGTGATTCTTTAAAACAAATGTGTGAAAGCGCCTTAGAAACGAACATAGATGAAGATTCAGTTATATACTTGTTAAGTGTTGCCGATCAGTACAACGCTAACAATTTGAAGGTACGTGTTATTCTTCGTTTAAGAGAAAACAGAAAATCCATGTTTTATCAGGTTCCAATTAATCTAAATGTAATGATTACGTTTTCTCCTTTCAGAAAGCATGCCTGTTCTTCATATTTCAACATAACGATTTGACGGAAAGCGAAGTTTTTTATGAACTGCCCGTGTCCTTGCAGGCGGAAGTTTTCGATTGCGTGTGGACGCAAACGCCAAAGAAAAACGTTACAGGCTATAATTACAAATACTGCGAGTCCGAACCCGATTTTGCCGATTTCGTAAATGAGGTAAGCAAAATTTCTATCTCTATAAAATAATAACTCACTACCAGCGTTTCCACATTAATGAAATGTTTGACTAAAATCTCTTATAAGGAGCCAAAAGGAATTCACGTTAAAATATTTTCAAATTCATATTCCCACGATTGTGTTCCAATTTTTACTCGAATGTGAAATGTGAAATAGTATGTACATTTTTAAAGTCCTAACTGTAGAGACAAATTCTTTTTTGGAAGTGGTCTTTTCTTCCCAATTATACGAAATTAACACAAGTGATTAATTTAAAATTTCAATGATTAAGTTCACATTATTGGTATCAGTAATACAACATTTCCTTTTTAACTGAAGGGCACATGTTCTCGAATGGACAATTTTGTTGCTCAGTTACGAGATATTTGTGGCGACGTCGTTAGTACCGATAAATTAGTCGAAATAGCCCTGGCTGCTGATTTCGACATCAGTAGAGCTGTGAATTACGTCTTTTCCAGTACCGAGGATTAATTAATAATTTCCCGTAGTATTTATTATTACTGTATCATTATTCCTATCCGTTTATTCAATGCATGGGATGTATAGAATACGCAACTAATTGCTATTATTANATTCGGTTATTTTCATTTTGTGATCTCTGTAAAGTATTATCTCTGGACTCTTCGGTTGTACTTTTCTTTTTTACTTTTCTTTATTTGCGGCCTTATTTAAAAATAAAATTTTTCCTTAATAATTTTTCGTATTTTGACATGTAAAAATATTAATTTAAAATATCAGTATATTGTATTCAAAGTGTATTCAGAATGTTACCTAGTAAACTTTAACCAAAAGTTACTTTCACGCAATATAACCCATTATTCTTTTTGGCAGCAGTTCATTACAGCATTATTTACTTTAATTTACTCTGCAATGCTTCTTCCTTATTAATGCATATTTTAACAATTTGACTATGTAGCTTTATAAAGTAAATAAGTTGCCCTTTTCTTATTTTGTATATCTAGTCATAGATTTAATTTATATCATTTCCAATAAGAATAATTAGCAGTAAATATTATCAATAGTAACAAATTTAATGCAGATGTTAACTTAATTTTACAAAATATTTGCGTCTTTTAAATTATTTATGTTGCGAATTGTTTAGCTACATTAAAACTAATAATTTTTTTTCCAATTTATATGGAAGTCTTAAGAAAACCTTAAATTTCTAAAAAGTTCTTCAATTACCATATTATACAGGAACACTTACGATTAGAGATACTGTTAATTCAAAAGTGTTTTAAATTTTAAAAGTCTTTCTCCATTTTCAGATTTATTGTATTTCAAATCTTTATATGAATGTATTTATTATTATTAGCACACTTTTTACTATGTGGTACCTAATTATAAAAAACGATATGTTGAATGAATATATTTGGATAATAAACCATTAAGGAAGGTGAATTTTGTTGTTTTCCTTTTTCAAACCTCTATACTTAAAATGTTTATTAAAAATCTACCAAGGAAAGGCAAGTATGAAAAATATTATGAGTGTTTTCTTCGGTTGATTATTGCTTTTGATGACAAGTTTCTTATATCAACGTTTTCAAATAAGGGCATCCCACAGGCTCGTCGATCTGAAAACTGATCGTCGGACAGACTCATGCACACAACCAATATTCCCTTCCCTATTCCAATGTTCCCATTTACTGGAAAATAGAACATCTCACAACCGTAACTACATGCGAACTCTGCTTCTCTTTACTCAATTTCCGCTTACGTCGCTAACTAACCCTTTATGTCTCAGGGTGTCCTACCATCCTATTCCTCCTTTTACTTATTGACTGCTAAAGTTTATTCCCGCTACGCCCAACAATCATATTTAGCATCCTTGCATGTACTTCCACTTTTAATATTTTCGAATTTCCAAATTAACCGTTCGCGAACATAGAAGTAATTTCTTTTTGTCAACAACTTTTTCCATCCTAAAGGAACAATCTAAAAATAATTTATGACACAGTTTAGGCACCTCTATTTAAGATCTATCGATAGACAATTAACCGGTGTAGAAGTTTCGTAGCAAACATATATAACTGTAGCTTGTAGCAGCGCTATAACAGACCTCTGCTTCCTCTTCCGTAATTACGGAAGTTCCGCATACATTTTCACATTCGCTTCTGCATCTGGTTCCGCATTTTTATAAGGGAAGCTTACCGGAACTCAGCAAAATCTTATTTCCCATCTTTTTGAAAATCAGTATATCGGAACAATAAAACAAGTCGTAAAAATTTATAACTTTTATCTATTGGCTGAACTTGGCCGTTTTCAAAACACAATATAAATGGAATTGCTCGTTACAAAACTGCATGTTGTGCTTTCAGCAACCCCTTTGTAACATTGTCAACGTATTATTATCAACCGTTTTTGTTTATGAAGTATTAGCGTCAATGCAGCGTTGTGGCTGCAAAATATTGTCAATAATAATATTGTCCCTGTGCAAATAACTTTATTATAGTTTAAGGCCTAAATCTATTTCTCAGTATTCCATACGTTGATATTTTCCAAATTTTATTTTCTTATTAGTTTTCTATTTTAATCTAAAAACATTCAGAACTCTCAGCTTCTCCTTAGCCAGTTATAGCGTCTACTTATTTTGCATTGTATTTACTCAGTGGTGTAAATTTTAAGTTAAAAGTGTAATTTTGATGTCAAAAAGAAGTTCCATTTGGGATTACTCTGTCACCTAAAATTATTACACTTCCGCATCGGCTTCCGCAAAAATTTACTTCTGTTTCCGTAATGACACTTCCGTTGCATCGCTAGCTTGTAGCAAAAGGTAGTAAAGCGAAAACTTCAAGCTAATGTAAAAGAATACCTGACTGAATATTTTGTCTTAAAAAGCAGTTCCCCTGCAATACGTATGCCGGCCCATTCACGGATGTTCCTCAGCCAGGAAGCCTGCTTCCTTCCTTCCATGATTAATTGAAGAATTCTATAACGCTCCTCTCTGAATATATCTCCAAGATATGAAAATTTTCTACACTTCACAGTATTTAGTAGTAGACAAGTTGTGTCTGCCCTATTTAGTACATATCATTTAAAATTTTAAACATTTTTTCTCGAACTTATATCTGTCAGAATAATATATAATAAAATGTAATAGATAAACCTTTGGTTTATTTTTGAAGGAAACGCCGAAACGTAAGAGATGCCGATCTCCGAAAACACGATGTGATACTCCAAATCTCTCTGTGGCTTTCCGCCGTTACTATTGGAAAATATTATAAAGTTCTAGAATATCTGATTAAGCATTCGATCGGAAGCAATTGTGGATGATTGTACCCGGCGAACGGCACGTGTTTAAAATCCGACTTTATCTTGAAATATCGTTTCCTCGACTTTCAACTAAAACGAATAACAAAATTGAAATCACATTATACTACTTGACGGAGCGGAAAACGATTTACGCCGTATTTTCTAATTGACTACAGAAGGAAATGATACAGAAGAGAACGAGACAAGCAATGCAATCTTTCCTGAACAAGCAACAAATATACACAAAGGACTTCAATTTGTTTTTGGCAACGATCGATGTGTAAACGAATAAGGGACGAAAGAAATTGCTGTTTCTTCGTCACAAAGAGATTAGGTACATACATGTATCTTCATCAAAAAAACAAAATTATAAGCTTTGATTTGTCGCGTCAAACTAGTCAGTCGATTGATATAACGAAACTAAATAAAACGCTATATAAAACACAAAATTCTTCAAAAAATATTTAAAAAACACCTAAAACGAATTGCGACACTCAGTTAGAAACAGATTGAGTATCGAACCGCATTTTAGTATTTTTTTTAATATTTTATGTGTAATTTCGGGTTTAAATGCAAAACCTTTAACCAACGAAATATACGTAGGGGAGACCGGGGCAAAATGGGATATTTAAGAAAGAAATCATCTTATAAAAAATAGTTATGCAAAACATTATGTAAGTACAATAAATTACTTATTTTTTTCATAATGAGGGACAGCAATAAGGAACTCAAATTTCGCATGGTCGGGGCAAAATGGGAAAAAGCACGGGGTAAAAGGAGGATATACTTTAATCAGACTGGCAGTATTCACAAGTATGCGCAAAATTGTAGTGCTCATCAACTACAACACAGGAATTGTATTATGGGCCCAATCATGACGCATGCTACAGCATACAAATACAAGCGCAGTGCCCCCAGCAGTATTGTCTAAAGGTCTAGCTATTGCTTAACATTTGAGAGGAAACTGGTTCGATTCCGAATTTCCTTAGATCGCTTGGGCAAATGATGGGGAAGTAATTATAATAATTTTATTTCAAAGATGGTCTTTCACTTTTCTTCATTTCGTCCATCTCATCTTTCTCACCCCAACTGCCTGCCCAATAGAATTAGGAACTGGTGGGAATGACCCATCCAAGTGTTTTTCAAGCGCACTTTAATTCTTGGCTTATTAATATTTTTCTATTCAGATTAAGTATTCCGTTAGACCTCGACCATTTTGCCCCAACAAACATATTTTATAATTAAACGAAGTACTTCTAACCTAAAAGTATCTTATATCAAACTCCGATACTACTGTTACGATCTAGGACTAAAAATACAATAAAAATATTTAGTTACTCTCTCAATAACGCGTCAACATTTGCCACAAAACTTCGTAAAAATATGAATAAATTCAATTTTTTCTCACAGTGCAGCCCAAAAAAAAATACTGACACGCTCCCTTCCAGCTACATGTAGGGCGACTTAAGTTCGTCCGAATAGCCCTGTCGGGGACACATATGCGCATACGAATCCCGTCTTGTCCCGAACCTCGTTTTGCCCCGATCTCCCCTGTATACACATATGTAGAAAGGTATTTATACACGTAAATAACTCAATCACAAAATTACAATAAATAAACATGTAATTATTTTGTGATATTATTATGTAGGTACTTACACGCAAATGTTTCTAATTTTTGAAATTATTAATTATACGATGTTTAGGATAATTACTATATACCTGTTCCTGACTTCGCGTGTTGTACATACATAATAGAAACCCCGTGAGATAGAGTCTATCGGGGTCTTTCTTTAATTTCGAGGATGAGCTAAACTAATCTTTTATAAAAATTTCAGCAGTTTCCAAATGATAATATAGTTTTCACAAAAAAAAATATGAAAACAATATTGCATTGCCGTTAAATAACCAATAGCACTTTTTCAGAAATGAAAAATTATAGAATTTGGACTACCAAGGAAAATCTGTCGATGAAATTTTATTGAGTGCTATTGTTGTTCCTTTTTAACTTACACCAATTTCTAGAATCAACTTTTTTGACAATCCTGTCATCACGTTTTCCAGCAAAATCGGAAACTCTTAGAGTTTGGACAGAGTCCAGTTATCGATCCCAAGTGATTCTAAAGAGTGGGATAAGTGCATCAAAACCGACATGAATAAAATAAAAAGGAAGTCGAAAGCGTAAAACATGTGGTTTTGTTAGGTGTGTTAAAAATTCCACCCTCATAAAAAGGTCTTTCTTTCATATGCTAAATCACGTAAACTCAACGTGTTTAGTGGTTTTCTTAGAAAATCGTTACAAGCCTCACAAAATTATAGAAACATAAACACTTTTAGGTAAATGTTTAGCATTAATTCGTTACCTTCAATTACATGTAGTACTAATGAAGGTCATGGACTATCAAAGCTTAATTAAAAGACGCAGCAACACTACCCAAGAACTCAACCAGTTTTATTTACATATTGTTTTGGGTTTCCTGTAATACACTCTAACCTACACTGTTCTCACTCACAACCTGACTGATTTTCTCCCGAACATGTAGTAGAGTCTAGATTCTAGAATGTAGATCATAAATACTTATGGTATATGTATGAGATAAGAATAATATTATAAAAAACTTCCCGCACAATAAGGATTAGGTAATCTAGTTTCCAATCCAAAAGAGTATGATTACCAAAATGTTCACGGAAAAAAGGCAAAATCTTTATCGAAGAAGAACAATAAATATTTAATGAGACTTTCGCATGTATGTAGCTCATTACAGAAGGAACATTTTTCATAGATTATTGAGAACAATTTCTTTTCTTTTTATAGTCTGGGATACCTACTATAATGATGAGAAATTAAACCTATTCATTTTCAGTGTTTCACTCTGTCTTACAAAATTATTGGATGTACTTACACCAACGTAAAAGATTACAAAACCAATAAAAGCAGGTTTCTAGCATAAAAGGTAAAAGTTCAATTTACTTATAATAATCTAAAAATATCTTTTACTCTGTAAGGTCTCTCGTTAACAATGGCTAATTTAAAAGATTGACTACTACGGCTTTTAAATAATTCAGTTCTCAATTCAGATTTGAAATAAAATAGCAAAGATCAGAAAAGAAACCTAATGAGTTCAATTGGGGAACTAATAAGTAGGTAAATAGTTTTCCATCCCCATCGCAAGGTCGTCAGTCCTAACGCATGTTGGACACGCACCTCCACTTCTTCCTATTCTGAGCTAATCTCCTCATTTCCCTAAAACTAGAATATCCTACATCTTTAACTATTAGCGAATAGTAATCTAATCTTAGTCTACCTCTACTCTGCTTAACTCCTGTTTCTGCCTCTAATATGTGTTTGACTAGACCTTCATTCCTGAGAAGGTATCCTAACAACCTATCTCTCCTATTTTTTATTAGTTTTCCATAAAGTCCTTTGTTCTCTTATTCTTTCTAATACCTCTTCATTTCTAACCTTCTCTATCCACGCTATCATCATCATTCGCCCATTCAGTTCGTTTCCCATATTTAAAATAAATTACTCCAAGGAGAGTTTAGTAGATAATAAGAAATAATATCTTTTTTAAATAGCTTTAATATATGAAGGAAAGTAGTAAGACATGCAAACCTCGTCAGATTGTGAAAGGATAATTGAAATACATTAGTACTATAAAATACATCCAACGGATCATTTCGTTTAATGAAACTGAGCTAATAGAATTCCGGAAGCCAATCCTTACGGTGAGCTGGTCTCGTATCACAATGGACAGGACCAATGGAAAAGTCCTTGTTACTAGAGCAAGCGATCGGTGGGTGTCATTTCAGGGATTCCTGCACAGAAGGAGCAGCAGCTTACGATGAGGAGCGTGTTGCATTCGGCGGTTGCAATAATGGCGAGAAAAGATATTTTCGTCTGCGCCTTTCGAAGATCAATAGCGGTTCGTGTCATGCCCGGACCCGCGCGCATGCTACCGCCGCTTTGGTTCTAACCATCTTTAATATTAGTATTCCCGTCCCAGATACAGAATCGTCGAGTGGTTGTTCGCCACGAGCGACGAGGCTGTCGGCGGATTACATTTTGAATGCGGGTTTGGCGCGAAAAAACACCCTAGTGTCGACCACCACTTGAACACCCTCGGGACACCCGATCTCATTTCATTTAATTAAACACACTTATCAAAACACTGACATACGTACGTGCACGCTCTAAAGCCCAGTGTGTTCTATGGTGTAAGTTATAGTGGCCTCGGATGAAACCTCAAAGTTTTCTCATTGGTAAGAGATTTGTTCGATTGATCTGTTGTATGCCGTTTGCTGCCTAGAACACCCCTGCCGTTTTCCTTGTTAGGATGAGACGGGAGTTTTATTAACTCGAACTCCATTCCGCCCCAATGGGTGATTAACGTGGGCGATGAAGAAACTGATTGGATTTTAGTATTGAATCAACATTTTTATACCTAACTACTGCAATAAATGTATTTTCCATCTGCGTTATTTAGTTTTTCTTTTTAGTTTGCTTGACTGTTGTGAGCTTTTGCTTTTCCCGAATGGTTTGATAAATCAATTCCAAATCCAATTTGAAACTCTAATTAAATCTGTCTATAAAATTGATTGCTGCAAAGATAAGTGCTTATTTGTTATACATGTACAGAGCGATGGAATATATTATTCTCCTATCGTATCTAATCTCTAAACGTGGTCTGCACTTTTCCGTAAACCGTCGTTGAAACAACTTCAATGGCCTCAAGTCACGTACTATAATTTCAGACAAAGTGGGGACGTTAATCCAGTTAAATATAATTTGCTCATGTAGATTTAAATTAAATTATTGATGACTGATTAACTACACTTATTTCTTTAAAAGATTAACTACACTTATTTCTTTAAAAAACTATTTCTAGCTACTGAAATGAATAAATCCCGATTAAGCATCAACAACTTATAAAACTACAAAATGTATTAAAAAGTTCTTTCTTTCATATGTCATAAAGAACATTCTTAAAATTGGGAGGTAAAATTTTATAATGATTTCGTTCAACGGACTTTAGACCAACTGACTTTTAATGCAAACTGAATAAAAAATCTTTATCAACTATATAACCAATATTTTAGATTAGTTACTTAAAATTTGATAAAATGGAACTTAAGGAGCAAAATCAGAATACATTCGGGGTACGTATTTTTAATGGAGATGCGTGCCCAACTACTACCCTTAGGACTGACGACCCTGCAATGATGTTGAATAAATTTTCAGTAATTGTGGATAATATTGTAGTAGTCGACTTTAAGATTAAATAAACAAACTTCATCCCTATTTAATCTACATAAACGTTTACAAATAGTAGCGAGCATCATTCCATGCCATTCATCGTTATGTGTAAATATTTCTCTCTATGCTAGAAAATTTCTATTTTTGTTTGTGCCGGTTACCACTTCCTTCAAGAGACGAATGTTTTCGATTAACGAAATTGTTTAAGGTGGACATACTGGATACGTACGTATTTCATTAAAATTGACGAGTCAATTTGTAGTAGTCGTCACGATTTTTCAAGAAGAAGCGTTCTAAAATTATTACGCCACAGCCTACTTATTGACCCGCGATTTTGCCAACGTGAAGCTATTTCTTTGCTTCTAATAAAAATAATTGTTATCATTAATAAACAATCAAAAAAGGACCTCCTATATCATTCCTGACAACCTGCTATTAAGTCCATATCATTGATTGATCTAACAGAAATACTAGTAAGAGCCTTTTGTATCAAAATAGCATTTAAATAGCCATACGAATCTAAAAAAACTCAGTTATTGCCATCTGACAGACAGATGCATGTCGTATGTATACTTCAATCAGAACGCCAACAGTTAATTTAAACTTACAGAAATGTGTAGGTAAAATCGACGAGATAGGCAACACAATGAAAAATATAACGAAATTAAAAGTTTCCTTTTCACGTAAAACCATCAGTGATGAATTACCCCCGAAGAAACTCTGAAGTTAATTACTTAACCCGGTATAATTTAGCTACGTATCTGCCAGGGCAATACACTGGCATATTTTTAATTTTAAACATTTTAAACTCCTTTTCTTTATTAGGTATAATGCGCGGTTTTAACTTTTTAATCGAATTTGAAAACATTCTCGTTGAAACGGTTAGAAAACGTGTCACTCATGTTTTATAACGATTCATTTCTATTAGGTCACGTCAATTATAAAACGAAAGTTGTTTATAACGAGTAACGAATATAGCGAACATTTGGGTATAGCGTACAAATAATTTTCGCAAAAATGTAGTAAGCAGCAAATTAAAGAAGTAATCGCAACGAATGAGCCTGATAAGTGAAATCACAAGATATTTTTGTAGTGTGTTACAAAAATAGAATAATGTTCGAAGTTTCTGCTATATGCGTAGCTTTGATCTCCGAAAAATTGTAACGATTAAATTACCGGGAATATTGCTCATCATAAGTACAAGTATTCACTTGCAGAAAGAATCTTTGCAATTCGTAAAGCTGAGAAGCGGAGGCATCTTGACTAGGGTTGCCACCTTTTCAGGCTTTACATAAAGTATTTCTCGACTAAAAGGTTCAAAAAAAAGTACTCGGCATAAAAATAAACTATTTAATTTTTTGTTTTTAAAAACATATTTTTTGTTACACCTAGCAGCCAGTAACAAATTGCTGCCGCTCTTAAATACATTAATAGCCTCTAAACATGGCAAACAAAGATTTAAGTTAACTAAAAGTTCATTTTTAATTAGCTTTATTCCTGTCGTCCCGCCACTTCGCGTTCATAACAGAGAATACTCTTTATGTAAATGCTGAAGTGGCCGGAACGGCCAGCAAAAATGACTCTACTTTGAACAGATTTGGGAAATCAGATTGTTTCATAAATATGGCTTGCCATTTTTCTGTGCAATATTATTGATGTAAAAGTACTCTGAATTTCGAATAATCGCTTACAAAATTACGATGTTTACTTAAGGGCTTAAGTAAAGTATTTTTGCGTACTTTATGTGTCTTGTAAAGTATAACGTACGCATAGTCGAAATAGAGTACAATACTTTATAATAAAATACGGGTGGCAGCCCTAATCTTGACCCACGTTCTCTATGCCCAAACTTTGACTCAAAATTCGTTAATTGAAGGTCTGGAGTTACAAAAGTTGTCATTTTTTTTGTGCATTTTTATCAGTTTTCGATATTGAGCGCGTTCCTGGGCTAGGTTCGTCTTATTCCCCTGCTTTTCGGCCGTACAAGAAAATTTGATCCAAGGAGAAACTGCATCTACTTGTGCTCTTAACAAAGAAGGTTTCCCATATATCCCGTCTAACCTCGCGGATTCACCAGTAAATCTACGATAAATCTGACGGCAACTCATTGTTCCAAATTTTACTGTTCCATTTTTCGTAACGCACAACAAAAGCACAACTTCTCCATTAAGGTCGCACAGTTAGTGTACGAAGTTGAAACTAAGCCTCTATTGGAATGACCGATAGATACACAGGCTTTGTGATGGAGCGGCACGCAATGCCACACCTGGTAAACCCAAAAAAAGTAAAATATAAACGAGGAAATTGCAAAAAATAAAAGCCCTATTTGTAGAAAAATGATATGACGTGCTAAAGGCGTTTGAGTCCTTTAATTAGGCAATTTTCCGTAATAATCACGATCAACTAAAGCTAATCTAGTTTGTTAGAATGGCAAATTACATCATCATCATCATAACTGTATTTTCATACTATATCTTTCTGTTAACGCTTTGGAAAAGTCGCTCCTTTAAAAGCACCATTTGAATTTCTGAAGTCGCAATTAAACCCGAATTTTCAATCTCTTTGATTGGTTAAAATCTGAAATATATTGTACCTACACAAACTTTTATTTAGTCAAAGATAATTCCGATAATAATAACATATAAATTGAAAATTACCGCACAAACAAATAAAGAGAAAGTCTGTTAGTGCTTTTTTAACAGTTGCCTGTAACAGATAAAATTGGCCAACGAATTTTTATCTCATCAATGTTTTATTACCTTTATCGTTTAATATATTGTTTGATATATTACAATTTAGCAAATTTTTTAACTCGTAAAGCCTTCTTTGAGTTTATGAATTAAAACCTATGTTTTCTCGTGAGAGAAACACCCATTGAGTAAATTAAATCGTAGCCATTGTAATTTCTCTTGTATTATTAATAACAGAAAATTCAACTATAGAAACTATCCTACGTGATTGTATGCATAGTCTCCTGACGTGACTTGTTTTGACTCAAGGAAAAACTTCACCGACTTGTGTTCCTGGCAAAGAATGTTCCCCATACACCCCATGTAATCTTACATTTGTAACTCGCGGATCCACCAGTAAAATTACGATAGATCTGATGATAACTCATTGTTCCAAATTTTACTGTTCCATTTTTTATAACGCATCACAAAAGCGAATGATGGGGATACCGTGGATAGAAACGGTTAGAAATGAAGAGATATTAGAAAGAATAGGAGAAGAGATGACAATAAAAAATTAGGAGGGGTAGAGGTAGACTTAGATTAGGTTATTGTCCGGAAATAGTTAAGGATGTGGGTTGTTTTAGTTTTAGGGAAATGCGAAGTTTAGCTCAAGATAGGAAAGAGTGGAGGTACGTGTCCAAACAGTCTTAAGACTGACGACCTTACGATGATGAATTATTTTGTAAGTATCTACATTTTAGAAATGTAGGAATACTTCGATAAAACTTCACTTCTTTTTGAATTGGCGTAATCTTTGATTATTGAAAGAAGCAAACGAAGATATGACTGACGACCTTATGATGATGGTGATAACAAAAGCACAACTTCTTCATTAAGGTCGCACAGTTAGCGCATGAAGTTTTACTTTCATTCTAATTAGAAATCAATAACAAGGAACCCCTTAAAGTGTATTTGGTGCTCTTAGTATTTATATCTTCTAACTGAAAGTATTTAAAATCTCTTCCCTACTATATTCCTGATTTTGTTTTGCTACATTTGTTTCGGAACTGATAGTTCAAAGGTTTTGCAAAAAAAAATGGTAAGTGGCAAGCAACATCCAAGTATTTTAGCATCATAAATAAAGGCTTAACCGCTTCAGCCACCTCGAATAATTTAAATAAGTTTACCCAATCGAAACTTTTTTCATTAGGCTCTTCTTCTCAATATAAATCCTTTTGATATACGCTGCCTGAAACCTTTCGCCAATAAAGCTCTTTTATCTTCGTTTAGTTCACACGTGTGGCCCTGTAGATTGAGACGCATCCCTCTCTCTGCGAAAAATTACTCACGCCTTGGTGAAAGAAAAATCCCTCTAACCACAGCCATTTGTCTCGAAACATAAAGGATTACGCCATTCTAGTATGATGAGGAACTCGGCGGAAACTTTCCACTTCATCGGTAACGTGAAGACGAATGGCGGATTACAGAAGTTTCTAGAAGGTAAAACTGTCTCAACAGACGTGAAGGGAACGACTTACCCTCTGTGGCATATCGAAAACGAGAAGACTTGAGACTTAACAAGGAATGATCCGCAAACCGTTAATGATGTCTGAATGAAAAACGGGCACGTGACAAACAGCGAAACAAAAAGAGTACCTAAATGCTTTTTACTTCAATGCCACTAATTTGAGAAGTATATAAAAAAGGAAAGACAAGCAAGCCAATTAGAAAACGGAACTATATGCTCAGTCGTAGTTTCGTGAAATGTTTGCTAGTTGAATCAAATGAAACGTATGAACAGAAAACGAACAAAAACATTGAAAAAGTTTATCGTGGCACAGTCCACATGACTAAAGTAGGTACGGGAACCTCTAGAAAATTTGTAATTCTAATAAGGCCATCAATCTGTTCCCACAATCCCCAATCTCCGCTGAATTGAAGAGCTCGCCGATTTTATTTAACTTCACGCCTACTCAACGGTCAAATATTGTCACAATTTTTTACCTACTTTTTGTTACAATAGATTGAGCTCGAAATTTAAGTTAGTTTTGATGACAATAGAAAATAGACTTTAAAAAGTAAAACTATACATTAAATTAATGAGTGCTTCATTGATTGTTGTTTAAAATGATTATACCAGTTACTTACTTAATTAAAAACAAAACACTAAAAACTGACAATCAAGAAGGCTACATTCATAAAATAAATTCAACAGAAAGATTAGGTTCCTGCAATAAGGATTACTTAAGGAAGAAAATAAATTATGATTTCGCAGAACTATAAGGACAACTTTGTTAAAAACAAATTCAAACAAATCTTTAGATTTATGTGAAATAGATCTTCATAGCAATCGTATTTCATGTCATTCACAGTTTTCGCCTACAGTTTCGGCTTGCTGTGTAAGTAAGCAATGTCCTCAGTTATAAAAAATTCTAATCATTTTGATATCTTAATAAAATTATTAACATCCAGGTCCATAAGCAAGATAGATTTTTTGAGTAAAGTAAACCATAACATTTCGGAATATATTAAGAGTCTTAGTATAGAATAAAATACTTTAAGAGCAATAATTAAAACTTTTGGATCCTATAAGCGGAGATCAACGACAATAGGCCGTCCGATGGGTTTACAAGTTTAGGGCAACGGTATCGGTTTAATTTACATAATTGCCCTAGTGTTTCAGTTACGCATTATAAAAATATAATTCGTTTAAGAAAATTAATGTAAACAATTTCGCGTTTTTCACAATTCAGTTTCGTTATTATTCTTCCATTAAAATGGCCATCAGTAACGTTAAATTACGTATTACAACCTAACGATCGTTTGCCACTGTAAAATAGTTGTTATTATAAGGACAATAAAAGTTTTATAACCCCCTTTACTACAGAAAGTTTCTTTAAGCACCGAAGTTTGCAAACTCACTACTATTGTCGTATGTGCTATATACATAAGTAGTACTAGGTTCCATTCAACGCAAAGAAGAAAAAAATTGTCCTTTCTTTCGTATTGCAAAACTTAATTGAGAAAATTATGGACTTGAATTGCATGCCTTCCGTTCCTTTTATTGTTATGTGTTTTGCCTTGGCAATTTAAATTCCATTTTTGCACAACTCTCCAAATGAAGTCATGATACTTACAATGCAGCAATTTTTTTAAAACTGCAGTGCAGAAATTTTAAATACATCTAAAATATATTAACTTCAATATCCAAAAGAGTTTTCGACATATCTTTTATTACTTAATGAGAATCTGTTCTCAGTAGGTCGATACATCACGACATTGGTATAAGTATCTTAACTTTAGTATCAGCTTAAATAAAGCCAGTGTTAAGATTCAGAATTTGGTATAAATGATGTGAAATGATAACCGCTCAATAATTACCTTTCAAGGGCATCTTAAAATGGCACATGAGCCGGAATCATAACCTCAAGAAATATCTAGTTTTGAGAAGAAATTGTTTTAACATAGGATATAAAAGAAGTTTGCCTTTTGGCTAAGATTGATGATGTTTTTGGCAGTGACATACTATATAGAAAAACACTAAGGAAAATGTTTCTTTAGACTCTCACATCTTTTCCCGCCTTTCTCTATTTTGAAGAAACTTAACGCCATCGTTGGTTCGTAATGCGCGTTGAAATAATAATTTTGAATGGACCGCATTTATCTCTTCATTTTACTAGAGCCCCTGTCACTAACTCCTTTCAGTTTTTAACACGATTTTTGACATTAACAAATGTCTTTGTTCCCGTTGAGACTGAGCATATATCACATGAAATTTATGTAACTCACCTACGTGACTGGTAGACACCTACAGCAAAACTCTGCTTGTATTCTGAAAAAAAAAGTAAACATGTGAAAATATATTTCTTACCACATTTTAAATGTAAAACAATTTTAAATGTTTTGAATTAAAAACTTAAAAAAATGCAACACAATTTTGTAATGCAATAGCATCGAAATTAATTTACCCTCATTTATAATTGATTCAAAATTAATTACGAAGCTAATTAAATAAATTTCATACCACAGCTGTATAATCATTTCTGCAATATTCTGTATAATAATAATACATGTTGCATGCATTTCGATTTATTGATATTTAATATTGGGGAGGTCATTTGAAATGTAAAAACACACTTTACATATATATATATATATATTCTGACTTAACAGTTGAATATTTTAATATCTAAATTCAAAGCCAATTTAGTTTTCAATGTTATTATTTCACACAATTTGCATGCGGAATGTATTCCATTACAAGTTGAAACATTTGATAAAAATGTATTGGCAACTTTTGAATTATTACGACCTCACGGAATAAAAATAACTCGAATAGTACAGTAAGAATTCTATTTAGGCTTTCTACATACAAGATAGGTAACGTAACGAATTCATTGTAATCGTGAAGTACCTATTTCAAAAGTATTTAAATTAATTTTGATTAATGCAATTTAAAACGTTTTGAATTAAAAATTTACAAAAATGCAATACAATTTTGTGATGCACCAGCATCGAAATTTAGTTTACCCGCCTTTATAATTAATTCAAAATTAATTAAGAGTCTAATTAAATAAATGTCATACCACAGCTGTATAATCATTTCTTGAAACTTTACTGCAGTATTCCGTGTTATAATACGTGTCATGNTCTTACCACATTTTAAATGTAAAACAATTTTAAATGTTTTGAATTAAAAACTTAAAAAAATGCAACACAATTTTGTAATGCAATAGCATCGAAATTAATTTACCCTCATTTATAATTGATTCAAAATTAATTACGAAGCTAATTAAATAAATGTCATACCACAGCTGTATAATCATTTCTTGAAACTTTACTGCAGTATTCCGTGTTATAATACATGTTGCATGCATTTCGATTTATTGACTTTTAATATTGGGGAGGTTATTTGAAATGTAAAAACACACTTTAGATACATACATACTGACTTTCGACGAAAACAGATAAATATTTTAATATCTAAATTCAAAGCCAATTTAGTTTTCCCGTAATTCCTTTCCACAATTTGCATGGTAGACACAGGGTACTTTTTATCTAGAAGAAAAAATTGTGTTTCCCATGGATAGAAAGAATTAGTTGTATGTGGTCGATTTCACGTTTTAACTACTCAATCGATCATCATGAAATTTTGTAGACTCATTGTCAGGGTTACAGAAAAGGACATAGGGTACCTTTCATCCAGAAGAAAAAATGCTGTTCCTGAGAGATAGAAAGATTAGTTTTATGTGGTCGTCGATGATTTTTGACACGTATTTTGGACATCAATGCGAGCGAAACCGCGGATAAAATCTATAGTAGTTGTTTATAAATCTTTTACAGATAAAAATAATTATCACACGTATTCGAAAAAGTATTTACAGAATCACATAAAATATACAAAAATTTGCATTTAAATACAAATAATAAATACTTTCATGGAAAAGTATTTTAAATACTTAAAGACTAATTGAGTTAGAGGATTTCAGATACTTTACAAATGTGATCAAACGGAATGTATATTTAATAAAATCAACGGGTTGTGCAGTTTGAATACTCCATATGTATTTGGTCTTAATAAAAATAAAGTCACAATATTTTTGCTTTTGTTTACGTTAAAATGTTATTGGCTCCTTTCGCCAAGCAAATGTATTTATAAAAAATTAATATACCTATATTTATTCGCTTTTACTTGAAAAATCATTTCCAGAAAGAATTTTCGCATACTTAGTAATTTTTAGCCAAATTTATGATGGATTGACATGAAAAAATTGCTTCGAAAAGTTAAAATAAATACTGTTATAAAAGCAAATTAATACTTCGTCATCATAAAGTTTATTGACTGTGCGTGACTTAATAACTCGAATCTGGCATGAAATGTATTTTCTAAAAGTAAAAACAAATCTATAGCAGCTGCAGTTTAAAGGCCCTCAAATATATAATGTAAAAATAACAACAAACAAACACGCTAAGTGATTTATTGTATGCCAAGTCCGACCGATGGAAACTATAAAAATTAAATTTATAGAAATCTCATCGTAGCAAAACTTTTTAATAACCCCTTAAACGTACAATTGTTAATGTTTTAAAGTAGTATAAAATTAATAGTACCAACATAATATGGGATTCGGCAACCACAAAACCCCAAATAGGAAATTTTGTTGTAAATGAAGGAGTTATTTTCAAATACCGACAACTTAATAAAGGAATTGTTCTGTAAGTAATTCCAAAATATTTTCTACAACGCGCTTAAGAATAAATCTACGTATTTTCGTGAAATTTTTGTTAGTGGTTTCAAATGAAACGTATATGAATCTACACGAATAGAAAACTCAAAAAAAATAAAAAAGTTCATCGTGGCACAATCCACATGTCTAAAGTACGAAAACCTCTAGTGAGTATGTTATTCTAATAAGGTCATCAATCTATTCACACAGTTCCCAATTTTCTTTGAATTGAAGAGCTCACTAATTTTATTTAGCTTCACTCCTACTCAATGATCAAATATTTCACAAATTTTTTACTTTACTTTCTATTACTATAAATTGAGCTCGAAATTTAATTTAGTTTTGATAACAGTAGATAACATAAAATAAAAATTACTTAGTTAAAACAAAAGGAACATACCCCAATTAACCACAACACTTTTAGTTAACGCGGACACATATGTTGTGAGTATTTTCAACCCTCACTCACGTAAATAATAATCATTTAGCAAAATTCGAGTGTTGTGGTTAAATTAGCTAAGCCTTTTTTGTTTTAATTTTAAAACCTACTTTACAGTATGCATGTATTTGACGAAAAATTTTAATTTTATGTACAAGATATGTACCAAACTGAATTATTATTGTTTTGAAGGAATATACTCCCTTGTCTAGGATGTACATAGCACCTAATCACAAACAATCAGTAATCTTTTGTGATTAATTGTAAGCTAACCGATTAGCTGCTTTCTTGGCTACTCAAAATTGCAAACCGAGACGACTTCAAAATTGAAAACCAATGTTACGAAGACTTCAATATTTATTTACAATTAGTAGTTCTTAAAATTGTCAGTGTCCAGTAAACTAACAGAAAAGTAAGTCAACAAAAATAAAAATAGAAATTGGAAAAAGTTTAAGTGATTAATGATTTAATAATGTTATATCTTAACTCAAAAATAGAAGTAGATGATTAATGACACATGTTTTCTTTGAATTACTGTTAGTTGAAATTAAACATAATTTGTTCTCTGCTGAAAGTTATTGGGACGAAAAGATTAACAGTTAATTCGTCTTTTCGCTTCTCTATCGATTGCCTACAATCGTAGCACTAAAGAACAAAAAATAACAGATAATTCTGATAAGATAACGTGTTATCGTAGCTCCTATTCATGGCGAAATATTTACAATAGCGTGTAATTAATAGAGTTGTCTCAATTCAGGAATCTTTAATACAAAAACGGCAAATATGTAACGAAAGTTTTTACTAAAAGCTAAATATCATAAACATTTTGTTTGACTAGTTTCGAGCTATAACCGTAGCTGAAGACTGGCGAAAACTTTGGAAATTGTTATGTTAGTCGTCGAATTTCACTAACCGTAGCGATAATCGTTCCAAGAAAGTACGCTTTCAAAGAAAACAAGCATCAAAGTTGTATAATTTCCTAATGTGCTGCGATTCCAAATACGAATACAGAAGTACGCACGATTTCTCCTTTTATGGGTAGAAAAATGGCAAGAACAATACACAAGACGATGAAAAAGTTTTCAGGCTGTTTTTACCGAGATTACCGTAATTATTTTATCTATCAGTCTATAATAAAGGAAACTTCCAGCTTAAAGCCTTCTTTCTATACCATGCCATATTAGTAAAATTATCAAAATACTTTCAGTTAAGTGACGCATGTATCGGTAACTAAAAAAATAAAAAATGTGTTACTATCAATAACAAGAAACATATTCATTAAATTTGGCTTTGTAAATTTTTTTTGAAATTGGAAACGCCTGTGAAGCGAAAGACATTTTCGTCACAGTGAAGATCATTCAAAATAATACCATGAAACGTCGAATTGAATATCATTCTTGAAGAAGCATTCACTAAAGGAGAGTTTCATAAACTTTTCTAAAGAGAGACTCGACTCCTTAAAAGAATTGATGTTGGCAATTTCCTTCCCTTACCTTCTGTTATACGTACTTAACCCCGATACCATTTGAATGCAAAGCTCGGACTTGAAAAAAGTGATTCCTGAAAAACGAGCTCCTGCTTTCCATTTCTTTTGTTTTTAGCTTTATAGCATATTTTTACATAGGTAAAGCAAAATGTTGATTTTTAGCATATGGCTCGATTTCGTATAAACAATGGATTAGCAAAGATATTATACAATCCATTGTCCACTACGAAGAGCATACCTCACTTTCTTAGACATTTCATGCCACGTTTTATGCCACTGTAGTGTAAAATCGTAATCAGACGGGTTTAGAAACATTTCAGAAATTGTGTTGGTTTTTGGAACTTATTTATTTAAATTTTCATTATCAAATAAATAAATATACATAAAAAAATGGTATATAAGGGAGGTTAAAGAGTTAATATAAAACTTGAAGACACAAAACTAGAAGAAGTCGCACATTTTCGATATCTAGAAAGTCAAACTCAAGAAAAAGCAATAAAGAACAGCGGGCAGTTAAACTGCTTCAAACAAAAAGAAATCACTTCTGTGGACGCGAATGGTCAATTCAAAAATTCGGAAAACTTTATCAGTATGTATGAAGTACGGCTCTGGATATACGAATGGGAAATGTGGGCGCAAAAGAAAAGACAAAGTTGAAACGTGTGCTACAGCAGGATAATAAACAAAGTAGAACAGAGGGCGATATGGAAGTTAATAAAGAAAAGAAAAGATAAGATGGTAGGGCACACTCTTAGCCAGGAAGAGCTAGTTAGAGACATATTACAAGCAGAACCAGTAAAGGAGGCAAAAGTAGACCTAGATCAGATTAGAGAACGTACTTTTAATACGTGACCCATTAGGGTGGCGGGGGCAGAAGGACTTCAAAAATACTACGCTCTCGGAAAATCTCGTTTTTTTTTTTTAAGATATATTCAAAACTTTCTGTTTACAAAAAATTAGTTTCATACTATATTTATAAATTACTACGTGAAAATTAGAGGGTAGGGAGGGGTTTTGGCATATGCTACGGGTGGTCCCCGAAGGGAGGAGGAGAAAAAATTGTAAAAAATAGGTCACGTAGTGTGGGTACGTTCCCTTATGTTTCATCCCCCAAATAGTGATGTTGGATGTTCTACTTTTTGAAAAAAGATACAAAGGTGTAGAGGTCTGCCTCCAACAAGTCTACGGACTAACGACCTTCAATGATGGTCTTCGAAATTTTATAATTAATTTTCGTGATAGTTTTTGATTAATTTTAATTGCAAGAATTTTCAATAAATTGTAGGAAAGAACTCGGCTGGTCTGCTAACAGAGAAGCATTGTGAATATGTTCAGCTTATCTATACAATGTTTTAATGAGTCATTACAAGGGCCGTGAGTGTGTCAACTACGTCACGATCATAACGCGCCATGTTGTCAGTTCAATTTTCGGGAACCGTTTCCGGCAGTGGACGCATATATCCTTAATAAAATCACTTCAAAACAGTATTATTTCGGTATGTGATATTTTGTAATATTTTTTATTTTTAGACAATCGCAGTAGTAAGTGTATCCATTTTCCAGCAGTTCTTTATAATTATTTTTACAAGGAATGTATATTTACGCAAAACGAGTGCAGCTGGTCAAAATGAAAATAAACGCAGAGTAAACTATTTTTCTCTACAAACGCGAACTATAAATGAAGGGAATAAAAACTTGTTGAGTTATTTTGAGGCACGCATAATAATACAAAAGCACTTCTTTTGATTGAATCTCTGTGTTTGTTACCAACCAACTGTTTGCGATTTACGTATGCTCTAATTTCAATTTGGAGTAGTCTCCCTAGCCGTCTTAAACATACGAGAGGCCCTGGGGCCCCGGTATCCCTATGGCGTTGACAGAGACTTTGTTAAAATAGCCAAAAATAATAAATAAGCAAATTATAAATTTACTGAACAATTACTTTTATTTCTTTACAATGACAATAAATGAATAGACAATTGTAAAATGATTCGGAACAGTAACTCCTTTATCATTCATAGTTTGGTGCTTAAAATTGTATGTCTATTGAAAAGTTGGACATTAACGAGATACTGGTCAATCTCTCTTCATTTTTTATTCTTTTCAATTTAGAGAAAAAGCATTCACCAATACCGTTAATTATCATCATGCTTAAAGAGATTTTCGATGCACTTCCTACATTTGGAAATGTGTTTTTAATTTTGTTTTGCAACTAATGATTGATTTCCTCAAAATAAATATATTTATCGGTAATAAATATTGGTTTTCGATTGTTGGTTGGATATGGCAGAAACTAGCGGGCCCTCGTCGATCGCGAGGATCTGGGCACATGCCCAGAATTCCTAAAAGAAAAGACAGACCTGGACTTTCGTTCTCTTTGGCTTTATACTTGGAAAGAAATGCTACTTATTACCAGGAAGATCAGTACCATTGTAAAAATGCTTATAAAATAAATGTTATCGTAGAGTGCGGTATCTTGTTAGAAGACGATCTAGAACGTTTTGCTTTTACTTGCGGAAATGAATACAAAGAAATGCTACTGTACTGTTACCACATTGCGAATAGTCGTGTTGCGTTACCGCAGTCCAACATCAGAGAGACAAAATTGTTTTAAATCTCCTACAGAATTTCTACTGACTTACAAACAAATAAAAGTTCATGTTAAGGAATTTCAGAAACCACATTTATTTAAACATTCAGAATTCTAACCTTACGTTGTGACAAGTACAATTTATATGGTCGTAATTTAAAAAGGAAAAGAGCTAATAAGGTGCATTTTTGACCTTGAATGGCTTTTTTCTTTTTTAGAATGCAATTTTCAAGTCAGAAACTGCTTAAAATGTGGCAAAATTCCGAGCTATATTTATAAGCATAATAAAACTATTGAATAAATGTCGTACATTTAATAATATTAAAGCAAAATAAATAAAAATGACTATATTATAGGCCAAATGTAGATTATCCACTCTAGTCATTTAAATATTTTGTCTATTATCAAGTCTGTAAATATTAAATTCACTTGAACATTTAAAGATTAAAATTGTTACAAACAAAACGAACTGCCATTCTGTAATCACAGATATTAGTCCAACATGGATCAAATCTGACGACCTTATGAAGTTGATGAAAGAATGTAAGGAGAATTTAGTAAATAACCAAATAGAATTATCAACGTCTAGTACACTTAAGCAGCTTTGAAACTGGTCATCAGATAATATTGTTTTTTCTCTTAATAAAAACGGAGCTGGTCGAAACGAATTCGTCGAGTTAAATTGAAACACTTTATCCTTTGTTTCATTTATGCTCCAACTACGTTTAATTTAACGGATGAAAAAGAATTCCAAACAACGTTTGGTCTAATAAAATGTGTAAGCGTTTAAAAAGGTACTGTTCTATATTTCCTTCGAGTAACTCTTCAGGGTCTAAAAAGGTAATCTCCTCCTTGATCCATGTTGGACTAAAATCTGTGATTATAGAACTATTTGTAAATGCGTACTCATGCTGTTGATTCCTAATTTAATTTGGTTGTAATCGGTTTAGCCGATTTACACTGTTGAGCGCGTTCTCAGTTTTGAAGGAATTTCAGCTAGAATTGTTATTTATTAGAAACTTCGAGGTTTTATCTCAAATCGGTGCAGCATCATAAACGTTATACACATAAAAAGCTGTAATCTTTAATGGTGCAAAGCAGCCTAGTTTCTCGAGCCTACTTATTGAATGAAGCAACATAAATAATTCAAAAGAACGATATTTTCATCTATCGACGACTAGAAGGATTTATAACGGTGCGATAAAAATACGGGTTTGGTGAATGCGCCGGAAATTCGTATATTGACTTACGACAGAAATGCCGAAAACATTGGATATTTTCGTTGAACTTCCAGATCGATTTAATCAAAAATGTGTTTGGAATTTGTGCACGTTTCGATGTTGTCAAAATTTGTCTTCTTTAATTATGAGTATTAAATTGACACAGCATGAATAAAAGTTTTCATGTTTTATCGAAACATTTTCTTTCATTCACATCTGAAACTAAAATACTGGTATGCAAGGGAAGAAAAAGTAGGGAAAGAGCGAATTTAAAGATAGGAGACGAAAAATTAGAAGAAGTGGCTGCTTTTAGATACCTAGGAAGTCAGATAAGTCAGGATGGAAGGAGTAGTAGGAATATAAAGCAGAACGGTTAATTTAGAACTTCGAAAAAGATTATTAAAGGTGTATGTTTGGAGCACGGCGTTGTACGGGTGCGAAACATGGACAGTGGGCGCGGCAGAAAAGAAAAGGCTAGAAGCGTTCGAAATGTGAAGTTAAGTGATGAGGATAACGTGGGTAGAAAAGGTTAGAAATGAAGAGGTATTAGAGACAATAGAAGAACAGAGGACTCTATGGAAGTCAATAAAAAATAGGCGAGATAGATTGGTAGGACACCTTCTCAGGCATGAAGGTATAGTCAGAGACATATTAGAGGAAGAAACAGGAGTTAGGAGGGGTAGAGGTAGACCTAGATTAGATTACTGTTCGCAAATAGTTAACGATGTGGGCTGTTCTAGTTTTAGGGAAATGCGAAGTTTAGC
>NW_020438897.1:749108-752824 GCF_000699045.2 Agrilus planipennis
CGCATCCCAAAATACAGACGCGAGGACTTACTATTATCCGGCAAATGAATATTTTTAATTTTTTGAATTAATTTCGAAGGGTTTTTTAAAGACTACATGATCTGACAATTACTGTTTTAGCAATAAAGAGTTTCACAGTTATTTAACTTATTATTATTTGATCCACTAAATATTTTTGTTTGTAGACACATCTTTAGTCATGTAACATATGAAAAGAACTAGTATGCGGATGTGAAAAAGTTCGTCGTCCCTAGTTTAGAGTCTTCCGGTCCGCTGTCGGATCATCGTTGCCTGACCCTTATCAAGCGATGCCTTCAGTACTTGTTAGTCCTGACTCCTCTGGACACGCGTACCTTAATATAATGCGTTTATACGGGTTGTTACTCAATAATAAATCAGTAAAAGGACCTTCTAACATTAAAGAAATGGACAGAAGCAACAATTCAATCCTACTAAATGCATCAGTTACCCATTTATACATACATCAGACGATCAATAAAAACACATTTGATGTATTACAACAAACTAAAGAACTAAATGGCATAAACTTACTAAATAATGGATACATTTTTCTGCCTGGTTAATTATGAATCAATTCCTTATTAATGACGTATTAATATTTTTAATAATGTTGATGCCACGGACGCGCTACGAAATTTTCTACGAAAAATTTTCAGGTTGGAATCTTAGTTGTTTGATCAGATAAGAGCTGGATAAACCACGTTTGCGTCTAACAGGCACTTTCGCACTTCGTATTGCAAATTTCTCTTTCTTTACCAGCAAATGTAAATCACGACTTGAGAAGGCATTATGGCTTAAGAAATAAAATTCCTTATGAATGAATAGTATGAGAGCTGACCCTTTTGCTCCACCCCCGAACCAATTATAATAATATATATAATTGTTTATTCTCATGTCACAATGTTAGAGATAGCTTTAAATAAAACGGAAGATGTGTTGACGAAAATAAATAAAAGTAAAACAAAAATACTGGTATGCAAGGGAAGAAAAAGTAGACAAAGAGCGAATATTAAAATAGGAGACGAAAAANAAGAAAAAGTAAACAAAGAGCGAATATTAAAATAGGAGACGAAAAATTAGAAGAAACTACTGTTTTTAGGTATATCTCTATCTATATAGAGATTGTTAAAAGTGTATGTTTGGAGCGCGGCGCTGTAGGGGTGCAAAACATGGACGGTGGGCGCGGCGGAAAAGAAAAGGGTAGAAGCGTTCGAAATGTGGTGTTACCGGCGAATGATGAGGATACCGTAGATAGAGAAGGTTAAAAATGAAGAAAGAATAAGAGAACAGAGGACTCTATGGAAGTCAATAAGTAATAGGCGAGATAGGTTGGTAGGACACCTTCTCAGGCATGAAGGTCTAGTCAGAGATTTTAGAGGCAGAAACAGGAGCTAGGAGGAGTGGAGATAGACCTAGATTAGATTACTGTTCACAAATAGTTAAGGATGTCGGATGTTCTAGTTATAGGGAAATGCGAAGATTAGCTCAGGATAGGAAAGAGTGAAGGTGCGTGTCCAACCAGTCTTAGGACTGACAACCTTATGATGATGATGATGTCACAATGTAAACGGCCATATATATATTCGTTATTGTATAGACTACACCTCAAAATTAAAGGTCTGAACTTGTTAAATCCACAAATTGATAAAAGAAAAACTTCGGGAAGATTGCGCATTCGAATAATTGACACAGTGAAACGTTTATGATTGCGAAAACTACAATAGAAAGGACGGGCTCCGAATTATCTTAGTTGAGCACCTATGCGTGGCTCCTACCGATTTTCGAACCCTGTAGATGTAGGTTATTCAGGAAAACTCTGTGACGTCGGAACTCAATTAACCCGTTTCTGACTCTCTACCGTATATGGAGTCCTTTGGGGCGGTAGACTTTTAACCGCCAAATCTTTAAAACCGACGTGTACAGCTAAAAACCTTCTTCATGGACGGGTGATAGGAGGCTCTATCATACATACGGACAAAACACAGTTACTTTTATTATAAACACATATTGTTTAAGTATTTAATAATGATATCTAACGTTTCCAATATTTCCTACTTTCAAGATTACTTGAAAATGGTTTGAAGTAGTAAAAATTGACTACTACGAGTGAGCATCCTCTTCAGTTCAATTTTATCACAAAATGAGTAGCACCATGGTCACATCACCACTTCATATGAGTAGGTACTAGAGACATACAGACATACATCAGATATGACATAACAGTGTTGATATGTCGGTAAAAAAAGAAGGTATACTTCGTTTACTTTCTGTAGCTATGTGACCTTTAGTTTGACCGACGCAAAGTAGAAAAGAATAGCACTAGGCCAGAAAAGAAAGGAGACAACTGTCGGTCAAACTCTTAACCGGTGAGAAGCGTATAATCCATACAGTACTGCACGCAAAATTGACCATTTTATCCACTAAAATTACATTGCTCAAATGTACTGTTATTGGTACCAATTACTACTGAAAATATCAACGAGATGTTTATTTATATTTGAAGACATATTAAAGGCTTTAACGCTTGTTTTCGACTCGCACTACTATTCATGATTGAACAAAACTTTTGGCAGGTACTGTATGAAAAAGTATGTTTAATGAACAAGAGTCGAGAGTATAATGAGCTTTTATCATCCCTATCTACGATTTTGCCAGCGCGCATCCAAGACATTGGAAGGGGTACAACGCTAGAGAAAGTAAATGAAGTATATACATCCCAATCCGTAACCGCCTTTTTACCTCACAACGGTCAGACGCCTCATTAGTTTTACATTAAAAATGACTTTCTGCATTTTGTAAACGAATGAATCTGCACCCACTCTCTATCAGAACTTTATTTTTTTATTTTCCTGTGAAATAACTTACCTAGCAACTTGATCGGTATTGGCATAAATTCATGTGAATTACCAGAAACGTCCTAATTGCCAGACCACGAGCAAAGCGGTTACAGAATGGATGTTGCAGTTCGTGTCAGATCTGATTAATGTAATTTCACGTTCGGTGGATGCATTTAAATTTCTATTCACGTGTTGTTGGGATTATGATGAATGTGCTAGACCAGTTGCAGTGTTTTAACAGATAACTGTATTCAAATTAACTTTTGCTCTGCATTGCGTATTAAATTGCCTATAGGTTAAATATTGGCGAGATTGGCCAGTAATAAGAGAGACGGACCATTCGCGATATTACTGACATTATGACGACAATGCTCAATTGCTTTATATAAATAATATAATGATATCATCTCTGTGGGTGCGGTATTCTTACATTTTGTATCGTTTTTCTAGATAAATGAAACATACGATTCGCAAGCGATGCGTACTAGTCTGTTGCTTCTTGTGATTACTTTTTAGATTTAAATATGAATTTTGTTTTCACTCATACGCATAAATCTATAAATAATATTTTCGTTTTCAAATTGAATTTTAATTGTAATCCCTAAATTATATATAATAAAGAAAAGAAACGGTTTGAAATGTGGCGTTACAGGTGAATGTTGATGACACCGGGGATAGAGAGGGTTAGAAATGAAGAGGTATTAGAAAGAATAAAAGAACAGAGGACTGTATGGAAGTCCGTAAGAAATAGGCGAGATATGTTGGTAGGACACCTTCTCAGGCATGAAGGTCTACTCAAAGATATAACAGGTCAATTAAAAAGTCCCCGGCCTAAAATAGTAAAACACATTTTTTTTG
>NW_020438897.1:753233-756333 GCF_000699045.2 Agrilus planipennis
ATTGACCAGACGTAATACTCAAGTAAAATGTGAATGAAAGTACAAATAATATTCAAAATTAATAATTTACTTTTAAGAGGTTTGATCCCATATCTTACAAAACAGTCAGAAGAAGATCGATTTGCCATCTGCTGTTATAATTTCCAACTCTTAAAATAGTTAACAAACATTAATGTTTGAAGGTAAATATTGTCAATTTATAATGCAAGGACTATACAACTGGATATTAATCGGTGTAACAGAGATAGGTGGTAGTACAACATTCTGGAACTAACTAACAATTAAAAAAGATAGAAGAGTTGTTCAGTTCTAGTATTCGAGCGGAAACTGAACAATTGCAAAGATGTGGACGAGTTTATATGTCTACATTCGGGAGCATAGTTGGTTGCATATATATGCTTTCTAATAGCAAGGTACAAGATACATTTAAAGCATAGATTATGAAATCAAAATTAAAATGCAAGTGATATACCACCGATAACGGTACCGATGTATACCTAGATTAGATTACTGTTCGGAAATAGTTAAGGATGTTCTAGTTTTGGAGAAATGCGAAGATTAGCTCAGCATTACTGTCTAGTGGGAATGAAACACCCAAAAGTTTTTTTTGTCCAACTAGTCTTAGGACTGACGACTGACGACCTTATGATGATGATGATATAATAAGACATATACACTAAAGAAATAAGATTTGCAAGTAAACATTATGTAGTTATTTTGTAAGTATCTATGTTTTAGAAATAAAAGAATACTTCGATAAAACTTAACTTCTTCTTGAATTGGCCTAAACTTTGACTACTGAAAGAAGCAAATGATGATAAAAGTTTCTCATGTTACTTTTATGAAAGAATCAGAGTAAAACCTACTGCAGCAAAAGACCAGAAGCTTAATGTAGTAATACTTACGATTAATCCACTTCTGTACGTAGGATTTCTATCTTTATTGTCGTAATTAATTTTTCATTGTCAGGGCGTCCTTTACTATTACAAAGCAATGACGCGATAACACGGCTGTTGAGCTTTTTATAGAAGAAGTAAAATTAATAACTAGACAGTAACCTGCAGTCTGTAATAACGTTAACAACGGCGCTTCTATGGATACGTAATATCTCAAACTTCTCAAACTTCTTGGCATAATCATAAAAATTTTTGGGTTCATAAAAAAAATTTGAATGAAACACACAATGTAACAAAATATTTGCCTAAAGTGTTAGCCTCGGTATAAAAAAAGTATACCCTGCAGCAGTTACGGAAAATGGTAAATCACTTTTGGCTTAATGGCTTAAAATAAATAGTATACGATGTCCTAAGAGTGCACGGTTTTGATCCAATATAGACAAATACTGAAGTCATAACCAATACATAAATCATATTACAAATAATAATCATACTTAATTTAATAACCACACCCATAAAAAAGCACCCATTCTTCACATCTTACTTTGTTACGGATTATACATAGGTAGATAATATGTTAGATAAATATACCTCAAAGTGCGCTTGTTGGAGTACTATGAAAATCTTATTACATTTAGTGGAGCAAGCACATTAAACAAATTAAACGCAGAAATTTCATTTTCCCTTTGAAATTCAGTTGCCATACATGGTACAAGATAGCAAACATTGGAGGCGCGTGTCCAACGAACTGATGATTTTATGGTAATTATGAATATGAATGATATTGAACCTTACCCAGTAAATTCGAAATATAAGAAGTGTTTACGTGGTAATTTGGGTGTGTAACAAATTCCAACAATGGTAATTTTGGAACTTTAATCGATGTTAAACTTTAAAAAAAGTTTTAGGATGATAATGACAATTGCTGTTTATGTTGAAACAATTTCCTGCTTTAGATTATCTTCGCATGTATTTTACAGTTCAATTACCTATTAAGAGGGAAAAAATGAATATTCCGTTATTCAGTGACTTTAAAGTACCTACATTACTTTTAATGGATCTGACTGGATATCTTTTTCTTATTCATTACTTTTCACATCGATTCTACCTCGTTACTACTCCTCGTAGTAGCTTACCTCGTATTCCACTCCTTTCCTATTACTGTAATGAATGCTTCATTATTAAAGGACCTGGTAATGTGAGAACCAGAATGTCTATAAATAGAAGGTGAAGAAAAAATTCCATAGCGTACGTTCTAATTTCGAAACGTCAACGTTGTTGGCTTTTTCTCGCGGTTATAGTCACTGATCACGGGCGCCTCTTTTCCGACATCTTTTGCATAGCTTGCATCATGTTGTTCACAGAAAAAAACACGTCACGAATGGTCCTTTGTACGAAATTGTCAGCACATTACGAACAAGGAGCGCATTTCTTCGTTCTTTTTTTGTGCATACTTACTTACCGTTAGTACCTACATCACAAGTGTGGCATGCCAGAATACCGGTAGGAAGGTAGGTAGGTGGTTGTTGCGAAAGCTGCTTTTTAATTAACCACTTGACGGTCTTTGTGTAGTTGCTGCTAACGATTATAAACGTTCCCGTCAGCGAGAATTCGTGATGTTTATCCCGAGAGAAGCGACTTTAATTAAAACATTGTCTCTTTGGCGGACGATGACAAGGAGCCATTTTATACATGCATTTTTACATGCACCTACATAAGGTAGTTCTATTTCCATGAGATCTGAGAGTTTAACTTAACGCAGAGAAAATAATGTACGTCTTCTCACCCATCTTTTAAAACAATATGCTATCAGAACAAAAGTTTTACTTAAGAAGATAAAATTAAAAAAAAAATCGATTGTCTGTAAAGTCGGTTTACTGACGATAGTTGAACGTGACAACGTCATAAGAAAATACTGATGGAATGGTTTCATTTTTCAAAAGAAAATTTTAATTTTATTTGTTTGATAGATATTTTGTATGGATATAGAGAAGGAGGTAAATGGAAATGTATTATTGTATAGCAGCTGTCCACGCGGACGCATCGCTCACTCAAGTAGGAGAGAGACAGATGTCGAACGCTGCCGAACGCGGAGGCCGATTGTGCCTCTTTGTCGCTCGTTCCGCGCTCTCGCTTGCACTTCAAGCCTTAAATGGAACGCCTCAGAGCGAGGTAACGCCGCATGAGTCATGTTTTTTCGTGCG
>NW_020438897.1:758437-765581 GCF_000699045.2 Agrilus planipennis
GGAGTTAGGAGGGGTAGAGGTAGACCTAGATTAGATTACTGTTCGCAAATAGTTAAGGATGTGGGCTATTCTAGTTTTAGGGAAATGCGAAGTTTAGCTCAGGATAGGAAAGAGTGGAGGTACGTGTCCAACCAGTCTTAGGACTGACGACCTTATGATGATGATTACATTAATCGTATGTTAAGACTTGATTGCTAAGTGTCAGTTTAAATCAAAACAAACACAAAAGTTCGTAGGGTACTAAAAGAATGTAAATGGTGCAGGCGCCAGGAAGAACCCGGTGATACGATCACTTTTTGTTTTCCGCCCGTCTATCTGTCCGTCGAGACCCTTCTCACTAAGGGTTACACGTATCGAGTTGAAATTAATATAAGATACCGAAAGACCATAGTCTCATAGTCCTGTAAAACGGAAAAAAGGAGATAAATATATCCTTTAAGTATATTGAAGGATACTCTCCACGTTGACCCAAATTCTTGACCACAGAGGAAGGTTTCACAGTACAAAGTAATTTTTTAACATCCCCTATAGTGGTACGGAATCCCTTCAATCACATAATAAAAAGAAAATTAGTACGAATTGTTAATGACACAACGGATAAGCAGTTGACTTGCTGGAAGCGCTCTGGAAGGACTCTAGAAACGAGAGCTTCCTGCCAGCAATATGGAGTTCAATTGCGATCGCTAACGGCTACTACTCTCCGAAGTTCGGTGGTTAAAGCTGAAATGCGTTGGCAGGAGCTCATCATTTTTACTGCTAAATTATGGAAGTTTCAGTAGGCTTTAACTTCTGAACCAATTGTAGTACAGTCTTGGCAAAAAAATGCGCTGAGTTTCTCTAGCAGGAGTTCTCATACTTTTGCAATGTGTCTCTTTTCTCATATGACAGTAGATCCTGTATACACAGAAGAAGTAAAATTATGTTTTCTTAATTTTTTTGTTTCAGTTCGAATGTGGGGGTGACTACAGGCGTGATGGGGCGGGGGCAAAGCCCCATGGAGCTCGGCTAGAGGAGTGTGTCCGGCTGCCCGGCCCCTCTGCTCTCACGCCGAGCCCGGCCGTCGCATGGAGCCGGACCGGGAGCAGCGATGCCACAGGCCCATGGCCTTTGACAAGGTACTAAATTTTATTTATATTAACTAGTTGCTATTGTGTATCAAATCCTAAAGTCCGGAATATTGAATTGGTTGAAGCGTTGGTAGTGATGGTGTCAATCTTGCTCACTTTATTACACGATCAGGACGAAAACACTGTCAGGATTTCGAGACCAAGTCATGACAAATCGGCAGTACGCAAGACCATGACCTATATACTACCATGATTGCCAGACCAAGGCCATGATCAAAACTTAATATGTAAGATCAAGATTAAGACAGCACCATGATTTGTAGATCAAAATCATGAAAAAAACTCAATAATACTCAAAGTGTAAGACGAAGTCCAAGACTACTGCGGTCTCAATATCAGCACTCTATTTTTCAAAAAGATTATTATGCAGAATTTTTACGAAAAACAATAAAATAAACCAGTAATTTTCGGATATTTTTCAATGATAAACTGAAAAGTCTGGTCCCATATTCCAATCTTTAACCAAAGAAGCTAAATTAACAGCAATCGGATTCAGAAATTTTGAAATGCATCTGATGTGCTGGGACAAGTGGAATTTGGAGACCAAAAAGTTCTTCGATAGACAACTACCCTTTTCATTTCTCACAGTAATGCCGTCAAAGTTGCATTTTTTAGGTAACGTGGACAATGACTACTACTCTATCGTTCGTTTTTTCTTTTCGGCCCCTGATTTTATTCGCCTGTACAACTTTTTAGACTTGATTTTCCACAGGTGTTCGATATCGTATACACGATGATATCATATATAAATATTTTCTCTTTTTATTTACTTTCTGGATTTTCAAAAGAAGAACACTGATTAGGTCGTGGAGATATCATAACTTCGGCTTATGGTTTCTTAATTTATTTATGATTGTTCTGTATAATTTTGAACACAAAAGCTAAACAACCAAAATTACTTGATTAAAGATGACAAACAATTTAAGCAAAACCAAAGTATTGAAAAAGGGATAGACAAGACCCATATGATTGCACTTTTAAAAATCAGTACTAGTTCATCTTATCGTTAGACAATATATAAAAGGAAAGAATGATTGGTACAGGCCGGACGAAGGAAGCAGGCGAGCGGTCGCGCAGGTACTTGCCCATTTATGACCTATTTGGGTAGGTCACTTGGAACCGATACACATATAAGCTTTCAGATATTTATTTCAAATATTTAATCTACGCCGCTGATAGGAATACTGAAGAAAGAGGGCTGCAATCATTATACCTAAAACTGCCTACTTTTGCCACCGCGCATCCACGCTATTTCAAAGTTTCCGCCAGTTTCCAAATTTTACACAAACGTTCCCTATGCAAAGTAGACGAGTACTAAAAAAAGATTTTTTTTAAATTCAACCCCTAAAGTAAAAAGGGGATTCAAATTTTGATTCTAGCCCAAACCGCTGGTTCAGGAAGCTCGTAATTTTACACGAAGGTTTCTTATACAGCAGCTAGTACTAGCAGCTTGATAAAATGTATATAGCTGACGGTAATGGCAAAACAAAAACGAAATGTTGCCGGTTCGCAAAACTAACAATAACATCTTTAGGGTAAGAAAAGTCTTTTAGATACAAACAACCTTAGAAAAAATAAAATCGATTTTCCGAAAGGTTAGGTATATTCCATGCTTTTAAACTTCCAACAATAGCTTTTATAACGGGTATAAGTAACTTTTTTTCCTAAATTGTTTTTGTTACGTTGTTTTCCTTTTTTCCTTATATACATATACATGTAATGCACCCGTAAGGTTAAAATTTAGCTACAAGATTTCCAAACCATTTCGGGATTTTTGTATTTTAGTGATAAGGTAGTTATATAAGGAAAAACAATTTTCGAGGGAACTTCGATCATTATTTGAGTATTTTATAAAAACTAAGTAAATGAAAAACAAAATCACAATGAAAAACCAAAAATTAAATTAACCATAGGTTACCCATTAATTATTATGATGAAAATGTAACATTCAAAGAGTTTTTCTGGAAATAAGATCCTGTTAATTCGGATCATCGGTCAAAAAACCTATTCCGGGAATTTCGGTAAAATCGTTTAGAGGCATTTTCAAGAACCTATTTACATATTATGTGTATATTGCATTATGTATGTATCTATATTACCTCGAATAATATATTATATCACAGAACTCGCATGCTTCTATATATGGGTAAAACTCTATAGGTACTGCTATTCCATGAACATCATTGATTAGCAAATAGTTACATAAATCAATAATTTCTCATTGCTGTCGTTTTGCGGACATTTCAAATACGTGGAATTGCCGGTCATATCGTTAACGATACACCTACCACGCTTGCCCACAGTTTTCCCCTTTGATGTGTATCTAAAACATTCATAAAAGAACTACTACAATAGCTACTTTCCAACTAGAATGAAATTCTTGTTTAATGGGCTTTTCGAGCTTTATCGGCTTTCGACGAACAGGAATGTCCGCTCGTGGAGCTTAATCTTTAAATCCGCTCGGTATTCTTCGCAGTTAGAAAACTTTTAGGTGAGACAATAAATAATAAAATTAATCCTGGAAATAGCAAGTTCCCTACTGTACATTACTCTATGAGCACTTGCCTAATTTTGAGCTAATTTATTTTCTTTTAAACCCGAGCAACAAAAATATTTTAATCGGATTAATTAGTACTTGTAATAAAAGTATGTTAATACTAACAGTACAAAATCTCTAAACGAATAATTAGTAGTTACATACAGCCGCGAATATTGTTATCTTAAAATTTTACTTGTACAATAATTTAATACAAATAAACAGAGGAAGCAAGGATGATAAAGTATGGAAAGAAAATTAAAATTATTTTTAGATATCAACAAAGACCAAACTAAGTGAAGAAGAATTTCATTATAAATTCATGTAATTATTCCAAATAAAATTAGGAATGAACAACATCGGCACCTAAGTAAAAAACGTCAACCTTAGGTAATTAAAATTCCATCAGAACTGGATCAAACCAGATCACGCAAATACCTAACACGAAAGACACAACCTATCAGAGTTTGTAATTTGTAAAAAAAATAAGTTTGAAAACATGAATATTAGAAAAAACGAAAAATATTTCAAGTCGTAGGGTTATTTTATCTTTCAATGTAATACTGCAAAAATATTTTAACATCTTCTAAATAAAATACTTTTCAAGTTACTCGTTCCAATTTGGTGTTAGACTTAAATTTTACTGTCGTAGTTTTGAGAAAAATGAAATGTAATTTCTGGATTTCTTAGCTATCATTGGTTATCATTATCAATATGTTATCTTTTTTTTAGAAAACGCCTTGGGATTTGTATCATGTCGTGTAAAAGCCCTATTCCTCGGTTGATAATATTGAGTTCCATAGACAGAAAAGTGTAGGTGCTATTATTTAAAAATAATGTTTTAATCATAATACAATAAACATTAACTGTTTGACCAAAAACACAATTTTTTATAAAAAATCTACTCGTGAATGAAATCCTAAATCACTGAAGCATTTGGATTCAGGTTTGCAACTTTGTAAAGCATCAAAATTTGAAAGCAAATGCCTTTTCTAAAACGTCATTCTTAAGTTTTTTCCTAGTCTTAGTATTTTAGTACTAATACATGAAATACACTTATGTAAATAATTTTAAGTATAAGACAAATCGAAATAAGGGTAAAGCGCAATCTAATCTAAATTCGCCTCTAACCAAAATAATGTAAAATTTCCTTTTTTATAAGTGTTTTCCTTTATACAGATTTTCTGTCTCCTACAAATTTTTCAACAACTGCTGCAAACGACAATCATGGTTTTTAAGTACATACATAAATATGTGTGCGAATAATTAACCATTCAAACTTAAAAACTTTCTTCTTTACTTTCTTCCTTAATCCATTAGTTTTGTATCGTTAATGCTGTTTATATATCTAATTGTAAGGCAGCACATTATAGAGAGTTACAAGCAATACGCGAGCATTTACTTACTACAAAATTAATTCTACGTCCCAACAGGGAGCGCCTTTTCGAATTAATTTAAGATATAGCAGGAGCGATTTCTCGTGTATGGAAAATGAAATATGACATCTAAATAATTACTTTCGTGTATTTCTAATACCACCTACCTACAAACAGATAAGTTGAGTAACTTTGCTACAGGCGGGTGTATCAACTAAAATCCATTATTACACATACTTGTCTTTATACATTATATATACTACATTAAATTCGTAATTTCAAATTTTAACCTAAATATAATTCTTCTTATTTTTTTTCATGTGTCATACGCTACCACCGTGTAGGCGTTCATCTGTCGTTTATTTGTAATTGTTCCCCTCTGGCAAGGGCAAAAATTTCTCCCGCATTTCGAATTCCGAATGTAATTAGGAAAATTAATACGTACAAAATAATTCGAAGTGGTCTGTATTCTGTCGAAACTGCCAGACGCGGATCGCGATTTCGATCTTTTTGGATCTCATCAGCGCGTCGTAGGCAGCNTGGTACAGTAAATGACCATTAGTTGAGGGTCTATTGTAATTCTCAGAATATCTGCTACTGAAGCTAAGTAGTTTATTGATGCAGATAACTATTGCAATTTGTACACCAGCTACGGAAGATGATATTGTACAAGAATTTCAAGAGGAAAATGACGAACAGGAAGAGACTGAAAAACAATTTACAGTGCAAACTTTGAATGATGGTCTCAATGCTGTCAGTGTATTACGCCAAAAAATTTTTTTTATTCTAATGAACAATTTCATATGCAGGAAAATTATGATGATAAATTCATTAAAATTAAACGTGAACTACAGTCTGTACGCACGACAGAAGTGTTCCAAACAGACTAAAATTCCAGGTTTTATTAATATAGAAAAATGATACTTATATGTACGTACTGTACGTACGTTTTATGTAAAATAAATAAAATGTAGTTTTATTTTATATATGAATATATTAATCACACATTCAATAATAGGTATTAAGTACTTAATGGCAACGTCACCGGCTATTACGACTATCGGNATATTTAAAGACATATTAAAGGCTTTAACGCTTGTTTTCGACTCGCACTACTATTCATGATTGAACAAAACTTTTGGCAGGTACTGTATGAAAAAGTATGTTTAATGAACAAGAGTCGAGAGTATAATGAGCTTTTACATCCCTATCTACGATTTTGCCAGCGCGCATCCAAGACATTGGAAGGGGTACAACGCTAGAGAAAGTAAATGAAGTATATACATCCCAATCCGTAACCGCCTTTTTACCTCACAACGGTCAGACGCCTCATTAGTTTTACATTAAAAATGATTGAACAAAACTTTTGGCAGGTACTGTATGAAAAAGTATGTTTAATGAACAAGAGTCGAGAGTATAATGAGCTTTTACATCCCTATCTACGATTTTGCCAGCGCGCATCCAAGACATTGGAAGGGGTACAACGCTAGAGAAAGTAAATGAAGTATATACATCCCAATCCGTAACCGCCTTTTTACCTCACAACGGTCAGACGCCTCATTAGTTTTACATTAAAAATGACTTTCTGCATTTTGTAAACGAATGAATCTGCACCCACTCTCTATCAGAACTTTATTTTTTTATTTTCCTGTGAAATAACTTACCTAGCAACTTGATCGGTATTGGCATAAATTCATGTGAATTACCAGAAACGTCCNTAAAAAAAGAAGGTATACTTCGTTTACTTTCTGTAGCTATGTGACCTTTAGTTTGACCGACGCAAAGTAGAAAAGAATAGCACTAGGCCAGAAAAGAAAGGAGACAACTGTTGGTCAAACTCTTAATCGGTGAAGAGCGTATAATCCGTACAGTACTGCACGCAAAATTGACCATTTTATCCACTAAAGCTACATTGCTCAAATGTACTGTTATTAGTACCAATTACTACTGAAAATATCAACGAGATGTTTATTTATATTTAAAGACATATTAAAGGCTTTAACGCTTGTTTTCGACTCGCACTACTATTCATGATTGAACAAAACTTTTGGCAGGTACTGTATGAAAAAGTATGTTTAATGAACAAGAGTCGAGAGTATAATGAG
>NW_020438897.1:766891-775007 GCF_000699045.2 Agrilus planipennis
GGTCTATTGTAATTCTCAGAATATCTGCTACTGAAGCTAAGTAGTTTATTGATGCAGATAACTATTGCAATTTGTACACCAGCTACGGAAGATGATATTGTACAAGAATTTCAAGAGGAAAATGACGAACAGGAAGAGACTGAAAAACAATTTACAGTGCAAACTTTGAATGATGGTCTCAATGCTGTCAGTGTATTACGCCAAAAAATTTTTTTTATTCTAATGAACAATTTCATATGCAGGAAAATTATGATGATAAATTCATTAAAATTAAACGTGATCTACAGTCTGTACGCACGACAGAAGTGTTCCAAACAGACTAAAATTCCAGGTTTTATTAATATAGAAAAATGATACCTAATTATATGTACGTAATGTCTTTTTATAGAACGTTTTATGTAAAATAAATAAAATGTAGCTTTATTTTATATATGAATATATTAATCACACATTCAATAATAGGTATTAAGTACTTAACGTCACCGGCTATTACGACTATCGGTTTTTACGACCAAATATGAGTAGTCCCTTCGGTGTCGTTATAACAGATTTTGACTGTAGATAGATTTTAATTGAGAACGACACGACGATATAAATTCGAGTAGTGGCATATTTAGCCGGTCATTGCGGCAGGAAGAACAAGTCATTAAGTCATTAAAAATATGTATAAATTCGTCCGCCCCGTACGCAATCCTATTACTTTAAAGTGGTGTAGTCCACGAAGAGGAATGTGCAGTTTTAAATTTTTCGAAACTTGCTCACGTTTTATCGACATTTTATAAACTGAAATGTATCCGAATAAGTAGCTTTCACAATACTGAAAATACCCCCAAAATCCGTTTAGAAGAACAATAGTTGGTAATGAGAAGGCGGCATACCCGATCCATACATACATACATACATACATACATATATACAATAAAATATAGTAAATGTATGCCTGAGGCGGTAATCGATAACCAATAAGTTCATTGCAGTGTTTTTGTTTAATCTCTGCTCCTATATATTAGTCCTTAAGAACATTGTCTGATTAACGTCATATGAGTCCTTACAACAACAGACCGTTTAAACTGCTGAGTATGTCGCGTCGCGACGTTGACGTCGGGTTTGTCTACGTGCAGGACGTGTTCTGTTTGTAAAAAGTGAAAAACAAGCGCAAAGCAGTGCCGTCGCCCAATATGTATATAATACGATATATAGCTTCTATATTCCTATTTGCTCGATTCGCTAGTTCCTGCCGTGAAGCAACGTCAACAACAAATGATGCCTGTAAAGTAATTTGTTATTCTTTTCTTTTTTGATACTTTTGCCGGGGTCTGTTCCCTTGAAGAAATCCACGAAGCGAATTGGTTTTGAAGGAGTATTGCTTTTGTTCGCGATTTATCACAATCGCCAGTTTCGCGAACAGTAACTAATGAATGAAACTTTTTTATCATTTCTTTTGTTCGGTCCCATTCGCGACCTTTTCGTTAACAGCATTCATTCTACTTAGCCATTACCCTTAAAAGTAAATTTACTAGAAAATGTTCGTACTTTGTAACACATTAAACTATACGCTTTAGACATTAGTTAGAAGGCGAAATGGTTTACTTATTGTCAAGTTTTTCGAAAGAACCAAACGAACATAAAGCTTCATTACTGATTTGTTTCTGATAGAAGTGGAATTGTGTCTATATTAGGTATTAATTATTAACTTCTAATCTTGCTGAATTATTTAGAATCAAGAAACGCCAATATTTCACAGAATAAACTTTAGATAGAAGAAACGCTTATTCCAGCGTTGTATAAACATTTAGACGTATTTTATAAAACAGGAAATAAATATTCTCTTCTTATTTATCCACAGACACCATTCTAATATATCTGTACGTAATCGCATCCCTCCATCGAAAGAAGTCACATCATCGATATGTTCACGTTAACGAATGTCATATTTAATATGTAATAAAAATCTATAATTCACAAAGTAAACATACAAGTATAAATACGTACTCATTAAAAGACAGTAACATATACATAAAATCAGTAATGAAATTCCAAAATCATTTTTTGTCAAAAAAATCAAAAAGTTTTGTTTGTCTTAGAATATTTCTAGTTTTTTAATAATGGGTTTTTCTCTTTTAGTAATCATCAAGTCAATGACATATAAGTAAAACATCTCTCCAATTAATACTACTAACAATGAGAAAATAACAAGTCCGAAATATGAGCCTCATCTTTGAGATATCGCTTATTACAACAGCTGGAAAAAGGCTTACAAAAGGGAAGATTGGGGGAAGATCAAGGTCGTTTTGATGCCGCTTTCAAATTGCCTGTAGCTCTTTTCGCATTAAAGATATTAGCGAAAACTCATTTTTGGCAATTTAAAAATCTGTCACACTTCCTTAATTTTACCTGTGTTGGTTAGTTGTTTCTTTTACCGATGACGACCTTTAGATCAGATTCACCTATCGGCTGTGAAAGCCTTTACGAACCTTATTTTGTTTTCGTTCTCTCGAAAGGAAATGAAATTGTTTCTATTTATACGTATAACTTTGACAGTCACAGTCTAACTGTTTAAATACTGTCCGAATATTAACCAAAGTATTTATTACACGGTTGTTGTGAATTTCTAAAATTTTGAATGTACAAATTATACATATCGAATTTTTCTAAATTAATGTAATTTTCATAATTTATTTATGACTAACAGCCAACTAGAAAAAGTTAGAAAAACATCATTTGCTTTCAATATACAATACAACGTCAATAAGAAATAAGCACGTTAGACATATTTTTCCGAAAACTAATGAAAATAGATTCCGATGATTCCATGAGAAGAGGACTAAAAGGATTTCCTGTTAAACTATCCATTAATATGTTACCACAGGTCAAATTAGATAAGTATAACAGTATAAAGAACTACAAGTAATTTGAAAACGGCTTTAAAGTAATACCTCAATTTCTCAAATTTTAGCGTTTTTCCAGTTTAATAATCAGGAGATTCTAAGGTTCGAATTTCGGACACACTGTATATCGTTTTTGTTGGCTTTATCTATCGCAAACTTTTGATCCTTAAACAATCTAAGAAATCAAATAAATGCATTATGTTCGGCTAGGTTAGGATCATAAAGCTAAGACACGTAAGGATTGCACCGAAAAAGATATTCTATTGATGTCAAATACTATCAGCAGAAATATAGTTGCTTTAGTGTAATAATAAGTAATTAATTAAGACAGAGAATGTGATACGTTGTATACTACAACCTCTATCGTTAATCAAATTTATACGGTCTTTAATTAATTTTAAGCCACGCTCCGCTTGGCTTACAACAAAACTTGTCTCATTTATCTAACCACAAGCTATAGCCATAGACATAATTCATTGAACTTTCGTTAAAAGTAAGTAATATACGTTCTGGAAACGTTTCATATTTCTAAAATCCATTGTGGCCGACAATCATTTGTCTGTCAATTGCATGCAATTCTTAAACTTTTTTGGATACACGAGCTCTAAGCTCTAAGGAAGCACTAAACATGTCTATAGATATTATAGTCCTTGCATGGCGGTATTTGCTGATATTCGTATCACAAGAAGGTAATAAGGATCAATAAACTGCTGTTCGTTTCAAGAAGTTAGAGATATGCCCCTTCCCTTTATTAGGATGCGGCATAGCATAATTCCAAATTCAATCATATTTGTCTGCGGAGCTCATTTCTCCACCGATCATCGAGCGAGAACTAGACAAAACTGTACAGTATCATTTGCAAAATTATTTAAACTGCCTCGTTAAAATTTAAGAATACGCTTTATTTAAAAGCATATTTAGCGAAAAATAATAACAAGTGAATTAACTTAACGTTCTATACACCTATAAAACTTTTGCTTTGTTTTCTATTGTTAATTTATATACATTTTTGTTTTAAGAAATTGCTAAACATTTTCGTCTAGTACTGTACAGTTCTAGCCGATCTCCTAAGACCGCACATCGATAGCTCTGCTTGTTCCAACTATTCCTGTCTTGCTCACGCCCAGTGTGAATTTTTTTATCTTCGCGCAGATTTCTTCAAGGTCACAATTCTAACAAATTGAAATAGACTGTATCTACAGATTAGCTGAGTTGTGGTTGCAGTTGTAAAAACGGATTGACCAGACGTAATACTCAAGTAAAATGTGAATGAAAGTACAAATAATATTCAAAATTAATAATTTACTTTTAAGAGGTTTGATCCCATATCTTACAAAACAGTCAGAAGAAGATCGATTTGCCATCTGCTGTTATAATTTCCAACTCTTAAAATAGTTAACAAACATTAATGTTTGAAGGTAAATATTGTCAATTTATAATGCAAGGACTATACAACTGGATATTAATCGGTGTAACAGAGATAGGTGGTAGTACAACATTCTGGAACTAACTAACAATTAAAAAAGATAGAAGAGTTGTTCAGTTCTAGTATTCGAGCGGAAACTGAACAATTGCAAAGATGTGGACGAGTTTATATGTCTACATTCGGGAGCATAGTTGGTTGCATATATATGCATTCTAATAGCAAGGTACAAGATACATTTAAAGCATAGATTATGAAATCAAAATTAAAATGCAAGTGATATACCACCGATAACGGTACCAAATGATATGAAAGAATCACTTCGGAATTACATACTTCATTGACCTCAAAATTTTCCAGAGTACTTTTCCACCCTTCTCGTTTTTATGGATTTTTTTTCCATTAGTTTTTACATCCACCTCTGCACATTGATCTTGCCCGTCGTTTTCTACCACCAATCAATTTTATGTGAGTAGCAAGACTACAATCCCAGATTTATAGAACATTTTAATGTTTTAATATTTTAGCTTCAAAAAAAATAGATACAGAAAAGAAAAATTATATAAAATGAACAGTTAGAGGTACCTCTATCAATTAATAGGCATCAGCGGATTATTTTCAGTATAACATTGGCAGATTATTACGTCGATACTTACTAGATAGTAGAATAAAATTGTTTCAGAACCTAAATGCTTCACGTAACAAAGCTGTTACTTGCAATTAGTTATTCAGTTGATTGTAATTAAAAGGTTGTCTGCAACAGTTGCATCCGAGCGATACAGTTTTGTTACAACATAAACGTTATTACAAATACCGGTTAGTTAAATTTGGCGTTACATCTGTCTTACACACGCTACCACTGCGCTTACATCTTGTACCACATACACGTGCACGTAAATGGAAACTTTCTATCCATATGCATAACGATTAATCGAATATATATATATATATATATATATATATATATATATATNTTCAACTGTATTTTTTCCCTTCAAAAAGCAATATTTTATCAACACGCGAAATTCCTTTTTATCCATTTTTTTCACAATAACAAAAGTTGCTTCACTAAAAATGCTATAATTCACAAACTAATGATCCGACAGCCGTCAAATTTATAGACGCGTCTTTTGAAGATTAGGACTAATTGAAAATCATAGGGATTTAGTTCTGGTGCCGCCATCTATGTGTCAGGCCGGGGACTTTTCAATTGTCCCTAGTATTAGAGGCAAAAACGGGAATTGGGAGGAGTAGATGTATACCTAGATTAGATTACTGTTCGGAAATAGTTAAGGATGTTCTAGTTTTGGAGAAATGCGAAGATTAGCTCAGCATTACTGTCTAGTGGGAATGAAACACCCAAAAGTTTTTTTTGTCCAACTAGTCTTAGGACTGACGACTGACGACCTTATGATGATGATGATATAATAAGACATATACACTAAAGGATGTTCTAGTGGGAATGAAACACCCAAAAGTTTTTTTTTGTCCAACTAGTCTTAGAACTGACGACTGACGACCTTATGATGATGATGATATAATAAGACATATACACTAAAGAAATAAGATTTGCAAGTAAACATTATGTAGTTATTTTGTAAGTATCTATGTTTTAGAAATAAAAGAATACTTCGATAAAACTTAACTTCTTCTTGAATTGGCCTAAACTTTGACTACTAAAAGAAGCAAATGATGATAAAAGTTTCTCATTTTACTTTTATGAAAGAAACAGAGTAAAACCTACTGCAGCAAAAGACCAGAAGCTTAATGTAGTAATACTTACGATTAATCCACTTCTGTACGTAGGATTTCTATCTTACTTTATTGTCGTAATTAATTTTTCATTGTCAGGGCGTCCTTTACTATTACAAAGCAATGACGCGATAACACGGCTGTTGAGCTTTTTATAGAAGAAGTAAAAGTAATAACTAGACAGTAACCTGCAGTCTGTAATAACGTTAACAACGGCGCTTCTATGGATACGTAATATCTCAAACTTCTCAAACTTCTTGGCATAATCATAAAAATTTTTGGGTTCATAATAAAAAATTTGAATGAAACACAATGTAACAAAATATTTGCCTAAAGTGTTAGCTTCTGTATGAAAAAAGTATACCCTGCAGCAGTTACGGAAAATGGTAAATAACTTTTGGCTTAATGGCTTAAAATTAATAGTATACGATGTCCTAAGAGTGCACGGTTTTGATCCAATATAGACAAATACTGAAGTCATAACCAATACATAAATCATATTACAAATAATAATCATACTTAATTTAATAACCACACCCATAAAAAAGCACCCATTCTTCACATCTTACTTTGTTACGGATTATACATAGGTAGATAATATGTTAGATAAATATACCTCAAAGTGCGCTTGTTGGAGTACTATGAAAATCTTATTACATTTAGTGGAGCAAGCACATTAAACAAATTAAACGCAGAAATTTCATTTTCCCTTTGAAATTCAGTTGCCATACATGGTACAAGATAGCAAACATTGGAGGCGCGTGTCCAACGAACTGATGATTTTATGGTAATTATGAATATGAATGATATTGAACCTTACCCAGTAAATTCGAAATATAAGAAGTGTTTACGTGGTAATTTGGGTGTGTAACAAATTCCAACAATGGTAATTTTGGAACTTTAATCGATGTTAAACTTTAAAAAAAGTTTTAGGATGATAATGACAATTGCTGTTTATGTTGAAACAATTTCCTGCTTTAGATTATCTTCGCATGTATTTTACAGTTCAATTACCTATTAAGAGGGAAAAAATGAATATTCCGTTATTCAGTGACTTTAAAGTACCTACATTACTTTTAATGGATCTGACTGGATATCTTTTTCTTATTCATTACTTTTCACATCGATTCTACCTCGTTACTACTCCTCGTAGTAGCTTACCTCGTATTCCACTCCTTTCCTATTACTGTAATGAATGCTTCATTATTAAAGGACCTGGTAATGTGAGAACCAGAATGTCTATAAATAGAAGGTGAAGAAAAAATTCCATAGCGTACGTTCTAATTTCGAAACGTCAACGTTGTTGGCTTTTTCTCGCGGTTATAGTCACTGATCACGGGCGCCTCTTTTCCGACATCTTTTGCATAGCTTGCATCATGTTGTTCACAGAAAAAAACACGTCACGAATGGTCCTTTGTACGAAATTGTCAGCACATTACGAACAAGGAGCGCATTTCTTCGTTCTTTTTTTGTGCATACTTACTTACCGTTAGTACCTACATCACAAGTGTGGCATGCCAGAATACCGGTAGGAAGGTAGGTAGGTGGTTGTTGCGAAAGCTGCTTTTTAATTAACCACTTGACGGTCTTTGTGTAGTTGCTGCTAACGATTATAAACGTTCCCGTCAGCGAGAATTCGTGATGTTTATCCCGAGAGAAGCGACTTTAATTAAAACATTGTCTCTTTGGCGGACGATGACAAGGAGCCATTTTATACATGCATTTTTACATGCACCTACATAAGGTAGTTCTATTTCCATGAGATCTGAGAGTTTAACTTAACGCAGAGAAAATAATGTACGTCTTCTCACCCATCTTTTAAAACAATATGCTATCAGAACAAAAGTTTTACTTAAGAAGATAAAATTAAAAAAAAAATCGATTGTCTGTAAAGTCGGTTTACTGACGATAGTTGAACGTGACAACGTCATAAGAAAATACTGATGGAATGGTTTCATTTTTCAAAAGAAAATTTTAATTTTATTTGTTTGATAGATATTTTGTATGGATATAGAGAAGGAGGTAAATGGAAATGTATTATTGTATAGCAGCT
>NW_020438897.1:780953-791888 GCF_000699045.2 Agrilus planipennis
GGAGTTAGGAGGGGTAGAGGTAGACCTAGATTAGATTACTGTTCGCAAATAGTTAAGGATGTGGGCTATTCTAGTTTTAGGGAAATGCGAAGTTTAGCTCAGGATAGGAAAGAGTGGAGGTACGTGTCCAACCAGTCTTAGGACTGACGACCTTATGATGATGATTACATTAATCGTATGTTAAGACTTGATTGCTAAGTGTCAGTTTAAATCAAAACAAACACAAAAGTTCGTAGGGTACTAAAAGAATGTAAATGGTGCAGGCGCCAGGAAGAACCCGGTGATACGATCACTTTTTGTTTTCCGCCCGTCTATCTGTCCGTCGAGACCCTTCTCACGAAGGGTTACACGTATCGAGTTGAAATTAATATAAGATACCGAAAGACCATAGTCTCATAGTCCTGTAAAACGGAAAAAAGGAGATAAATATATCCTTTAAGTATATTGAAGGATACTCTCCACGTTGACCCAAATTCTTGACCACAGAGGAAGGTTTCACAGTACAAAGTAATTTTTTAACATCCCCTATAGTGGTACGGAATCCCTTCAATCACATAATAAAAAGAAAATTAGTACGAATTGTTAATGACACAACGGATAAGCAGTTGACTTGCTGGAAGCGCTCTGGAAGGACTCTAGAAACGAGAGCTTCCTGCCAGCAATATGGAGTTCAATTGCGATCGCTAACGGCTACTACTCTCCGAAGTTGGTGGTTAAAGCTGAAATGCGTTGGCAGGAGCTCATCATTTTTACTGCTAAATTATGGAAGTTTCAGTAGGCTTTAACTTCTGAACCAATTGTAGTACAGTCTTGGCAAAAAAATGCGCTGAGTTTCTCTAGCAGGAGTTCTCATACTTTTGCAATGTGTCTCTTTTCTCATATGACAGTAGATCCTGTATACACAGAAGAAGTAAAATTATGTTTTCTTAATTTTTTTGTTTCAGTTCGAATGTGGGGGTGACTACAGGCGTGATGGGGCGGGGGCAAAGCCCCATGGAGCTCGGCTAGAGGAGTGTGTCCGGCTGCCCGGCCCCTCTGCTCTCACGCCGAGCCCGGCCGTCGCATGGAGCCGGACCGGGAGCAGCGATGCCACAGGCCCATGGCCTTTGACAAGGTACTAAATTTTATTTATATTAACTAGTTGCTATTGTGTATCAAATCCTAAAGTCCGGAATATTGAATTGGTTGAAGCGTTGGTAGTGATGGTGTCAATCTTGCTCACTTTATTACACGATCAGGACGAAAACACTGTCAGGATTTCGAGACCAAGTCATGACAAATCGGCAGTACGCAAGACCATGACCTATATACTACCATGATTGCCAGACCAAGGCCATGATCAAAACTTAATATGTAAGATCAAGATTAAGACAGCACCATGATTTGTAGATCAAAATCATGAAAAAAACTCAATAATACTCAAAGTGTAAGACGAAGTCCAAGACTACTGCGGTCTCAATATCAGCACTCTATTTTTCAAAAAGATTATTATGCAGAATTTTTACGAAAAACAATAAAATAAACCAGTAATTTTCGGATATTTTTCAATGATAAACTGAAAAGTCTGGTCCCATATTCCAATCTTTAACCAAAGAAGCTAAATTAACAGCAATCGGATTCAGAAATTTTGAAATGCATCTGATGTGCTGGGACAAGTGGAATTCGGAGACCAAAAAGTTCTTCGATAGACAACTACCCTTTTCATTTCTCACAGTAATGCCGTCAAAGTTGCATTTTTTAGGTAACGTGGACAATGACTACTACTCTATCGTTCGTTTTTTCTTTTCGGCCCCTGATTTTATTCGCCTGTACAATTTTTTAGACTTGATTTTCCACAGGTGTTCGATATCGTATACACGATGATATCATATATAAATATTTTCTCTTTTTATTTACTTTCTGGATTTTCAAAAGAAGAACACTGATTAGGTCGTGGAGATATCATAACTTCGGCTTATGGTTTCTTAATTTATTTATGATTGTTCTGTATAATTTTGAACACAAAAGCTAAACAACCAAAATTACTTGATTAAAGATGACAAACAATTTAAGCAAAACCAAAGTATTGAAAAAGGGATAGACAAGACCCATATGATTGCACTTTTAAAAATCAGTACTAGTTCATCTTATCGTTAGACAATATATAAAAGGAAAGAATGATTGGTACAGGCCGGACGAAGGAAGCTGGCGAGCGGTCNGGTTAGAGGTTGGTACAGGCCGGACGAAGGCAGCTGGCGAGCGGTCGCGCAGGTACTTGCCCATTTATGACCTATTTGGGTAAGTCACTCGGAACCGATACACAAATAAGCTTTCAGATATTTATTTTAAATATTTAATCTACGCCGCTGATAGGAATACTGAAGAAAGAGGGCTGCAATCATTATACCTAAAACTGCCTACTTTTGCCACCGCGCATCCACGCTATTTCAAAGTTTCCGCCAGTTTCCAAATTTTACACAAACGTTCCCTATGCAAAGTAGACGAGTACTAAAAAAAGATTTTTTTTAAATTCAACCCCTAAAGTAAAAAGGGGATTCAAATTTTGATTCTAGCCCAAACCGCTGGTTCAGGAAGCTCGTAATTTTACACGAAGGTTTCTTATACAGCAGCTAGTACTAGCAGCTTGATAAAATGTATATAGCTGACGGTAATGGCAAAACAAAAACGAAATGTTGCCGGTTCGCAAAACTAACAATAACATCTTTAGGGTAAGAAAAGTCTTTTAGATACAAACAACCTTAGAAAAAATAAAATCGATTTTCCGAAAGGTTAGGTATATTCCATGCTTTTAAACTTCCAACAATAGCTTTTATAACGGGTATAAGTAACTTTTTTTCCTAAATTGTTTTTGTTACGTTGTTTTTCTTTTTTCCTTATATACATATACATGTAATGCACCCGTAAGGTTAAAATTTAGCTACAAGATTTCCAAACCATTTCGGGATTTTTGTATTTTAGTGATAAGGTAGTTATATAAGGAAATACAATTTTCGAGGGAACTTCGATCATTATTTGAGTATTTTATAAAAACTAAGTAAATGAAAAACAAAATCACAATGAAAAACCAAAAATTAAATTAACCATAGGTTACCCATTAATTATTATGATGAAAATGTAACATTCAAAGAGTTTTTCTGGAAATAAGATCCTGTTAATTCGGATCATCGGTCAAAAAACCTATTCCGGGAATTTCGGTAAAATCGTTTAGAGGCATTTTCAAGAACCTATTTACATATTATGTGTATATTGCATTATGTATGTATCTATATTACCTCGAATAATATATTATATCACAGAACTCGCATGCTTCTATATATGGGTAAAACTCTATAGGTACTGCTATTCCATGAACATCATTGATTAGCAAATAGTTACATAAATCAATAATTTCTCATTGCTGTCGTTTTGCGGACATTTCAAATACGTGGAATTGCCGGTCATATCGTTAACGATACACCTACCACGCTTGCCCACAGTTTTCCCCTTTGATGTGTATCTAAAACATTCATAAAAGAACTACTACAATAGCTACTTTCCAACTAGAATGAAATTCTTGTTTAATGGGCTTTTCGAGCTTTATCGGCTTTCGACGAACAGGAATGTCCGCTCGTGGAGCTTAATCTTTAAATCCGCTCGGTATTCTTCGCAGTTAGAAAACTTTTAGGTGAGACAATAAATAATAAAATTAATCCTGGAAATAGCAAGTTCCCTACTGTACATTACTCTATGAGCACTTGCCTAATTTTGAGCTAATTTATTTTCTTTTAAACCCGAGCAACAAAAATATTTTAATCGGATTAATTAGTACTTGTAATAAAAGTATGTTAATACTAACAGTACAAAATCTCTAAACGAATAATTAGTAGTTACATACAGCCGCGAATATTGTTATCTTAAAATTTTACTTGTACAATAATTTAATACAAATAAACAGAGGAAGCAAGGATGATAAAGTATGGAAAGAAAATTAAAATTATTTTTAGATATCAACAAAGACCAAACTAAGTGAAGAAGAATTTCATTATAAATTCATGTAATTATTCCAAATAAAATTAGGAATGAACAACATCGGCACCTAAGTAAAAAACGTCAACCTTAGGTAATTAAAATTCCATCAGAACTGGATCAAACCAGATCACGCAAATACCTAACACGAAAGACACAACCTATCAGAGTTTGTAATTTGTAAAAAAAATAAGTTTGAAAACATGAATATTAGAAAAAACGAAAAATATTTCAAGTCGTAGGGTTATTTTATCTTTCAATGTAATACTGCAAAAATATTTTAACATCTTCTAAATAAAATACTTTTCAAGTTACTCGTTCCAATTTGGTGTTAGACTTAAATTTTACTGTCGTAGTTTTGAGAAAAATGAAATGTAATTTCTGGATTTCTTAGCTATCATTGGTTATCATTATCAATATGTTATCTTTTTTTTAGAAAACGCCTTGGGATTTGTATCATGTCGTGTAAAAGCCCTATTCCTCGGTTGATAATATTGAGTTCCATAGACAGAAAAGTGTAGGTGCTATTATTTAAAAATAATGTTTTAATCATAATACAATAAACATTAACTGTTTGACCAAAAACACAATTTTTTATAAAAAATCTACTCGTGAATGAAATCCTAAATCACTGAAGCATTTGGATTCAGGTTTGCAACTTTGTAAAGCATCAAAATTTGAAAGCAAATGCCTTTTCTAAAACGTCATTCTTAAGTTTTTTCCTAGTCTTAGTATTTTAGTACTAATACATGAAATACACTTATGTAAATAATTTTAAGTATAAGACAAATCGAAATAAGGGTAAAGCGCAATCTAATCTAAATTCGCCTCTAACCAAAATAATGTAAAATTTCCTTTTTTATAAGTGTTTTCCTTTATACAGATTTTCTGTCTCCTACAAATTTTTCAACAACTGCTGCAAACGACAATCATGGTTTTTAAGTACATACATAAATATGTGTGCGAATAATTAACCATTCAAACTTAAAAACTTTCTTCTTTACTTTCTTCCTTAATCCATTAGTTTTGTATCGTTAATGCTGTTTATATATCTAATTGTAAGGCAGCACATTATAGAGAGTTACAAGCAATACGCGAGCATTTATTTACTACAAAATTAATTCTACGTCCCAACAGGGAGCGCCTTTTCGAATTAATTTAAGATATAGCAGGAGCGATTTCTCGTGTATGGAAAATGAAATATGACATCTAAATAATTACTTTCGTGTATTTCTAATACCACCTACCTACAAACAGATAAGTTGAGTAACTTTGCTACAGGCGGGTGTATCAACTAAAATCCATTATTACACATACTTGTCTTTATACATTATATATACTACATTAAATTCGTAATTTCAAATTTTAACCTAAATATAATTCTTCTTATTTTTTTTCATGTGTCATACGCTACCACCGTGTAGGCGTTCATCTGTCGTTTATTTGTAATTGTTCCCCTCTGGCAAGGGCAAAAATTTCTCCCGCATTTCGAATTCCGAATGTAATTAGGAAAATTAATACGTACAAAATAATTCGAAGTGGTCTGTATTCTGTCGAAACTGCCAGACGCGGATCGCGATTTCGATCTTTTTGGATCTCATCAGCGCGTCGTAGGCAGCTCCGACAGAACACAGACCAACCTTTACCTGCTGTCTTAACAGCGCGTTTTAGAAAATACTACAAATGGCGTGGTGAGCGCCATCTGTTTCGAAGTGGTCTGTATTCTGTCGAAACTGCCAGACGCGGATCGCGATTTCGATCTTTTTGGATCTCATCAGCGCGTCGTAGGCAGCTCCGACAGAACACAGACCAACCTTTACCTGCTGTCTTAACCGCGCGTTTTAGGAAATACTACAAATGGCGTGGTGAGCGCCATCTGTTTCGAAGTGGTCTGTATTCTGTCGAAACTGCCAGACGCGGATCGCGATTTCGATCTTTTTGGATCTCATCAGCGCGTCGTAGGCAGATCCGACAGAACACAGACCAACCTTTACCTGCTGTCTTAACAGCGCGTTTTAGAAAATACTACAAATGGCTTGGTGAGTGCCACTTCGAACTATTTTGTTCGATTATGGTAACGTGCCTATCACGTTGAGGTGAGCTACGCCGGGATTCGTTTCAGCAAGTAGATATCCATATATTTAAATGGACGGAGCATACGTAATCCTAAAATGTAGCATCGTACTACAGATGGCGTTTACCGCGCCATTTATGGTATTTTCTAATACGTACTTTTGTTTAAGATATATTACCTCTAGTAGCAGGTGCGGTAAATGAACTTAAAGTGTTACTAATATTTATAGATCAAATAGGATTGTCTTTCAACGAATTTAAATTTTACTCATTTCTTGAAAATTAATAAGAAATTTGTTTCAAACAGTATTTTTGTTGCCGAATCATATAATTTCCATCATTTGCCCTAAATAATTAAATTACTATTCAGCAGAAAATCAAATGAAATCTTTTCCTAACGTCTAATTGAAATGATGGCAGGTGAATATAAAATATTGCCACTAAATATTGAAACAGCTCATCGATAATCGTGTTCAGGGTGGGCCCTTTTCTAAAAAGTGTTTTTGTGGTAGTTAGGTTAGGTTAGGTGAGTCTGCTTAAGTTTATTTATTTATTTACTTATCGCGGTCTCCTTTATTTTCATTCTATTACTTTTAACTTTCAATACGCGTTTTTTTTCTATCCGTTAAATCTATGTTAATTGCAGCTTATTTTCCAGTTTACAATAATATATACTGGGTGACATATTTAAAACGTTTCGGTAATCATTGAAACAGATCGATTTTGCGTTCAAGGAACTTTTAATTGTAAATTCATGGTTGTAAGGTCATACTTCTAACATGGGAGTCAAATGACTTATGTAAAAAGTTTTGAATGCGCCACCCTGTATATGTATACTTTTTGCACTTAAGGCACCCAAATTTGCATTGTACTACCCTTAATTGAGTGCCATAGTGTTTATAATAAATGACATCATGCACATTTTCACCCTCTGCCCCACCAAGTCTCCACTACAACTTATAAACACTTGTTTAGAGTTTAACAACCACATTCCCACCCCTTCAAGCGAAAGTGCCACCTTATTCCAGGTCAGGTATCGGCACTGATTCGAGGTACTTGTTAAGGAACCCCGGATAACGAAGGTATCAAAATATATCATCATGTGAATCGAAAAATAACTTAAAAGGATTTTTTTGCTGTACTAAATCAGGTTAAGTTAGGTTATAATTTGGTTTAAACTGCGTTTATTGCTATTGTAATGTTCAATTTTCCGTGTCCACCCCCATGCGACTCTACTAAAAAACTCTTTTGTCGTGTTATTCTCGTCTCTTCTACCCACTTTCCATGAGCGTTTCACATAGTTGGCGCTTCATATACTTGCACACATATATATAATTAATAAAGTTTTATTGATTTATAGCACTGAAGTATTTAACGCAAGACGACAAAAGTTTTACGATATAGTAATAAAATGGAGCTAATGCTGGATAAATGTATTAAACTGGTTACTTTTATTGCTAGCGAACGTTATGCCTTATAGTCACCGGAAACTTCTGGCTTAGATAAACAGATAAATTATGTATGGAAGGATAAACATTTTTGAATGCATTATTTATTCTAAATCGTTAACGTTCTAATTAAATTCCAAAAATTATAAATTGTCTTTACATACAGAATATTTAAATGTTCATGTTTATCTTGATAATTAAGAAAGATCTGAGACTTTTTCCAATTATGAAACCTTTCAAAAATTATTCAGTTTCCAAAAACTAATAATACCTACATTCCTGTTGCCCAACTCAAAGTCAAAAAAGTCAAACTTTAAACAGTGATACAAAAGTCCACGTTTCGTAATGCGCTTTATTACCTCAGTGTCGACCGAGCCCGTGTTCTATTGTCATCCGATGTTTTTTGTTATTTTATGGATTAAGTAAGGTCATGGTTGCCATTTTTACTGTATTTACAAGGTAATGCCCTCCCTTTTCAAAGTCATTTGAGAATCAGCTAATATTTCCACTTAACTGGGTGTAACGGCTAAGCGCTAGACTCATCGAATTGGTATAAGTACTTAATAAAATGCGTAATTTGAACTTGGCCATTAAAACAGTTGCGACCTTGCGACGCTGAATATAATGTTATTGTTCTTTTGTTTAACGATTCCTTTGTTGAACGCATTTGTCACAAATTCGTCAAATGTCATTTAAAATATTCAATATAATAGTGTATTATTCTGAAATCAATCGCGGTTTTACTGGTACATGACAACATCATGAAGGTTGGTTGAAGAACATATATTGCAGCCTGCGCCTCCATCTCACCTCTCCCTGCTAAAAACAATTTCTTAGTTTTCTGTAAGATTGACAGCATCCTCTTTCACCTGTCCTCCCTGTGACCAACGCTTGATCATACACATTTTCACCCTCTGCGCCACCAAGTCTCCACCACAACTTACAAACACTTGTTTAGAGTTTTACAACCTCATTCTCACCCCTTCAAGCGAAAGTCCCACCTTTACCCATATCAAGTATCGGCATTGATTCGAGGTACTTCTTAAGGAACCCCGGATAATGAAGGTATTATGATATACTTATCATCATTATATCATTATGATATGGTACGTAAACTGTTTCGACACTTTTCTTCCTATCCTTTCCGAAAAGTACAACATCCACCATTATTAACTACTTAATATTTATGAACAGTGATATAATCCATAGAGTTTTCTCATATATTAGAATGTGCCTATTAATTCTCTAATATCTCCTTCTACTTATTGAATTTCACCTTGTCTTCTTACTATTTTCAACACTTTATTGCTTCTAACCTTTTCTATCCACAGTATTTTAATCATCCTCCTGTAACAGCTCATCTTCCACATCTTCCTTCACTTTAATAGCCGAATCAATTTATTTATATATACAACGGCGTCATCCTTGAAGCGGACTAACTAAAGATTACGCGCTTTTTTATGCACACAATCCAGTATGCGATTTAAACACCCCTAGCGCCCATACGTTATCATTTAGAGCAGAGCCAAAAACTACGGCTTGCCGACACTGACCCCCTGATCTCGTATGTAACTACATAGGCAGACAGTAGAAAAGATGCGTATGCAGATACAATGAAAACAAAAAGTATCTAAACAGGAGTATCAAAGATAGGAAGATAATCGTTGGAAACACAATGCTTACCTATCCCCCCCTTTATATGCACCTTTATCCTTTTTTCATATATGTTTTTATCATTCCCGAACTCATCATCTTACTACTAAAATCCTTACACTCAACACAATTTCTCAATACATGCAGCAGAATTTCCTCTCCCATATATTCTACATTACCTTTCATCCTCCTTCATCGAATACTTACATCTTCTACATTCATCATTCTAAACCTTGCTTTCACATCCATCTCTTTTAATCCTTTCAAATATCCTGACACATAATCCCTCTGTCAATGTTTCCATATCCACCGTACATATCCTGGTTTATCAATATTTCTCAAATTCCACCTCCTACCATTTCACTAAACCTAACGCTCACCAATTCACTTACATACATACCCATCCTTCCCACTCATCCACCTTTTCTTCTCATACCTATTTCCAATATCCTCTTTCTCTTCCTCCATACTCTTCTTCTTTTAGCTTTTCTAACTCCTTCTCATACTTAACTAAAAGTCAATAACTTATTCGCGCAATTAAACAGGGGAGTAATAAGAAATGGGGTGCTCGTAGCAGCGCTCTTCATAAATTCAAGTTCCCAGTAGATCGAGAACGAATAGTTCTAAACGCCGCCGAGACCATTAACTCATTTCCAACAATCGTTCCATCAATATTCCATTGCCACCGAAGATAAGGCGAATAATTGGCATTGAGGGTAACATAACTTGAATAATAAAACACATCATCCGAGCGTAACCCACCGCATCCCCTAATTAATTACCTACAACCGGGGGTACACTCCGACGCTAGAAATAATCAGGTATGGCGGATGCTAGGTCAAGTGCTTCCGTTCCGTCATACGGAAACGCATTGAAATTACGGTCCAATAACATAGCAAGCAGTTTTAATCTCTCGTGCTTATGAAATATTATGGAAACTGGAAGTATGTATGTATGAAAATGCTCATAGCTGGATAAAAACTTTGCAACGTACGAAAATTAAATTGGAAAATAAAGGCGAAAAAACTCCTGTAGTATAAAGTTTATTCACAAATTTTTAAATTTTATTTTTTATATCATCGTTGATTAAATGCTACGTCCAACTTTTGCTAAGCGCACTTTGCATGTAGATTTTCAACACTAATAAACATCTGACAATTACATCATCATCACTATCATGAGGTCGTCTATGACTGGTTGAACACGTACCTCCACTCTTTCCTATCCTGAGCTAAAGTTTGTATTTCTCTAAAACTAGAACAACCCACATCCTTAGCTAATTGCGAACAATAATCTAATATAGGCCTATGTATACTCCTCTTAACTCCTGTTTCTGCCTCTAATATGTCTCTAACTAGACCGTCATGCCTGAGAAAGTGTCCTACCAACCTATCTCGCCTATTTCTTATTGACTTCCATAGACTCCTCAGTTCTCCTTTTCTTTCTAATATCTCTTCATTACTAACCTTCTCTATCCTCTAGGTATCCTCATCATTCGCCCGTAACACCAAATGACAGTTACATACAAGGGTGGATTGATAAGTTTCCGGCCTGACCAAGAAAAACAAGGTTTTTAAAAATTTTTTTTTTTTATTTCTCAACATAATCTCCTCCAAGGCTGATACATTTCTCATAGCGGTGTTCCAGTCTATTAATGCCATCTCTATAGACTGATTCGTCAAGCTCCTCAAAATAACCATTTACAGCTTCGATTACTTCTTCATTGTCCGCAAATCTCTTACCGCCAAGCCATTTT
>NW_020438897.1:794609-800874 GCF_000699045.2 Agrilus planipennis
TTGTGTGAGGTCTCGCGTTGTCTTGGTGAAACACTACACCTTTCCTGTTGATTAGTTCTGACCTTTTCTGTTGAAGTGCATCATTCAGTTTGTCCAGCTGATGACAGTTGACTTCCGAATTAATCGTTGTCTTATCCGATAAAAGCTCAAAAAAAAACGATTCCTTTAAAATCCCACCAAACGCTGCCTGTTTGGTGGGCTGTTCTGGCACTGGCGTACTATCAACACACCTTCTCCATACACATCAGTCAATTTCTTTCTGGCTTGAACAGCATTTTTACTCTTTCTGTAGTAAAACAGTAAGATATGTAGAAAATGCTGCTTATCGCTCTCTATCTACGGACAAAACTAAAAAACATCCAAAAAGCAAATAATTCCACGGCTTTTAATCTCAGAATTTTTTTCTGCAAAGATACTTTGAGTAAAATCATTGAGTTGAGTCAACGAGAATCTGTAGTAAATTTTTGATTGGTAGATTTAGTAGACCGACGTCCAACTGTCACCTGGATATTTACAGTTTTCAGTGGGCTGATTCAAAGGAAGGATGTAATCGATGAGAATGCTTATAAAATGTTGTTACTATGAAAAATATAAAAATAATTTGCCGATGATGAAGCGGTAATTTTATTGAATTGGGTTAGTTAATAAAGGTATGGATGGAACAAGAAAGGATAACATGAAATTTGAAACGCCATAAGGATTCTCAATAAATCACTAACCAAATTGAAGGAAACTTAATATCCTGTAACCGAAGTATTTTATATATTACATAAGTCCTTATTAGCTATTCAATCAACTTGATTTTAAAGAGCCACTTCGACTTACATAAAGGGGCGCAGGGGATGGTGTTTGTAGAGTATCAAGAAATTAGAATATAATGAGACGGAATAGAAGAAATAAATGTAACAGTCATCATGTTATTTGCATTTACATATTTTCAAATAGAGCATGGTATTTGCTTAAAAAGCAATAATTCCATTTAAATGCAAATAGAACATTCCGCGCTTTGTAGCATCATCGCAAATTTTAGAAGGGAAAATAGTTAATAAAACACCGGTAGGTATTTCCAAAGGATTAACTGAGTATTCCTAAACTTTGTAGAGAAGATATTAGCATAGAACAAGCAAGCTATTACAGCCTACCCATTGTTTAAATTCCGGCTTAATGACAACAGCCAACTGGCCATTATCTTCACCATCCCAGAGATTAAGCTTTAGCAGAGTTATTGATAAATATTCAAGGAATAATCAATTGTTTTTTTCTGCTACTGTAAACAGAATAATAATAAAAGACCATAATTCCCTTTCGAATTTTCAATCAAAAATATATTGACTCTATTTTCACTTTTCACTTATATTGTCAAACAGAACTATCTCGATAAAATTTCGTCAATAGGAAGATACCGTTAGAATAAATATTGCCTTCGCAAATCCCTTCAACTATAACAACAACCCAACAAAGAAATGGAGACGAAAACAAAGAGATAAATTACATTTACATCCAAATAGAATAGTTCGCAAAAATTGGGAACAATGGAAACACATCCGTTAAAAGAAAACCAGAAAACAGAATTATGAGAATTACTTTTGTCAATTATGTAATTGAAAACGATGAAGCAATTGTCAAGGCTTCTAAATTAGTGTATAAAACATATACTGAGTGTTCTTTTTTATTCAAGTAATGTTATATTCAAGAGGTAAAATTATCATTGTACTGTACGTAAGATATAATCTGTTTCTAAATAATATTATTAAAAATGAAACTCGCCTAAATGGACATGATAGACGCATGTAAGTGTGAACACAAATTAATGAGGGAAAAATTGTTGCTGTTGTCACACCCCCGCCGGGAATCGAACCCGGGACCTTTGGCTTTACGCACCAATGTTCTGACCACTAAACTAGGAGAGGTGACAACAGCAACCACATTTCCTCATTAATTTGAGGTAGTTTGTAGTGGGTAAATAAAAAATCGAAAAAATGATTTCAAATTAATATTGAAAAAGGATTTATATGTATGTACACAGTTCATTCAAAAAATTCCGGGACTAAGTTTTTTACGAAAGGTAAAGAGTTTCGAAAAAAAATTATTTAATTTTTAACACGCGCTCGTACAGCCGCTAGAACAATCTGGAGAACTCTTCGTCGAGAATGGCTTTTTAAAACCTTGGTCACATTCCTTTTAATGTTCATAAACGATCTCCTTTTATCGCAATTTTCAGGTTGGGAGGCAGAAAAATGCCTGCTGGAGCAAGATCTGGTGAATAAGATGCGGATCCTGGAACTTTTTGAATGAATTGTGTGTGTGTACATATTTTTATAATATTTTCGAATGTTGGTGTGTATTTAGATGACTGTTTGGTCAAAGCATCCTTGGAATTTTCTTTTTATACAATCATTCAAGGAACGGAACAATGGAAGAAATAACAACTATACTTCAAGTTCAATTCGTTGTTACCTTTCTAAGAAATGAAAATTTAATTAAAGATAAAGGAGAGCAGGTTTCACAGAAACGTACATATAATTTACAATGAAAGAGAAGTATATTAGAAAAGAGAAAGAAGCCCTAGAGAAGGCTTCAAATAAATCTTCAATGTGACTTTAATTACTGATTAAACACGAACTTCGCCTCTATATTTCTTCAAAATTATTGCGACCCAGATTAAGACGAAGTGCAGTTAAATGCGACAAAAAGTAAATCAAAATTATTTTCTTGTTAGACCTTAGATGATGAAAAATCCGCTTGCATACTTAGTAATGACTTATAAAAAAGATCGATTTCGTTTAGGTAGCTAACCAAGTTTACTATCAATTTAATCTTTTTCCCCATCTAGGCTCGTAAATAGGTACTTACCAGTCTAAAATTCGTTTTCTTAAATTAATGACTTTGATGCTGATACTGAGCAACATATACAGGTACATTTACTTAAATAAATGACTTCAGTTAACATCCTTTAAGGTTTGAACCGAAAATTCTACCGAAAGTGAGTGGTTATTTCGAAAAGTGCTGGTCTATTAGTTAGCATGGATTATTCATAGCGTTTTAGTCCCCGATCACTTATTTGTCAGACCAGAAACTTGCCTATTTAAACGCAAACAACTTGTTAGAAGCGGTTCTATGCTTCATCCATAATTAAAATCGAGTTTTCCACTTGGACTGCAGCCACCCTACTAAAAGCTCGCGTGTGCGTAGGTACCTTTCAATAATCAAAAGGATAAAAGAAAACCCGCAAAGCAAATGGTTGTAAATTTGTACATAAAGAACAAAAATAATACAAAACTCATACCAATAAAAAGATGTATTACGTATCTATATATAATATCCTTTTTTGCAGATGTCAGAAAATATTCTTTCTCAAAGTACTAATTTCGGTTGATACGAAGGCCGCGTAAAAAATAAAAACAATAGGGACTAAGGAAAAATGTATTACGAAGGGTGAGAATACTGCATATTGCCGTGTAGTCCATTAATCTGATCAACTATGACGATAAGTTTAGTCAGTGCAATGATGGAGGTATGTATCAGATTTTCGCTTATCATATCCAACATGTGAATGAAACGTGGGAAGAATTTTTAACAACGGTTTGTGGTAATTACGTTTTGAACCAAGTGACCCGCAACAAGTAGTATACACCCTTATTAGGGTTGCGAGCGTTTTTTGTATCAATATGCTGCTTCTCAACGTCAAATAGACACGACGAAAAAAAGTAAAGTTTTACTGCATCATGACGATTGCGGAACCACGTAACTCACACTGTACTGAATTTTTTTAACGCTTCCAGTATCGCAACTGTACTTCACCCACCGTGCAGACCTGATTTGACCTCATGAGACATGTAACTGTTACCCGAAGTGAAATTTCCGCTTAGGGGACATACATTCGATTCTTCTATGGCGTTCGTCTAAAAAGTGGCAGAAACTGTGGGAAAAGTGCATTAGAACGGGAAAGGGGTTAAGTACCTACTTCGGAAAAAGTCATGCAAATTTAAAGGATTGAATAAATATATAGAGCTTTTTTATCATTAATTTATGAGATTACCATGTTGTTAAGAATATATACAGACTCCAAAATACATAAAACCTAAATGAAATCATTAGCACCAAATGCACCTTTTCATAATACGAACAATTTCCTAAAAGTATGTGACAGTTTCATTAACAATACATAGGTACCCAAATATATGTGGTAGACATTAATGCATTAATGTACTTGACGTGTTCAGTAACTTTAATAGTACCTACCAGAAATTCGTTCTTCCCTTAGAGAAGCTAATTCGCCATCTAAAGTCTCTAAAGTCATAGTAGAGATTATAAGTTAAACTAATTGGCTCTTTTCTTGGCAAACGAGTTAATCCTATCCTTAATACCTTTTAAATAACTTTTACTACAAGTTAGCGTAAAAGTCAAGACAAGTTTGGTGAGATTGAAGACGCTGATATGCTAATAATGTTATCTCATAAATATAACTAGATAGGGGGAATTAATTGTTCACTCATATAAATCAAACATGGATTTTCTTACTGCACTTCTTGCTTCAGAATTTTAGACATTAGCATTAAGTAATTATCCATTTATTACCAATTTGAAAACAGTTTCAGTTTTAAATACAGATTAGGAATATTCAGTTGTGGTTCGGCACTACTGACCATATTATCAAGTGCTTAAAAAGTTAAGTAAAATACTTTAGGTACCATGTTGATAATTTTAACCATATAATCCTTGATTAATAGCGCCTATTAATTCGTTTTACATCTATTCAATATTGATAGGATTAAGACTAATNAAACCACAGAGGCGTCTTGTTCAGCGTGCTGTCAAACCTACACTAGCAAGGAGATCGGGCTGAAACTATAGCTACAAGCTATCCAAGATGGTACTATAGAATGTCACCTCAAGGTAGGCCTAGTGGCGTCATCTCTTGGTTAGGCCGGAAACTTATCAATCCACCCTCGTATGTACAATAAAAATAATGAACGTAGTTTTTAGAGCGGTTTAATTATCTTTCTATTTTTCATTTCATTTACTTAGGATATAACGAAAGCTCTAAATTATATTATTAGCGATAGAACTGAAAAATAATTTCACGTGATTCTTCACACTATTCAACGCATTATCAATGATACATTCAATAAAATTGTATCAGATTATTAACTCCAGTCCGCTTGTTTTCCACGTGAATTTATGCAACCGATTTTAATAAACTATTTACCTTATTTCTGAATTATAGTTAACAATTTTGCAAAGCAAACATTATATAAATATGACACAGAAACTCAGACAAACAATTTTAAATTTAGTTAAGTCTTAATGATTTTTCATTGCGATAGATGTATACTTTATTTAAGATATGAGATTGTTGTTAACAAAAACACACAATTTTTAATATGCTAAAAATAAAACATGCTAGGTGGGCCTAATCCTTTTCTACCGTTTTGCCGAAAATTGATAATTGAATTAATGATTTTAACTCGCTGCTAGTATGCACGTACATGCTAATTCTGATATTTTTATTGTTACATTGTCTTCCATTACAGCAAAATAGGTACATTTACTTACTAAAAGCAATATTAATTAAAACGCATTTCCATAAAATAGTAGATATTGCTTCCTGTTTACTTCAAAGATGTTATACTAAATGCAATAAAAAAAATATGGTTTCTACGCTGTCGGTGGTAATAGTAGTGAGGGTTCCCTTGGTAAATGTCGGTGCTTTTAAGTGGAAAGCTTTTTATCGATTGAATTTCTTCCTGCATGGACGCCAGCTACAGATGGATAAGGAAATTTAATTATTGGCGCTGAAGAAGGCAGAGCGAGATTCAAAGTAACACAATCTTCTTGCCACAGCTACAAACATTAACACTTATAAAGAAGTTAGAGGATACACATGTAGCCATATGCGATTTATGTATTCAAATTCCAGGAAATTGCGTATTTTGAAGATTCTAATTTCGATGAAATTGGGAAAGAATGCCGTGTATTCTTACCTATACCTGCCTAAACATGTTGTTGGAGGAAAATTTATTTTTATTTTTAAGGAACAACTAGGTACATTTATTGCATGTATAGGGTTGTTCGGAAAGTCATTTCGTTTTTTTTCGTGGAAATGAAAGACAGTTTTCGTATAATAAACAAATACTTTATTAAATTATATATTGACCGTTCTGGTCCAACACCTTTTGCCATCTTTCTGGTAGTAGCATAATTCCACGCTCATAAAATTTTTGGTCTTTGCTGGCAAAAAACTGATCGAGGAGGTTTTTGACCT
>NW_020438897.1:802293-854190 GCF_000699045.2 Agrilus planipennis
TGTCTATTAGTTAGCATGGATTATTCATAGCGTTTTAGTCCCCGATCACTTATTTGTCAGACCAGAAACTTGCCTATTTAAACGCAAACAACTTGTTAGAAGCGGTTCTATGCTTCATCCATAATTAAAATCGAGTTTTCCACTTGGACTGCAGCCACCCTACTAAAAGCTCGCGTGTGCGTAGGTACCTTTCAATAATCAAAAGGATAAAAGAAAACCCGCAAAGCAAATGGTTGTAAATTTGTACATAAAGAACAAAAATAATACAAAACTCATACCAATAAAAAGATGTATTACGTATCTATATATAATATCCTTTTTTGCAGATGTCAGAAAATATTCTTTCTCAAAGTACTAATTTCGGTTGATACGAAGGCCGCGTAAAAAATAAAAACAATAGGGACTAAGGAAAAATGTATTACGAAGGGTGAGAATACTGCATATTGCCGTGTAGTCCATTAATCTGATCAACTATGACGATAAGTTTAGTCAGTGCAATGATGGAGGTATGTATCAGATTTTCGCTTATCATATCCAACATGTGAATGAAACGTGGGAAGAATTTTTAACAACGGTTTGTGGTAATTACGTTTTGAACCAAGTGACCCGCAACAAGTAGTATACACCCTTATTAGGGTTGCGAGCGTTTTTTGTATCAATATGCTGCTTCTCAACGTCAAATAGACACGACGAAAAAAAGTAAAGTTTTACTGCATCATGACGATTGCGGAACCACGTAACTCACACTGTACTGAATTTTTTTAACGCTTCCAGTATCGCAACTGTACTTCACCCACCGTGCAGACCTGATTTGACCTCATGAGACATGTAACTGTTACCCGAAGTGAAATTTCCGCTTAGGGGACATACATTCGATTCTTCTATGGCGTTCGTCTAAAAAGTGGCAGAAACTGTGAGAAAAGTGCATTAGAACGGGAAAGGGGTTAAGTACCTACTTCGAAAAAAGTCATGCAAATTTAAAGGATTGAATAAATATATAGAGCTTTTTTATCATTAATTTATGAGATTACCATGTTGTTAAGAATATATACAGACTCCAAAATACATAAAACCTAAATGAAATCATTAGCACCAAATGCACCTTTTCATAATACGAACAATTTCCTAAAAGTATGTGACAGTTTCATTAACAATACATAGGTACCCAAATATATGTGGTAGACATTAATGCATTAATGTACTTGACGTGTTCAGTAACTTTAATAGTACCTACCAGAAATTCGTTCTTCCCTTAGAGAAGCTAATTCGCCATCTAAAGTCTCTAAAGTCATAGTAGAGATTATAAGTTAAACTAATTGGCTCTTTTCTTGGCAAACGAGTTAATCCTATCCTTAATACCTTTTAAATAACTTTTACTACAAGTTAGCGTAAAAGTCAAGACAAGTTTGGTGAGATTGAAGACGCTGATATGCTAATAATGTTATCTCATAAATATAACTAGATAGGGGGAATTAATTGTTCACTCATATAAATCAAACATGGATTTTCTTACTGCACTTCTTGCTTCAGAATTTTAGACATTAGCATTAAGTAATTATCCATTTATTACCAATTTGAAAACAGTTTCAGTTTTAAATACAGATTAGGAATATTCAGTTGTGGTTCGGCACTACTGACCATATTATCAAGTGCTTAAAAAGTTAAGTAAAATACTTTAGGTACCATGTTGATAATTTTAACCATATAATCCTTGATTAATAGCGCCTATTAATTCGTTTTACATCTATTCAATATTGATAGGATTAAGACTAATATTTATTTAACACACTAAAATGTTCACGCACGTATATCGACCTAAAACAATCATTTTTTTGACGTAGAAAGCTCATTATTAATATAGCAAGTTAGCTCAGTCTTCTACTATTTTAGGTTTGTATTATCATTCCAGAGTTAGGTATTAGCGAAGTTCCTTTCAGCAAGAGAGATAAATTTCAACTTTACAACTTAAATGTGGGTATAATCAAAGTATTCTTAGAGAGCGTATATTTTTTACTTCGATTGACCTACCTATTCTCCAAAAATTGCCAAAGAATGAGCTACCGCTTTCCACCCAAGCCGAACGTAATAGCACGTCTTCGATTACACCCTAACCATTTTTTCCTTAGGGGCGTTCCGTAAGCTATTTTTGGCAAAGTCGTAAAGTTAGTAAATTCGCAAGTCGATCGTTTTGGTCGTTAGTCAAGGTAGATGTAACTACATGCCTGTCGCTACCCGACATGAAAATCAACCGAGAATGAACTACCAACGTCGACATGACGGAAACTTTGCATTTACATAGATGGATCTGGAAGGTGAATGACGTTCTATTGGAAGGGAAGAGCAATTTGAATCTTCGCCTTCGGAATACATGTTAATTAACTGCGAGTAAATACCAACGGTCCGTTTAATTCGGCCTTTTCAAAATTAATTTCTGGTTCCGTTTTAGGTCTAATCGACCATTTACCTTTCGCACAAATGTCAATATTTGTTCAATGTAAAAGACCATATTAAGATTCATCAAGTACTTATTGAATGTTTCAATTAAAAACCTGAATAAATCAAGATAAATGTGAACACTTTTGGCACGGAAATGTACATGGTAAGCCGAAAGTTTAACGTCAAGGGAAATATTCCTAATTTTGTTGAAACAGAGCTTAATAGTAATTTGTTTGGAGCAACGGATGGTGAAGGGTACTAGTCCAAAGGCTACGAGTCATCCTTTATTACCCTTATCATTAAAATAATAGCACTATTATCTTTTGGGGAATCACTTTGCAAATTACTAAGTGGCATTATTAACATCAAATTAGAAAGGATTATTGTTTATAAAATTCATATTGCTGGAAATGTAATTAAAAGGAATTTTAGAGATGTAGGGTACAGTAGTAATAATGTAAGAAACGAAGAAGGGGTTATTTTGATAGAAAATGAAGAAAAGGCAGATAGGTGGAAAAATATTTAGAGAACCTATACCCAGGCCATGAGTTAGAAGGAAGATAGTGTGGAGATATACGAGCTAGGTTATCCCTTAAAAAACTTAAAAAAAATATAAAGCGCCAGGTGTAGATGGAATACAGGGGGAAATTCTAAAACATGCAGGACAAGACGTTAGAGATCATATGTTTAAGCTAGTTAGTCACATTTACGAGACAGGGAAAGTCTCAGAGGTTTATAAACGGAACGTAGTAGTAACATTACCTAAAAAAAGGGGCGCGGATAGGTGCGAGACATTTAGAACAATTAGCTTAACTTCCCATGCGTCAAAAATCTTAACTAGAACTGTACAGAGGAGGATGGAGAAAAGGCCAGAACTATTAGGAGAAGATCAATTTGGGTTTAAAAGAAATAGAGGAACGCGGAAGGCCATTCTAGCTTTACGCGAAACAATAGAGAAAACGATAGAAAAATGAAAGCGTGCGTACATAGGATTTATAGATTTAGAAAAATATTTTGACAGTGTTAAATGGGACAAGATGTTAAATATGCTTAAAAATGTAGGGATAAGTTAAAAAGATACAAGAGTAATACTTATGTTGTATAAAGAGCAACTTATTGAGCTGCGGCTGCAACGTAGAGAAGTAAATATTAAGAAGGGAATCAGACAGGAATGCACACTGTCACCGCTACTTTAATTTAATTAAACACAGTACAACTGTAGGAATAAATATACATGGGCAAAAGATTAGTATGCTTAGATTTGCAGATGATATAGCAGTATTAGTAGGACACCTTTTCAGGCATAAAGGTCTAGTCAGAGACATATTAGAGGCAGAAACATGAGTTAAAAGGAGAAGAGGTAGGCCTAGATTAGATTACTGTTCGCAAATAGTTAAGGATGTGAGTTCTAGTTTTAGGGAAATGCGAAGATTAGCTCAGGATAGGAAAAAGTGGAGGTGCGTGTCCTACCAGTCTTAGGACTGACGACCTTATGATGATGATTGTTGAAAATGATAGCAATCATATTATCAAAACGCTTTAAACTTTCCTAAACAATTTCCATAGGAAGGGCAAAAGATGCATAAACATTGGAAACATTTTAATGACCTTTTATTCTAAAAATAAAGTAGTGCTTTAAGTGAAGATTGTCCTCGAACGTATAATGAGCATAAGCCTTTGTCTTTTGATGTAACTCCTGCTATATATATGTATAATTATTGGGTTTCATCCAAATACTTCTCAAAGAGATTAGTGGTAAATCGTTATCTATGCATGTCTATACGTCCGTTCAGTACCAATAGAAATTTCTCACCTTGTGCCCAGTGAATTCGGAAAGGATCTTTTTCAGTCCAATGAACTGTTATCGGGTTTAAGTTTATTTCAAACGATTGATTGGAGCCGTGACCACAGAGGAGTTTGACAGGCGGGGCGTCGCCGTCACCGTTATCCTCGACGACGTCGCTGTCTTGGTTTCCAAGCAGCTACCAGAGCAGCAGCAGCGAAATCACCAGGACGCGAATCGATCCGCAAATGCGCCCTGTTGCCAATGCGATAATAAATACACATATTTGACAATCGAGCAAGTGCTACTGACTGGATAGTAGCCACGTCGAAATGCCTCTCACTCGAAGCGTCACCAATACAAACACAGAGTGAAGTTTATTTGCGTTAAACGATTTATCTTTCCGCGAGAATTAACTGTCCGACACGAGAAAAAGGAGAAACCAAAAAAAAAAAACCGTAAAGTAAATAAAAGTTTCACAAGCAGAATTCGCTGAAATGGCATTTCGTTTTTCGTTTAATAACTGCGCCAGCAGAAAAATAACGCAGTAAATTCCAGCCTAATGTTTAGAACGAGGGTGTAACGATTCAGTAGACTAATTCTCCCTTTTACTGACGATACATTATTACCTATAACAATTTTATCCAATTGTTTATTTTATTGTCTCTCCTTCGTGAAAATATTTTTGGCCAATTCCTTCTTTTGGATATGGTGGATATTGCAAGGAGGATTTTCCGTTGCTACAGTGACGAGTTGCCAATAAATAAATAAATATAGTTTGGGAGCTCAACCGAGATAATGACAGATCCAGGATCAAACGGTAACTGAACTAGATAGTTTGGAGTTTGATCGAGTATAGAAAGATGTTTCCTGAATGGAAAGGTGTTTGACTGGAATGAAAATGAATTTGATTCGAGTTGTTGACGTGATAAAGTAGAAAAATATTGTAGATGACGTATACTTAAACGAATCGAGAAAAGAACAAAAATACAATAAAAATGTTGACAGATTGATAAAGGTGTTCGCGGCCAGTAGGTGAACTGATGCTGTTCTGATTCCGGACTTTTTAATTATGGGCGCTATATTAGATTTTGTCAAAATTTGTTAGTTTTTTCCTCTATTTCTACGACAACCCTATTTTGTGAACTGTTCTGATTCTGGTCTAAAGATCGACGTGTGTTGAAGTTGCTTCCTAGCCTTTCGCTAGCACAAGTGACGAGCTTCTTCAGAAATCCTTCCATCTCCGATGCTGGATGCGATCCAGTCCGGTCCAGACCTCTGAAAAAGCTCTCCACTCGTGTTAGCGAAACGTTAGGAAGCAACTTCAACACACGCTTTTAAACCCGAATGATAACAGCAACAAATCAATAAAAATGCTATTGATGGGAATCTTAAAAATGAGGAATCTGAAAAATGAATATTAATGTCGAAAAAGAAGTTGATCAGTATACGATTCCAAAACGGATTCATGTTCAGGAATGTAGGGAGATAATTGATGAAAAAGACCCTAGGCAACAAACAAAAAGCAGACCCTATTGTACAAACTCTTTAACTTCTAAATCTCAAATCCAAAATCCATTTTATTACCAGTTATGAATATCTTTTGGAGGAGTTTTATCGAAAACGGACAAACTGGGGAATTGCAAAACCAAAATGACTAATTTCATAAACGCTATTGTTGGAATAACGATGAATAAAAAGAACATCATTATGACTAATTTATTAACAATTATTTTAAAATGATTTTACATCATCATTTACATCAGTGAACTATATTTACGCTGACGTCGGCGACACCTTGGAAATTGTTACATTTTGTTATTATACTTCAAGACTTCCACAGCATAACGTAATTTATGACCAGCCCTTTGTCTATTAATACAGTATGACAAGGAAAAAGAAGGTGGAAGCGATCTAATTTAATATTAGGTTAGGTTAGGTTAGGTTAGGTTACGTTAGCTTCACATTCATTCCGCTCGTGTCTACGTCTTCGCTACCTCTAACAAATACTTATTTTTTAGTGTTTTCGAAGGTCAGCTCCACTTCCTTCACCTTCTCTTCCACCCACTGACCGACGACTACATCAAAATTATCCGAAAAATTTTAAACTGAATAGGTAATCGAAGGATTAGGCATTATCTAAAAAAATTGGAATTCGATCGAATTCGACAATTTCTCTAACAAACTAGATAAAAACTTCTTTTTAACGAAAGAAAATAAATTTAAGTAAAAAAATTAAACAGCATGATGCAACGTTTTCCGTTATTAAAGGAAAATCGCTAAGCTCTTGGCCAGTAATTTATTGAAGCTATCAGACGATCTTATTATAGTCGGTTACTATAAATCACAGACCAAATCAAAGAAGTTGATATAATACCAAGTTGTTGGCAGTATTCTTCTCAGTATATTTTATTTGTCAAGTTTTAGTCGTTCCCTATGTCGTAAGCGATGTAATTATTGTTTCGTTTATTGTTCACCGCAACTAGATTAATGGCCTGCTACTACAAACTAAGGGCCACTTATTTATTGCACAAACTGAAGTTTTTATTACATGCAGAAACAGTTAAATTACTGGTATTATGTCACCAAAGGAAAATATATTATCTGCCAACTTAAAAAAATAAAACCTATATTCGATAACGCGAACAATTCTACCGCATTATATTGCTACTCATCAGGATTAGACAACAGGTACTATTTCCGCTTCGTGTAGGAATAAAAACGTGGTTAACGGATACTCAAGGAAAATATATTATGACCAAACTGTATCCAAAAAGTACAATGTTGAGATATGTTTTAATAAGGTGCCAGTTAATAAAAGTAGCGGGGTTACCTCGACTGCTCAGTTACTCACGATCAGTGCAACACAAAACACAACCCAATTATCTCTCTATCGACGGAAGTGATGTTTATCCATTTATGTATAAGATAAAATGTTGTTGAAGTTAATTATACACAAAATATTCCTTTAAGTTGAAATATCAAAACCTATTAATTCGTAATAAATTATATAATGCAGTTAATTTTTTGTACTTTTGAATCTGTACGTTTGAAATCCTAGAGTGAGTTGATAAATATCAATAAACATTAGCGCAGACAAAATCTAATTGACTACAAAATATGAAACGTGTTACATAAGGTTATTTATAGTTTTACTAACGAGTGATAGAGTTTTTGAAAAACTAAAATCCCCTTCAGCAGTAACTGCCTTTAATTATTTTTATTTCTTTTTAAGTAAATTAAGGGACATAAAGCAGAGGATAGCGCCAGGTCGAGTTGCCATTAATAAAAGGAAGTCACTTCTATGCTCGCGAACGGTTAATTTACAAATTCGAAAGATTGTTAAAGGTGTATGTTTGGAGCAGGGATGTAACGGAGGTAGTTTTATCGGAACCGAAGGCGGAGTCGGTGGTTTTAAATTTGCTTTATCGGAGTCGGAATCGGAGTCGGAATCAGAGTCGGAGGCAGGGTCAGAAGTGGTGGCATGAGAGAGAATTTTTATTTAAGGACAAATGAAACATTATTTAGTCAAATTTTTTTCATTTCAATTTTCAATTATAAAATAAAACACAAACAATGAAAAAATAATTGACGATAGAGTGCTCAGTGCATGAAGTGGAAGTCGGGGGATTCCCCGCGCGACATGTATGAAGTTCATATTATGAACTTGTTCATAACAGTCGACATAGGCCGCCGCTATGTTATACTTCGACCACCGATTAAAACCTTCGATTTAAAAGTGTCGGAACCGAAGGTGTAATAATAATCGGAAGTTTCGACTTAACGGAACCGGAATCGAAGCTTCGTAACATTCCTGGTTTGGAGCACGGCGTTGTTACGGGTGCGAAGCATGGACGGTGGACGCGGCGGAAAAGAAAAGGTTAGAAGCGTTCAAAATGTCGTGTTACAGAGGAATGATGAGGATATCGTGTATAGAGAAGGTTAGAAATGAAGAGGTATTAGAAAGATTAGGAAAACAGAGGACTCTATTGAAGTCAATAAGAAATTGACGAGAAAGGTTGTAAGACACCTTCTCAGGCATGAAGGTCTAGTCAGAGACATACTAGAAGTAGAAACAGGAGTTAAGAGGAGTAGAGATAGACCTAGATTAGATTACTGTTCGCAAATAGTGAAGCATATGAGTTGTTCCAGTTTTAAGGAAATGTGAAGATTAGCTTAGTGGAGGTGCGTGTCCAACCAGTCTTAGGACTGACGATCTTATGATGATGATGATGAAGCAAATTAGTTTTTGCAGTTACTAACAAATATATCTATGTATAATCTGTTTAATACGATAGCATTGCTTAAGACCTATTTTACAATGGAATTTATACCGATATACGTTCATTTATACTGTAAACAATAAGTTGCATGTTAAAACGTCATATTTTATCCAAAGTGCCTACTGAAACACAACTACCCGACAGGAACTGTTGCATAAAGATATTGATCAACAAAAATTTTATTCAAATTTTTGCGATAGTTAGTATAATAACGTCGTTATGAATAAGTTTGGCGTTTGTTTGAAAAGCCATGTATCACTTTTTTGCCTGAATAAGTACATAATACAACATATACAAAGCTAACAATGTTGTTATGGTAAGAGTAATACACACTAAACAATGATATGCTTTCTTGATAATTACATCATTTAATTAATAATTTTAAGCATGATAAAGTTTTGCTACGACTTTCCTAATACATCGACAAGAGATAGTAACCTTATGGAATTTCCGTTGTTTCAGCAGTTTTTGACCCTAAGCAAATAAGATTTAACTTAATGGTACTTTGATTTATATAGTTTATATTTTCTCTTGTGTCATAAAGTGATATTCAGTATCTAACCTTACCATAATGTGAATTACCAGTGATGCTAGATAAATAATGTGAACTCACGTAATGCTCGATAGTGTGAACATCGATTTAAAACAATGGACAAAGAAACATTTCATTTTATTTTATTATTATTTTAAGGTTTCAATTCTCTTCTTTAAAGATTAAGAACTTATATTAGATAACGTGAACAATACACTCATATAAACATTGTAGGTTTTAATTCGTTCACGTTAGCGAGAGTATTAAGGATCTATCAGTCCTACTCAAATGATGCCACTCTTCAGAATTAAATATTAGGTATAATTTCCGCATTGTGTAGGAATCTAAACGTGAAAAACAATTTTCTTTTCTCGTTAATTTAGTTTGACGGAATTGTTTTTACATCTTTTTTTGGAACATCAAATAATAAAACAGTCGTTCATATAAACCCTAAATAAGAAGAAAAAACGAGCAAATGTACAATCTTCTTAGCGTCTTATGAGGAGGACAGAGGACAAGACGGATTGAGTAAGAAATTACACCGTTTCCCCTAAGATAAATTATAAGTGATTACGAGAACCAGTTCAGACCTTCTGTCCTTCGTTTGTAATTCATCAAAACAGTAGTTTATTAAAAGTTCCTTCGAAAAAACATTAATGAAAACTGAATATAATCAAATTATCTATGTATGACTACATATATACCAATCAGAGCCATTGATTATGATATAACGAAATAACTTCAAAGAAATCGATTTTGTATATATTTTATACGATTTAGGCAAAACTTTTCACCCGTAATAAGCCTATCCTTCCAAGCTGATCACTAATAAAAAACATACAATCTCTAGATTATTTCCTTCATGTCTTACGCACTGTAAATTTATTGAAACCTTAATCATAATAAGGTCGTCAGCCCTATGACTGATTCATCTCCACTCTTTCCTATCCTGAGCTAATCATCGAATTTCCCTAAAACTAGAACATCCTACATACTTAACTATTTGCGAACAGTAATCTAATCTAGGTCTACCTCTATTCCTCTTGAGTCCTGTTTCTGCCTCTAATGTCTTTGATTAGACCTTCATGCCTGAGAAGGTGTCCTACTAACCTATCTCGCCTATTTCCTATTGACTTGCTTAGAGTCCTCTGTACTCCTATTCTTTCTAATACCTCTTCATTTCTAACCTTCTCTATCCACGGTATCCTCATTATTCGACTGTAACGCAATATTTCGAACGCTTCCAACATTTTCTTTTCCGCCGCGACATACAACGTACATCTTTAAGAATCTTTTTCGAATTTCTAATTTAACCGTTCGCGAGCATAGAAGTGACTTCTTTTATTGAAGGCGACTCGACCCTGCACTATCCTCTGCTTTATATCCCTATTACTCCATTTGTCCTGACTTATCTGACTTCCTAGATACCTAAAATCGGCCACTTCTTCTAATCTTCCGTCTCCTATCTTTATATTCGCTCTTTTCCTACTTTTTCTTCTCTTGCATACCAGTATTTTTGTTTAACTTTTATTTATTTTCATGTAGTTCTGTTTTGTCAGTACCGCATCCATTTTATTTAAAGTTAACTCCTGCTTGATAGATGCTAATACTGCTATATCATCTGCAAATCTAGGCATACTAATACAAATTAATTAATTAATTTCACATAACCTTCTGATTCGGACGAGGATCAAATAAAACCTTTCCCATACACTTATAAGCCTTATAGGTAAAAGTTTAACCGACCATGTAAAATGCTAAAAATTATCGCTTTCACAAAGTTGTAGCAAGTATAATTGACTGGAACTTACTCCCTTAGATTGTTGGAGCAACTCTACCGCTTGAGATTTTTTTGAGAAGTGAGAAGTAGAAATCAATGAATAGACGGAGTTTTGTCATTGCACTATCCGAGGTCATGACCCATGAAATTCTAAACTACCTGTAGCTGGTACAGAAACCTAAATCTTAATCGTCCTCGTTCTTATCGTTCGATTATTATAGAGAAACTTATGCTCCGTTATTTATCACGAACCTGACCAACATTCCATACATTTCAAATACATGTGATAAATTCTCCCTATGGTTAAATTTACTTGTGGTGAATACTTTATCTAAATTATATGTATAATCAGAATTACACTGCATTTCGCATTTCCGCTATATTTAACCAATATTGAAATATACTACAACAGGAATCAATAAAGTCAGAAGCTAATTATTTTTTAATGAAAGGCAATCCCTTCCATTCATTCTTAATTAATTCTTTAAAGGAGACTCGTTAAAACGTTCTGGTCGGTTCTGTTAAAAACGAAAAATTCTATTTACATTTACAAATTTCAAACTGGAGTAGCAGCTGCTTCTATTTTAATTAACATCTACTTAAATATGCTACTTGAAAAGGTTAAAGATCAAAGATGTTTCCGATATTGTTTCATCCACCCAATGCAATGCAAATGACAAACTTTAAATCCACGTCTTTGTATAAAATAAATTGCACCCATTAAATAAAAACAAATGTCTCTTTGGCTTAAATTCATACATTTTGAGATCACAAGTTAGATGTTTATGAACCTATAATAGGTAATCTATACTCTATACTAAAATTATAAAGAATTTGTCCGAAAGATTGAATATAGAAGGTAATCATCGAAATTACTCATGCAATTTCAAAAATTACTTTTCGCGGAAAGGTATATGGAAACCAANTTTTTGTTTAACTTTTATTTATTTTCATGTAGTTCTGTTTTGTCAGTACCGCATCCATTTTATTTAAAGTTAACTCCTGCTTGATAGATGCTAATACTGCTATATCATCTGCAAATCTAGGCATACTAATACAAATTAATTAATTAATTTCACATAACCTTCTGATTCGGACGAGGATCAAATAAAACCTTTCCCATACACTTATAAGCCTTATAGGTAAAAGTTTAACCGACCATGTAAAATGCTAAAAATTATCGCTTTCACAAAGTTGTAGCAAGTATAATTGACTGGAACTTACTCCCTTAGATTGTTGGAGCAACTCTACCGCTTGAGATTTTTTTGAGAAGTGAGAAGTAGAAATCAATGAATAGACGGAGTTTTGTCATTGCACTATCCGAGGTCATGACCCATGAAATTCTAAACTACCTGTAGCTGGTACAGAAACCTAAATCTTAATCGTCCTCGTTCTTATCGTTCGATTATTATAGAGAAACTTATGCTCCGTTATTTATCACGAACCTGACCAACATTCCATACATTTCAAATACATGTGATAAATTCTCCCTATGGTTAAATTTACTTGTGGTGAATACTTTATCTAAATTATATGTATAATCAGAATTACACTGCATTTCGCATTTCCGCTATATTTAACCAATATTGAAATATACTACAACAGGAATCAATAAAGTCAGAAGCTAATTATTTTTTAATGAAAGGCAATCCCTTCCATTCATTCTTAATTAATTCTTTAAAGGAGACTCGTTAAAACGTTCTGGTCGGTTCTGTTAAAAACGAAAAATTCTATTTACATTTACAAATTTCAAACTGGAGTAGCAGCTGCTTCTATTTTAATTAACATCTACTTAAATATGCTACTTGAAAAGGTTAAAGATCAAAGATGTTTCCGATATTGTTTCATCCACCCAATGCAATGCAAATGACAAACTTTAAATCCACGTCTTTGTATAAAATAAATTGCACCCATTAAATAAAAACAAATGTCTCTTTGGCTTAAATTCATACATTTTGAGATCACAAGTTAGATGTTTATGAACCTATAATAGGTAATCTATACTCTATACTAAAATTATAAAGAATTTGTCCGAAAGATTGAATATAGAAGGTAATCATCGAAATTACTCATGCAATTTCAAAAATTACTTTTCGCGGAAAGGTATATGGAAACCAATTTCCCGTTTTCTACGAACACTGCCTTACGATATTCTATAGAAAGAAAAGTTGTAAATCTAAAACGACCTCTAGCATTCATTCATCCTTTCCGATTCTAATTAAGGTTTCTGACGCAAGGGAAGTTAAGCCAATTGTTCTAAATTTCTCGCATCTATCCACGCCTCTCTTTTTTGGTATGGTTCGGACTATAGTCCTCCGGGACTTTTCCTGTCTGGAATATGTGATTAACTGGTTTAAACATTCAATCTCTGACCTCCTAGGCCTACATATTTTAATGTTTCCACTTGTATCCCATCCATTCTCGGTGCCTTATTATTTTTTACGTTTTATAATGCTTTTCCTGTCTTATCCTTTTTTTATATCAAAATAACCCCTGATTCGTTTCTTATATTACTACTACTGTAGCTTAATTCTATAAAATTCCTTTTAATTATACATATACATTATCCCATCCTCATTTTACCTATTTCAAATTTTTTTCTACCTACTTCTTTACACCTTATATCAATCCACTGTTCCTTAGCTGCCCTACACTTTCTAATTATATCCCGCTTTATCGCCTTATATTAGTCTTAGTCTGTTCTGTTCTTGTATTTCCGCCTTTTTTCTATTAGTCCTATAATCTCGTTGGTTATCGGGAGTTTCCTACTTTCGTTTTGTTTAAGACCTAATATATTTTTAACTGCGAAATCTAGGTACGTTTTAATGTAATTGTATTATGTCTTTACGTCTCTGTCGTTCGTTTTTCCTATCTCCTTTAGTATTTCGTCTGTCCTTGTTTCTAGCCTATCACATGCTTCGTTACATTTTAGTTTTTCCAAGTCAAATCGTTTCCTACCCTTTGTCTTCTTCATAATTTTGAATTTATGATTGGTCTTCATAACTTCTATGTTATGATCGCTATCTATATTTGCTCCTGGATAACTCCTACAGTCCCTCACTAGACTTTTTCTCCTTAATTTAAGGTAACTTATAAGGAAAAAAAATTGAGAATGAATTTTCGAATTAACATTTAACATTAACCACTACGAATTTTATTTATATTAAAGTAGGGAACATATTTTGTTTAAAAAATGTTTGGCTTGATTTATAATTTGACCACAATGAACATATTGCGTACATTTTGAGCTACCCTTTATAAATACATATAATTTGGTTTGGAGTTATCCTATAAATGGCGAATGAATTTTAATAAGGCTAGAAAACCTTAATTTAGGGATACAGAATTTGCATACGGGTTAAGCTTTTAGAGGAAGCTTGAAAACGATTTTCCGGAGAGTAGGAATTATTGAATAAACTTAAAACTAATTTAATACAGTAGCTATTAAATCCTCTAGTTTACATCATCTCCAAGTTTTTCAGAGGCAATTTTAATAATCACAAATTTTTTAAAAATACTCACATCAGGTAAACAACAGTTATTAGTTTTCGGAATTTGTCAAGAAAATTGAACGGAAGAATTTTTGACTTACCTACCTACTGATAATATTCAGGGATTTCAATAAGGCACTCTCATAATAACGAAATCACAAACAAAATCAAATGACAAATTAAAGAGGAACATCGGAATCCACCCCTATAAAAGTCTCTTTTCCCTTAGAGGCGTCAGACTGAGTGCCAAAGCAATTAATTAGAGAGGAGAACAACTTTACCCAGATTCATTAATCATTAAGTGGAATTTCAATCACAGTGGAATTACCATTGAAAAAGATAAACAAATGTCAACTAACAATTTATGAAGCCCCTATTCTTTACGTTAAGCGCACTTTTCTTGAAAATCGAAAACAATGGAGTAAAAACCATTCAATGGGATGAGTCCTTTTAAAAGAACAAGTAAATAATAGAAAATGCAGTCGTAACTCTATAATAAAACTTAACAGACCAAAAATATTCTTTTACTAGAAATTCTTTTATATACACAGCAATGCTACATAAACTGTGTTCCGCGGAATCTCGGGGTTCCATGGAGATTTAATAAAGGGTTCCGTAAAACTTATGTAGCTTCTTTCATAACTTTCAAGGCAAAACAATAAACGCCACATGAATTTAAAAAGTAAAGAGGTGTCGTGGGACACCTGGTAGGAACGAAGGAAGTTCCTTTGTTATATATTATGTATTAACAGGCACAACGAAATAAATTAACAATAGTAATAAAACAATTACAGTTTGAAAATAGTGAAGAGAAGTTATGAGTATTATACAACATTATATTATATTATATTATATTATNATATCAATTCGATATTGTTTTGGGGGCTGTTTTGTCGTAATTCATAGAATTTCGTAGTTCCTTCCTGATTTGGCAGGTGCTGATATCAATTTGGAACTTCAAAATTCCATGGACCATGACATTGAACCCGTAAAACAATATCGATCCACTATTTTAGATTATCCATGTCCAAGGGGTTTAGAATTTTTTGGGCTCTCTTCAGTTAAAGAATTAGAAGGCATTCATGGAATTTTGTCCCCTTTTTAAGCTTCTAATTTTATATAATGTTTGATCGATGATACTAGCAAAACTTTTAAAGGCAAAAATGAAAATACGTTTGGTAAGGTATTTTAAATAAAATACAAAATGCTTTTCTCAAAAAAGAATTTAAATGCAAGATAAAAATATGTACTTTTATTTTGTATTTGCATTTTAAATGCAAGTATTTCAAATAAAACCCATCTCTGACGCTAAACCCCTCAGTGTATGTGTGTAGCTACTTCAAAGAAGAAGTACCATTATTATTAAACAACGCGACATAACCATGGAGTCGTCATCATAAATCCCAAGGATGTGCTAGGATCAAAGGATCCTTACTACAACGAGGGTTCAGACAAAGGATTGCCCGAAAATTCCACGCTGCATTAAATACCCACGTAACAGCGAATTACGTACTTGACATATTTAAGGATTTAAACGCCCAAAATATCATACAAACTACGTATATTTAATACACAAAGCAGTAAGGAATTATTAGTGAATTAGCTAAAAATTACGCTATGAATCATCGATTAAAATAAAATTAAACAGTTGAAATAGCTGTACAAAAGAAACTCGATTGAAGAATTACCGTGAGTCCATCGTTTCTATGAAACAGCGGTCATTTTTCGGGTAAAGGTTTACTCAATTTAATCCAAAAACCAACAAACTGCACCGACTTAATTTTATTTTCTTTAGGCACAAAATCGCCAAGATTTTGTGTTGATAAAAATCTGTGAAAAGCAACTGCATTGTATTTAACAGGAAAAACGGCATTTCATAGCATGCATAAAGATGTACGTTGTAGAATACCTAAGGTTGTAAATGCTAAAATCATAGCAATCGTAGAAAAACATATAAAAACAAAAACAGGAATCGTATGGCGACCTATAAATTTCGCGTATATAAACATGATACTTTTTATATCCTATTTATGTTTAGCACTTCGTAATATTGGGTCTCAAAAATGTTAGTAAAGTAATGCAAAATCCTGAGTTATTAAACTTTGAAGCAATGTAATGGTATAGAAACAGAATCGAAACAGTGATGGTATAACATTTTATCAGAACAGAACAAAAATCTTTGCGATTCTTCAGATACATCCTCGAAATCTTCGTGCTATTCTGAATTGCATATATATATCTATGAAAAAGAATTTCAAAGTACAGGCGATGCGGGCCTATTTCTACCACTACCATCTCTTATACTGAGAAAAAAGGAAAGAGTTCAAGAAAACTAAAAGGAAACTGTACTTATATTTTGTTTTAGGTTATTACCTATCGTTATTACTCACTAACTTCAAAGCTTTTGATGGTTTTCATAAATCGAGGAGATTTTATACAGCTATTAATAAAATTTAAACAAAACTAAATTAATAAAAACGTCTTCAGTGTTGACGAAAGATGTCATTTACAGCATTGAATGAGTAAATTTTCGTTCTTCAGAAACCTCTCACGTGTGTACGCGTTATAAAGCTTAGCAGAAGGGATATTCTCGAAATGATTTATTTTATCGCCGATACATTAAAAGGTAAAGGTTTAACGTACATGTACGGATTACGGAAACCTAACAAGTGTATCGTAAAGTGATTAAATTGAGAAAAGCACCTTTGGAATTACACCCACTTTAGTTCTATTCTATATGGTTCAAGAAATTAAATCTCAACTTTATTTGATTTCGAACTCTGATTTGCGCGAACTAATTACTTTTCACTAGTTACTGGAGAAGTAAATGTGGAACTTGATTGTATGATTAATTTGCATACGTCTCTCCTCGGTTTAAATGTTTAATTAAAATTCAAACAGGTTCCCGTTAACTATATGGAGAATTAGTTAAAATTATTCGAGTGTTATACGCAGATTTCTTGTGCAAATGAAGAAAACTTTGACATCGACGAGATCCTCCAGAGTCTGCATAAGTTTTGAATAGATTCACATTTCATATAGTATTACACTCTAAAGTGAATTGAAGAACTAACTCGCGCTAAACAATTTAAAGTTCTTGATTAGAACTTGTTACTTGATATTAATAATAGAAAATAAGTACCACGCCATAAATCACATACTTACTATATAATTAAAATTAACATCATAAACATGCAACCTCAAACACTAGTCCGTGCAGTGGAATTACATTTGCAACATCATCCAATAATCCTTTCAGGTGCAAACACGTAAATGTATTTACTGCTTCAAAAAGATTCATGCTTTTATGAAAAACAAAATACAATTTTGAATGAATTGAGTGAGCTCCAACGACTCTGATTGCTTTCCAGTAATACATAGCTTTTCAGGAGTGATATTGGTATAAAAGAAGCCAAGTATTGACGAAATTGTTCAGCACCTTGAGGGTTTGAGTCACAATTTTAACCAGTTTTTTCCAAATAATTATTATTTTAATTAGAAATAATGCATTACTGTTGTTGCATTAAAATCATACTAGTGAAGCATCTCAGGAATTCCATGAAAAAGGTGGATTTCAAAAGAATTCTGCTTATTAAAATGTTCAATAAACGCTGCTATAGTGTACCCCTGTATATAAAGGAAACAACGGAATTCTCAAATAAAATGTTTAACTTGTATCTTTCAAATATTTCTAAATGCATACAAAGACTTCACAATATGTATAAATACACGTCAACATAATTTCTTCAAGTAAATAAAAAAAGGCAAGCAGTGGGAAAAGAAGAAAAGATACCAGACGACTGACGAATACACATCACAAAAAGTAATTTCATAAAGCGAAAATTGCAGAGGTGCTAAAAGTATTATTTAAATGAAATTCTCCCCTCTGGAAAAAAACTGCGAGTTTCGCCTACAAAACAAAAAACCAACCGACGTAGTTATGTGGGGTAAAAACTAGAGCACCTAATTTAGGAGTGCTCAAAGCTCAAAGCTATACACTAGGGAAGAACAAGGCGTGGGGAGTTAGTTTTCAGCGACTCGTGAGACGTGATAAGCATTTATCAAATAAATTCTAAATAAGCAAAATGACAAGCAGATAATCATTTACATATTTATACATACAGTTTTCATTTGGCGGTTTTTAAAATCGGTTTATATGTAGGTACATCTCCGGTATGAAATAAGTATTATTTAACAATAAACAAATGACACTACAATTTTGTCAATGTTTACTAAATTTAAAATTTACCAAAAATATTGAATTTCTGTCCATTAATATAAATAAAAACTTACTCTTTAAGAGATAAAACTTATTGTACTCGATAAACTCAGATTGCTATACGTTTACGTATGTTTACAAAACACCCTGTATATCAGCGAATTATGAGGATACCGTGGAAAGAGAAGATACGAAATGAAGAGGCATTAGAAAGAGTAGGAGAGCGCAGGTCATTATGGAAGTCAATAAGAAATAGGCGAGGTAGATTGGCAGGACAACTTCTCAGGCATAAGGGGCTATATAGTTAGAGACATACTGACAGCAAAGACAAGATTTAAGGATGTGGGATGATCTAATTTAAGGAAATGCGAAGTTAGCTCAGGATAGGAAAGAGTGGAAGTGCGTGTCCAACCAGTGTTAGAACTGACGACCTTACGATGATGACATTACCTTATGGTGAAGGTATAGACAAGCGACCTAATTGTAATATCATTTATGATCCTCATTTTTCATGCAACAAATGTAATTATTCATAATCATACGATCGTCAGTCCTAAGACTGGTAGGACACGTACCTCCACTCTTTTCTATCCTGAGCTAATATTCGCATTTCCCTAAAACAGGAACAACCCACATCCTTAAGTATTTGCGAACAGTAGTCTAACTTAGGTGTGCCTCTACGCCTCCTAACTCCTGTTTCTGCCTCTAATATGTCTCTGACTAGACCTTCATGTCTGAGAAGGTGTCTTAGCAACCTATCTCGCCTGATTTTTATTGACTTCCATGGAGTCCTCTGTTCTCCTATTCTTTTTAATACCTATTCATTTCTACCCACGTTATCCTCATCATTCGCCTATAACACCACATTTCGAAAGCTTCTAACCTTTTCTTTTCCGCCGCGCCTACTGCCCATGTTTCGCACCCGTACAACGCCGCGCTCCAAACATGCACCGTTAAGAACCTTTTTCGAATTTCTGAATTAAATTAACCGTTAACTGACTAGTGTTTTGAAAAGACCTTATTTGTTTTTGACCTCTCAACTACGAGCCTAGCTTGATTAAAACATTGGTGTAACAATCCACCTAAGTAGCTAATAAAAATATATACCTATATAAGATATATTCACTTTACATGTAACTATATATATTTCCGGTAAATGCCTAAATACACTTACTTATAAACAAGCAATTGTGTTTTGCGGTAATAGCAATCATTCCACTAGAACTTTGTGATTCTCGACTTCACCAACAAAGACTTATCACGTCGAAGATAATAACAACGAGCAGTTCGCACGTTTTCACAAATACAAAGACTCTAATGGTATTTTATTTCACTTTAAGCTCTGTTCTTGACCTAAATTAAAGACAAGCTGCAATACCGCACGTGTTTTGAAATTTTATTGACGGTATACAAAACTTACTTTTATCAGCTTTTGTAAGAGCAAATATTTTTTTTTTTTGAGCGGGATTTTTTGATATAATTTAAAGGTATAAACTCCGAAAAGACGTAATTAGGTAGTACTAATTAGAAAATCAAATTTTCAGTACCAATATCTACCTAGGGCGTAGGTTTCAAACAGGGACGGTAGCGCCTTCCCCGCACCCTCCAGGACGCTTGAGTCTTCCATGGGACAGTAGCGGATACAGGGTTAAGAGAACATTAATAGTTCTTTAATAAACTTCTTTTTGATAACATTTTCATATATATACAATCAAAAATAAGAAGATTCATCGTATTTGAGTTTAAGATTTAGGTACTTTGCTGGTACCTCTTTCGCATTTTCACAAATAACTAGATAGGTTAGGTACCTACCGATAATTTGTAATACTATTCATATAAAATTAATTATTATGGACTGGGACGCGCTCTTTTACTTCCTACGGACTAGAAAACAGACCGGGTTTGTCTAGTTTACCTTTATACACGATAGGATACTTTAAGGAAGTTGTTCTGGAATAGGCTGAATCAAATACTTTCGTATATGCCTACCGATTTGCATTTACTGAAATGAAGGTTTTCTTGTATTAAACATAATAGCATAACCTGACATCTTGATATCATACAAAAATAGCTCTCCCGCTCAAAACTTGTTAATTTACGTAATTTTGGAGAAAGCATTGATATTACTATTGAATAGGCATTGCATTTTTCTTTTAAAAACCTGATAGATGATGTGCATTGACTTGTGTTTTATATCACACAAACCCTAAAATAACGTCATTAGATAGACCAACCAACATAACTTGCCATAACCGTAGGTACTGTTCAAATCATACTGATTCTAGTAAACAGAAATTATTGATTTAATTTAATTCCTAAAAAGTTATTTACAACGAGCCATGGAAATGTCAATAAATAAATAAACGTTCTAACTTCTCTTAGTAACATTCAACTAAATTACACTCCATAGTCTATTATTTACCAGTACCAATGTTTAGTGTGTAAAACGGTCAACAATGTTCCATTTTGTATTTGCTATTTAGTTGGTATTTACCATTACAGACGCGGTATTAGAAACAGAAACATGGGAGCTGAATAGAGATATGCAAAATGATTTTTTAAAAGTACTTAAATACAAAATGCAAATACCTTTTTTTGATTTGTTATTTCAAATGTAAAATATAAAACAGATTTCCTTTTTGTATTTTAAATGCTAAATGCAAAATATGTATTCTCAAAATACTTTTTTTTAAATAAATACGCTTTCGTAGTACCTATTTTATTTTGTACATTTACTTAAGTATAAAATATTTTTTAAGAAAGCCTTGCAGACATTTGCTCATTTTTTAAATATTGGAGTTTTTTAGACTAATAGTGGTGTTTGATCTGTATCGTCAGCTGCGAAGATTGAGTATGATTCATATTTTTATAGTTTCTTCAGTTCACTAACAAATAATTCTTCTATATTCTTCCTTATTTACCTTTGTCATCCGTTATAATTGGAAAAAAGACACCGATACCAAAATATTTTGCTTAGAGTGAAAGATCAGAGCTAGAAACGGGTTGCAAATAATTTTATTGATGTAAACTCAACATCAATCATTTCATATCAAAATATTTACAACCTCATTTTGTTTCTGATCTTTTATACATTGTAATAAGAGAAAGAAATAGAATCCATAGTTTCTTTAGCTGTGGGTTCATCTAGTAAGCGAAGTTTTTCGAATCGTTTTCTAAGAATTTTGAATTATAAGCATACATTAGCACACCACAATATTTTGTAGTTTTGAAATTTACACAGCTGACGTATATCAATTCGATATTGTTTTGCGGGTTGTTTTGTCGTAATTCATAGAATTTCGTAGTTTCTTGTCAAAAGTACGATACGTGGTGATTTGGCAGAAGCTAATATCAATGTGGAACTTCAAAAATCCACGGACCATGACATTGAACCCGGAAAACAATATCGATCCAATATATTATATTACCCATTTCCAAGGGGTTTAGAATTTTTTGGGCTCTCTTCAGTTAAGGAATTACAAGTCATTCATGGAGTGTCTCTTTATCCCCTTTTTAAGCTTCTAATTTTATATAATGTTTGATCGATGATACTGGTGTGCCTCTACGCCTCCTAACTCCTGTTTCTGCCTCTAATATGTCTCTGACTAGACCTTCATGTCTGAGAAGGTGTCTTACCAACCTATCTCGCCTGATTTTTATTGACTTCCATGGAGTCCTCTGTTCTCCTATTCTTTTTAATACCTCTTCATTTCTACCCACGTTATCCTCATCATTCGCCTATAACACCACATTTCGAAAGCTTCTAACCTTTTCTTTTCCGCCGCGCCTACTGTCCANAAAGAGTTCAAGAAAACTAAAAGGAAACTGTACTTATATTTTGTTTTAGGTTATTACCTATCGTTATTACTCACTAACTTCAAAGCTTTTGATGGTTTTCATAAATCGAGGAGATTTTATACAGCTATTAATAAAATTTAAACAAAACTAAATTAATAAAAACGTCTTCAGTGTTGACGAAAGATGTCATTTACAGCATTGAATGAGTAAATTTTCGTTCTTCAGAAACCTCTCACGTGTGTACGCGTTATAAAGCTTAGCAGAAGGGATATTCTCGAAATGATTTATTTTATCGCCGATACATTAAAAGGTAAAGGTTTAACGTACATGTACGGATTACGGAAACCTAACAAGTGTATCGTAAAGTGATTAAATTGAGAAAAGCACCTTTGGAATTACACCCACTTTAGTTCTATTCTATATGGTTCAAGAAATTAAATCTCAACTTTATTTGATTTCGAACTCTGATTTGCGCGAACTAATTACTTTTCACTAGTTACTGGAGAAGTAAATGTGGAACTTGATTGTATGATTAATTTGCATACGTCTCTCCTCGGTTTAAATGTTTAATTAAAATTCAAACAGGTTCCCGTTAACTATATGGAGAATTAGTTAAAATTATTCGAGTGTTATACGCAGATTTCTTGTGCAAATGAAGAAAACTTTGACATCGACGAGATCCTCCAGAGTCTGCATAAGTTTTGAATAGATTCACATTTCATATAGTATTACACTCTAAAGTGAATTGAAGAACTAACTCGCGCTAAACAATTTAAAGTTCTTGATTAGAACTTGTTACTTGATATTAATAATAGAAAATAAGTACCACGCCATAAATCACATACTTACTATATAATTAAAATTAACATCATAAACATGCAACCTCAAAACTTAAACATACTGAATTATTTAAATTTTATATTTCACCGATAATTAATTGACCTCAGTTTTGAACAGTAGATGCGTATATTATATAAGTACTTTTACTAGGTATTTAGATACTTTTACTAGTCCGATTTACCCTCGTTTCACTCAGACAAAACCAGAATAATGGAATATTAGGTAATGCTCCAAAAGATTATATAATTTATAATACAATATACTTAACATAATTTCGCTTACTTCAATCGAATAAAATGAGGTAGATTGCATTAAATGCTTCTTAACGATTTGGAACAAATATCAAAGAAAGAGGGAACATTCGGAATGTATCGTTTCTTACTAAAGATATGAATACGAATTTTTGAACGGCAACTTTGCATTGTATTGCATAATTTATTATTTTTTCTGCTCTGAAACAACCAGAAGGTATATTTTTTTTTATTCCTGCAATCTAATTTCTTCGAAATAGAAAATATCACTATCCCTGCCATTTTCTATGTATCTGTTTCTGCTACGTCTACCGAATTTGAACACAATTTATTTTTCAAAACATAGGCTTTTCATTTTCTCTCTTATACTCATTAAACTTCATCATCATCATCATAAGGTCGTTAGTCCTAAGACTGGACACGCACATCTACTCTTTCCTATTCTGAACTAATTTTCGCATTTCCGTAAAACTAGAACATCCTACATCCTTAACTATTTGCGAACTTCTACCCCTCGTAACTCCTGTTTGTGACTAGACCTTCATGCCTGAGAAGGTGTCCTATCAACCTATCTCGCCTATTTCTTAGTGGCCTTCATAGAGTCCTCTGTCTTCTTATTCTTTCTAATACCTCTTCATTTCTAGCCTTCTCTATCCACGGTATCCTCATCATTCGCTTGTAACACTTCGAACGCTTCTAACCTTTTCTATTCCGCCGCGCCCACTATAAATGTTACGCATCCGTATAATGTGAAAACAAAAATGGAACGAGATGGAAAAAACATGCGGAAACTTTGCCTTCCAGTACCTAACAAATATGGCATAAACACAATCGCTATTCTTGGATAAAGAATAAAGCATGCGTCTAGGTAAAAATTGCTGTAGAACAAATTGTCATATCCTAAAGATTAGTGACAAAGTTGAGTTCTTTCCACTGTTGTTTCGATCTGCCATAGGACATTGATACATAAAATACGTTTCATATTCAATACCACGAGTATATGACCTAAAAGTCAAGTATGGAGTAAGGCTGGCGTAACTCGTCTCGGTAATTTAGGCGATTATTAATTAACTTTTGATATGTTTCAGATGGAGGGGCTGGTGCGGGAAATGCAGGACCCGGAACACGGAGTGCCAGTGCGAAGCCAGAAGCTTTTTCTGACATCTATACCCTCCGCCTTCATGGGTAAGTAGCACGGCTCTAAACGTATGCCTACATGAGAACAACAACAATTAACAATAACATAATTAGTTCTATTCATTTTGGTATAAAACTCATATTATAAGAAAGTCATTTTCATCTTCGTTTAATTTTCTGTATAATCATAATTTTATGCATAAATTTAAAACCGGATTATTTTACAAAAAAAATTCAAATTGCAGAATCTTCTTTTAATAACCGACAACCGTTGCGTCGTAGTATGCTGTATATAAAACTAAAATCTTACATCCCTTATTTCTTCAGATAGCTTTAGCCTGAGAAATTCTGAACTGTTATTAACAACAAATGAGCAAATAAAATCTATCAAATACCAAATGCATACCAACCACCTTAGTTGCAACAATTAAAACGGCAATTGCCTAGTATCTTTTGCTTTTTGAGGAAGGTGCCTACAATTAATTTCAAAAACAGTTATTCGCATAGTTCAATCGTTTTTATCGCATATATTTTGCAAAACCCAAATGATTTTACTACAAACTAAATGCATCTGAAAATATAATATCAAATGGTTTCTTTCTTATAATAACGTAAATCTACAAATTCTATATTTTCAAATACAGGCAGTGTATCGCCATCTAGTGGGTATTTGCTGCTACTAAAGTATTTCAAGCGTTAGGCAAGGCTTTACTAACAATACGGCAGGTATTTCAACTTGTTCAGTAACACCTGGATCAACTTCACTGAGACAAAGCTCACCCTTCTCGTCTTATCAAGTTGTCTGTTATCAACAATTAGTTTTCTATTACAAAGAACATTTTCGGGGTTCTCTTAATGTAGAAAGATGACCTTAAGCAAATGCACGACACCAGCGGAAACCCCAACTAATCCCTACGTACTGAAATAACAGAAACTGTTTTCCATTATCGAGCAAAACTCTTGCAATTTGGCCTAGTTCTGTTGACAAATACTATAAATGCGTTTCTCTTTCTTGATGTGTTCCTTGCGAATTAAATCTTAATTTAATCGCCAGTATCGTGTCGTTAGTAATAAAGTATAGACTTTATTTATGTCTACCATTATTGGCAATAACAAGTCTAATATGGTTCAACAATGAGATGTGACTAATTAAAATGGTAATTTTACAAAAAAGTACATACGAATATATATAAACACATAAATGTAGTTGAAGTGTACCTAAAGGATATTAACTGAGATTTTCTACTTTTAATGAACATGCACTTATCATTAGTTATAAGTATAACAACATACTGTTCCTTCTGTATATAGGTAAGTATAATTACGAGTATTGAACATAAAATTACCATACCTTGATATTTTGATAATAATCATATGTTTAGTTTGCGAGGTGTAATAAGGATTTGCACAGAAAACGTTCTCGGTAAAGAAAAACACACCTAAGGAACATTAAAAGTGTTATTTCTATAACACTGACCTACGTTTAACGCTGCGGTTTTAGCCTTACTAAAAGTAATTAAAAATTCATGCCAGACCTGAGTTCAATTGAAAGGTTTTCTCGCTGAAACTACAAGACAAAAATTTATCGATCCAAAGTTTGCAGTACATTTGTAGAGAAGATGCAATTTTCTTCCTACGTACATCCTTTTACATAGACATGTCACTCGCCAGATGCTTTCAATGTGAATCTAGAGCTCGTTCAATTTCGTTGTCACTAGCTAAAAGGACTCTGATTTTGCAACGGAAGCTTAAACTTTGTGATATGTGAATATTTACGTTGTATATAAAAAAAAGCAAAAGGCATGGTGTTTTCTTTTTACTAAATGCAGAACCAATAATAGTGCAATTTTACACTAGCTTTTTAAAGATAAATTTTAATTAAAAAAAACCACTCCTCAAAATCATTATTTAATGCAGGTATTTTAAATTTAATAAGTCAAAAAAAATACCCATATCTGAAAAATTTAAAAAACATTACCTAGGTAGAATGAGAAATGATTAGCTTATATGTACGTAAATGTGATACACCTGTACTCCATGTGCAGGGTAATATACCAATAACAATATTATGGAAGTATAAACTTATTCATAAAGTTATAAATTTCATTAGACGGGACATTCGAGATTAAAACAAATAAACAATGATCAGTAGTATTACAAAAAGAACTAGCATCTTAAACTTTGAGTCATTTAAAGTAGCGGTTCAGGCAATAAAACTGCCCTTGTTCATGCCTAACTGCAATTACAGCTTTATGGCACCATTCATAATTATGTACTTGTGCCTACAAAGCTCAAAACAGTTTTAAAACTTTCAGAAGGGTGTATTCAAACGAAATAGAACATAACCATCAGTGGCGCAGAAATGTAACAGAATAAATAGATAAACATATGCAAATATCGCAAGTAATTACTGTAATGATCTATTAAATATCAGTATTATGCCTATTTATAATGATTTTTTACGTACCTTTATTAAGAGTCATAAATAAGAGTTGAAAAGTCACTAACATCACTTATTCACGTTTATACGGGCACCGATTGAAATCCACGCTTGCAATTGTTTTAAAAATGGCAAAAATAAAGCACAAGAACAATAAAAGAGTCTCCCTATGAAGGTGTTCATCTACTAAAATATTAATATACGGTATAAAGGTGCGTATACATCCGAGCACGAACACGTCCGAGACAAGCGTCGCGGAGTAGACGATTCGCTTGTAGTAAAGATGGCCGCTCACGAACAAATTGTTGTAACAAACGACTCTTTGTCATGAACTATACGAACTACTTCTCGGGTTTCCGTTCGTTCCGATTCCAGCTCACATTTCAACGTTTACTCGACACGAATGTTTCGCGAAACGAACCGAACGAACACTACCTGCTAAGAGGTGGGCAACACGATTCTGCTGGTTAACCAATTCACAAATTCACACGATTGAATTTTATAAAACGAACCTATTTCCACAATTCGTTCATTTGAAAGACAATGACAAACTTATACCTGTCATTTTAAATATTTAAGTAGCAGGATAGACAACTTACTTTATCGCTGATGTTTATTATTAAAATTATATTAATAAATACATTAGGGCACGGGTCGGCAAACATCGGCTCGCGACACTTTTAAGAAAGCGGAACGGACAGACAGCCAGCGCACGCGCATATGTTACCGGAAACGTATGCAATCCGTCATTGTATACAATTCCTAGGAAATGTATAAAATTCCTAAAATCGCCCGGAAACGTGTGAAATAAATTACATTAGACTCATTTCCTAGGAAATCTATACATTTCCTAAATAGCAATCTGAAATGTATTACAGGAAATATTAAATAGGCAATAATACGGCAGGCTGTTACATCTCCAAACCTAACCTAACCTTACAATAGCATCACAAATGCATATACATCAGGCGATCGCACTAGAACACAGATAACTTTGATTTTTAGTTTACTAACGTGTTTTATTTACAATATCGGAATTTCATACAATTCCTAGGATGTATACATTTCCCAGGATATGTGTGTATTAAAAAATATTTGAAACAATATATTATACATTTCCTAAATAGCCTCCGAATTGTATACATTTCCTAGGAATTGAATACATTACATCTCAACGAACTAAATGTAAAGCTTTAAGGAAAAGGAGACATTGCATTTTCATTACTAAATGGTTTTGAAAATAAATTGCTTCCTTTGGCAGAAAATATGGAGATTCGGACAGCACATTTTTTTCAAACCTTAAAGAATCATCGGGATTGAAACAGTGGCTTCTATTGACACTTCACAAGAACGATTTAATCAATTCAAAAATAATAAGCCTACCTTGGCGTTCATAGCGATTCCTCTCAAAGAAAACGGCTAAAAACTAATTTTTGTTCCATTTAATATCAATGTTGGTTCATTTGAAATCCAATTACTAGATTTAAAAAGCAAAGATTTGTGAAGTTAGAAATCCACGGTTCTAAGTAGTAGTTTAAAAGAGCTTGAAAGGCATAAAAATCTTTTGATATGGCAGCACAAGTGGACAGCTCTAAAACGGATGCATATGCCTGAGACACAAATATTTGATACCTCGAATTGTCTTTCGGAATGCTACGACCAAATAAAAAAAATGGCTTTTGGTGTGCTGCCGATCTTTGCGTCAACATATTCTTGCGAGCAAGTTCTCCATTCTATGAATCTAGTACAGAACAAGCTAAGAAACCAAATAACTAATCAAAAAGGGTCAAGTCTTAAACTAAAAACTACTAGCTATGTGTCGAACTTACCAATACTTTCTAGAGAAATTTAAGGTCTTCTTTATCCGATACAAATTTTATTTAAAATGTAAAAGCCGAATTAAAAATTCGTGGCTCATTGAAATTCACAAAGCAGTATTTTTATTGTCAGTGGCCTTTTCAGCTTAAAAGTTTGCCGACCCACGGATTAGAGCAAGGAACACATTGTTCTATCTTTGTTGCTTTTAGAATAGACGTCAAGTATATTAATAATGTAAAAAATATCTATATTTTAAGTAAAATGGTATATCTAATTGTAAGTAAAATAATGGTTGCGCTCGTAAAGAAGTTGTATACAAAAACATAAAACACTTGCGCCAGTCTATTAATAAAACGCGTTATTTTGTCTTGCAAATGTATATACTTATTTAATATTACAACAGCTACAATTAAGTACTTCCCTACGTAGGTTCTTTTTAAACAAAATAGAATAATGAAAATTTATAATCTGTTTGAAATGTTGAAAACGTGAAATCGTTAAATATACATTGTAGTAAGAAATATTTACGAATTAACGATACGTGACGTTGTAGAATAATTCATTTTAGGAATAACAAGTAATTCATACCATCCAGCATCAACACCGTAAGCAGCTAATTGATTCTTGCGATTCTTTTATCTAATCATTGATGAACGAATTACATCATTATCATAAGATCGTCAGTCATAAGATTGGTTGGACACGTACCTCCACGCTTTCCTATCCCGAGCTAATCTTCGTATTTCCCTAAAACTAGAACAACCCACATCCTTAATGATTTGCGAACAGTAATCTAATCTAGGTCTACTTCTACTCCTCCTAACTCCAGTTTCTGCCTCTAATATGTCTCTGACTAGACCTTCATGCCTGAGAAGGTGTCCTACTTACCTATCTCACCTATTTCTTATTGAATTTCATTGAGTCCTCTGTTCTCTTATTTTTTCTAATACCAATTCATTTCTAACCTTCTCTATCCACGGTATCCTCATCATTCGCCTCTAACACCACATTTCGAACGCTTCTAACCTTTTCTATTCCGCCCCGTACATCGCCGCGCTCCAAACATACACCTTTAACAACCTTTTTCAAATTCCTAAACTAACCTTTCGCGAGCATAGAAGTGACTTCTTTTTATTGAAAGCGATTCGACATTGCCCTATCCTCTGGTTTAGATCCCTATTACTTAACTATTTGCGAACAATAATCTAATCTAGGTCTACCTGTACCCCTCCCAACTCCAATTTCAGCCTTTAATACGTCTCTGACCAAACCTTCATGCCTGAGAAGGTGTCCTACCAGCCTGTCTCGCCAATTTTTTCGTTGCAACTCGTTTGTGGGAACCAAGAACTGAATATTTAAAACAAGCTGCTCTTCTCATATCAGGTCGGCTGATGTAACAAACGCGGCAGTTATCAGCATTTCATTTCAAATTAAAACAACACAGATGAGGCCCTTTGAAGTAACGATGTGAAATGAAGGGAGTCCAAACAGCCCCGGGACAGACCTCATTTCCTCGTTCACGGTAGACGTATTTGTTGCGCCTTGGCTTACCTCGAACGCGTTCAAATTCAAATGTATACGCATCTTTAGATTCTGCTCCCTTATCAATTTGCAACACTCCGCCAAAAGTCAAGTCGCTGCCCTTGTCCCATAAATCATTAGGTAAGGGTCGAATTTCATTTTTCATCCATCGTGATATCTGAAAAATCAAAAAGTCTCTTCCTAGGTCACATGTCCACAGTCGCTGTATCTACTTATTCATTCATATCGTCTACAGCTCGTTAATTTAAAATCAAACATTTATATGAAATCCCCCATTTCTTCGCACAATTAAAACAGTGCTTCGGGCATTTATGAATGAAGTATTTCCACGATAAGAGTTGAAAACTTCGCATTTAAAGTAGAATTTTGTATTGTTTAAAAACTGCCTTGAGCTACTTGCTCCAATAATTTTTATAAAGACTTCGGTTTAAAGCTGATCTCTAGTATGAGCAGGCAATGTGCGAATGGTATAAAATACCAGACTACGTACATGTTACCAACACAAATGTGAACATATACATTCAGTAACATCATTGAGATCTTTCTACAGTCCATTTACTCAACGACATACGGAGGAGTACTATTTTTCATACAGCTGCGTACAAAATATGCTATTATGGATTACATTCACCCCATTACTTGACTACACTTGCAGGACCGTCTCTAGAGTTATGGCCGCCCCGGGCAAACTGTTAAAAAATAGCCTCCCTTTGAAATTTTGGCTTTCATGTATATATAGATGTAAAAAACTTTTTTAAAATTATTATTTATGCAAATATACCTAATATCTACAAACAAAAATTGTCGTACAGTTCAAAATTAAACAAAATAAATATCAATGAAAAATTCAAACAGATTTTCTAGCTTTAATGAACCGCATAACTGATTTTTTGCTTAGTAAATACAAAACCTTGAACCTAAAAAGGTAAATCTGTACCCGGTTCGGCTGCTCTTCCAAAAATGCCGCCCGGGCAATCGCTTGGTCTCCCGGGGTTTTAAGACGACCCTGTACACTTGAAACAATGCAACCTTAAATTTCCGAGCATAACATACATCGTATTTTTGACATTAAATATGCAATCTATTACCACTTCGATTAGATTAGTTCACTACGACTACATACATATGACGATGACGTAAATGTAATCTCCCGATAACTTAACAGAAAGTACATACAGTCTCTTTAATGTGTTGTTTTTCTTCATGCTCTGAATCCGTTATTAGTTAAGTTATAAGTTAAAACATGTACACTTCATTTACTTTCTCTAGCGATGTGCCCCTTCCAATGTCTTGGATGCGCGCTGGCAAAATCGTAGGTAGGGAGAAAAAAGCTCATTATACTCTCGACTCTTGTTCATTAAACATACTTTTTCATACAGTACCCGCCAAAAGTTTTATTCAATCATGAATAGTAGTGGTAGTCGAAAACAAGCGTTAAAGCCTTTTAATATATCTTCAAATACAAATAAACATCCCGTTGATATTTTCAGTAGTAAATGGTACTAATAACAGCACATTTGAGCAATGCAATTGTAGTGGATAAACTGGTCAATTTCTCCGTTCAGTACTGTACGGATTATACGCTCCTCACCGGTTAAGAGTTTCGCCGAGAGTTGTCTCCTTCCTTTTCTGGCCTAGATCTGTTCTTTTCTACTTTGCGCCGGTCAAACTGAAGGTCACATCGCTACAGAAAGTAAACGAAGTATCCCTAACATTTTTTCTTTCACGTGTATACGTATATGAATTACTTTGCCCTGTTTTCAGTACCTATATGTTAAAAGAAGATTGGTGATTTCTCCCATTATTAATACCTTCGGTTTTCTAACTAAAAAAACTATCTATTAGTTACAAAAATAACTAAAACGAATTCTGTCTGCTAAATTGTACCTTTATTATTAAATACCAGAGTGCACTACAAACTTTTGTAATATACCTAAACGAAAAAGTATAGGAATACACATAAGAACTTAAGTGTAGCTTTTTCTACCATGCAATGTCATTATTGCAAATATAAGTAGTCTTTAGAAGAATGTTTACTACTGTACTAGTGTACTAGTGTGTTAAACGAGACCATTGGGAAGTTGAAGGAGCTAGACAAAGGATAATAAAAAGGATTCTAATTTTAATTCACTTCAACTAATTTTTTGTTCGAGGAGGAATCCTTGTTATGATGACGTAAATAACTGCGACAGACGCTTGAATCCTTTTTAAAATTATGAAATGGTATTTATAGTGGTAGAATTGATTACGGTGCCAAAAACAATTTTTGTACATCAAAATAGCATAATCTAAATAAGGAATTACTTAAAGATAAAATAATTCAAGATTCTGTTATTTTAAGTATCATAAGAAAAATTTCCAATTGCATAAAAAGATTGATTGATTGATGAAATTCACTACGCTCTTGTTTTCTTAAACAGTGAAATATATAAAAGTGGTAAAGTTGATTTTAACTTCTTTACAGCGTATATTTCAGTTAACTATGAGTCACCCACGTTACAATGTAATGACTAATATCGCCCTCTATTTGTAATACACAAAGAGGCAAAAGCGACATCAAACAAATTTTAACAATATAACAAAAGACGTATTAGTGGATATTTGAGTTTCTTTTATCCCTTTACGGAATACTTGTTGTTATTGAAGCTCATTTATTTACATTGCGTCGCTACTTATAATTAATGATACCATTTCGTAGTCTTTGTAAAACCAAAAAGCCGTTGTGTTTTTTCTAATTTTCCAACACGCTATAAAAGAATTGTTTGGTATGAATAGGCATAAGCGACATCAAACAAATTTTAACAATATAACAAAAGACGTATTAGTGGATATTTGAGTTTCTTTTATCCCTTTACGGAATACTTGTTGTTATTGAAGCTCATTTATTTACATTGCGTCGCTACTTATAATTAATGATACCATTTCGTAGTCTTTGTAAAACCAAAAAGCCGTTGTGTTTTTTCTAATTTTCCAACACGCTATAAAAGAATTGTTTGGTATGAATAGGCATAAATAATAAACTTCTATTATTAATTTATTTTCTTAAAATAGTAAGTAAACTGAATTGTTGATTGATGAATATCATCGAAATAAGTTGAATTAATTTATATTATACTATAGATACCAAAGGGATATTACCAGGTGTAGTCGCTTTAGTTTAATTTTGCCGATTTTGGATTATAAAGTCAATATTGTAAATCTTTTATTTTATTATTTATTACTGCAACAATAAATTTAGTAGCTAGTACTTGCGGGTTCTTTATAAAATTTGTGTATCTTTGTCTCTATTTAAACAGTTTGTAGAGTTTCTCCCTCATTAAGTTCTTAAGTACCGATTGCTTCATGAATCTTAAATAATATAAGTGACATTCACAGCTAATAAAAGAGAGACACGCTCTACAAACTGTTTAAATAGAGAGAAAGACACACAAATTTTATAAAGTAGCAGTGTTCATTACCTGCGATTAACTGAGAAAAATAGGGCATCTTTTCTTCCGTGTGGTAGGTATACGGGTTCGTAGATTTACTGTTCTACTAATAAATAATAAATTAAAACATTTACAATTTTGACTTTATAATACAAAACCGGCAAAATTAAACTGAAGCGACTAGAGGTATATCTTTCAATAGACTCCAAAAGAAGAAGATATTTAAGAATTTGCCTTTCTATTAAAACGCATATTAAACGAAAGCTTTGAATTCAATAATACATAATGAATCGACTGTCTAAAAGATAACGAATGGTAGTTATTACTACCATGAAGAAAGCGTTCCGGTGCTTTTAATTTAACTTCAACCCTAGGTGTTGACCTAGCTAAAGGGAAACGGAAATGTTAACTTAGCCTTCTTTGTTCATTATACAATTACCAAGTTGAATGAGCATTTAAATTCATTCTGTTCTTTGAGAAATATCTTTTGAAAATTGAAAACTATTATCTTTTAACAAAAGAAACGTTCCAAAATTTTACGATCAAGCTAAGACCTGAGATATTAAAAAAAAAAATGCAACACGCTACTGAAGTGAAACTTCTTCAAACACACAAACATACCGGGGTAGGGGTTAAGGAATTGATTTAATGGTATTATTTTTATATACAACAATCACAGCTTTTTTGTCATTAGACAATACAAACCGGACGATACCGCCGCAACCGCTATGTCCCTGCGTTTTGAGTTGGTAATATTTTCGAAAATATTCATTTAAATTACATGCTGTAAAGAGCTTTATTGATCTATAGTAAATGCACAATGTAATTAAGGTACTTAATTGGATAATGATTAATGCTGTGTTGGTTAAAATCGCTTCGTAAATAAGCCATTATTTCTCGTAAAAAGTAAACGATAAAAAATGGTTATTGTGGGTTATCCCTAAGAGATAGACATATACCATCCAGGACTTTTTTGTAGAACATTTTAAGGTGTTCAATACTGTACTACATTATTCTGATCTATCTCATAGGGTTCAGCCCGCGTTTGCAATGTAAGCGTAAAAAAAATTTACGACATCTCATTACAAGCCTCTAAAATTATCAGTGTTTCTCTACTATATTATGCATGTATTATACATATAAACCTTCCTTTTGAATTACTCTATCTATTAAAAAANAAATTTACGACATCTCATTACAAGCCTCTAAAATTATCAGTGTTTCTCTACTATATTATGCATGTATTATACATATAAACCTTCCTTTTGAATTACTCTATTTATTAAAAAAAAAAACCGCATTAAAATGCGTTGCGTAGTAATAAAGATCCAAGCATACATAGGGACAGACAGCGGGGGAAATGCATTGCATGATTTCGTTACATAGCAACTCACATGAAACGAACTTACTCTACCGTGCGTAAAGAAGTTTCACTTCAAAAAGCGGTAAGAAAACGAGTAAATTTGGCCATTGTGATAAATATAAAATTTGGTCAACACAATTTTAAACTTGATTCATTAAATTTATATTTTAGGTTACGATCTGATAGAATGGCTGATGGAGCGCCTTGGAATAGAAGAATCTGGTATGTTTAATAATAATTAATACTGTAAGACAATGTTTAGTTTTTTTTTGTAACCGCCTATTGTATTCATATGCTTAGTGTCGTATATATATTTCTTTTTCCGCAGAGGCACTCAATCTAGCGAATCAGATGTGTCAATATGGATACTTTTTTCCAGTTAGTGATTCCAAGAACCTGGTTGTTAAGGATGACAGCTCTCTCTATAGGTTTCAGGTACATTTTCCCTCCGTCTTATGTAAACTTTCCTTTGTGCATTGTTCGTTCGAAAGCAATTAGTGAGTTCTCGGAAAACTATATCAAATTCTAAATAAAAAGTTATTTTCCAATGAAATAAATAGCTATATTTTCAAGTAGATACAATAGAAATTCGCAACTTATCCATATATGTATAAGTATCGCTCAGTACATACCTGTACGATAAGTTTTCTTTTTTAATTTTTTTATTACAGTCTGCGTATTATTGGCCATGGCAAAATAAGCCACCCGACAATATTGAATATGCAATTTACCTCGCCAAAAGGACACTTAGGAATAAACAACGGCATGGTTTAGAAGAATATGAACTAGAAAATCTGGGAAATCTGAGGAAAAACTTGGCAAATAAATGGGATTTTATTACTCTGCAGGCGGAGGAACAGGTAAACAAAAGTAACAAATAACAGTTGTAGATAGAATATTTTCAAAATATTCTAGGATAACTGTTGTATCTCATGCCTGAGAAGGTGTCCTACTAGCCTATCTCGCCTATTTCTTATTGAATTCCATTGAGTCCTCTGTTCTCTTATTCTTTCTAATACCTCCTCGTTTCTAATCTTCTCTATCCATGATATCCTCATCATTTGTAACAACAACACTTCGAACGCTTCTAACCTTCTCTTTTCCGCCGCGCTCACTGTCCATGTTTCGCACCCGTACAGCGCCACACTCCAACCGCACCTTTAACAACCTTTTTCAAATTCCTAAACTAACCTTTCGCGAGCATAGAAGTGACTTCTTTTTATTGAAAACGATTCGACATTGCGCTATCCTCTGCATTAGATCTCTACTGCTTAACTATTTGTGAACAATAATAATTTAATCTAGGTCTGCCTCTACCCTTCCCAACTCCAATTTCAGCCTCTAATATGTCTCTGACCAAACTTCAAGCCGGAGAAGGTGTCCTACCACCCTATCTCGCCAATTTTTTCGTAGCAACTCGTTTGTGGGTACCAAGAACTGTTGTATCATTAAAGTGCTTACGAAAACATGTATTTACCATTTTAATCCATTTAATTCTAGTACTGCTTGCTAAAACCAAAAATTGCTTAGGTTGATTATTTTATTGATTAAAAATCAGAAATGCGAAAGTAGTGTATTCTCAAAAAAAAAATCATTAGAAACAGTAGCGGCGCGTATTCTGTCTGTTCTGCAAATTTAAAAAAATAAAGCTACAATTTCAAAATTTGAATTGCCCGAAATGCTTAATTAGTTCGTCATAAAATCACAATGATGTTTTCCATATATTGTCGAAAGTCGTTGCTTTAAATCCGCGTAATCAGAGCCTTCTTTGTGCAAGAATCATTTTAGAATTTCCTGTTACGTTAGTATAATGGGGGGGCATGTCTGCGCATGCGGCTAACTGTATCCGTGAGCTGTTTCTATATCAGCGCCATTACATAATCACATTTAATAAACTCCCTGTATACGTAACAAGTAAAAAAATAGCGTATGCTCAGCAGACAGAGGCTTTACATAGATTCAAATGTTCAGAAGCTAATTATTGATTGCTTATTGTTTAGTGTTCTGCAGCACTTGCGGACAAAATACTAAATTAGATAATTATGATAAATCGATCTTTCTTTAATTAACCAATACTGAGATAAGCTTGATTAATGATTTCACTTATCAAACACTTATCTTATATTAGCTAATAGCTATCAAGGATGGCATTATTTATGCAATTTACAGGTTAAAAGAGCGAAAAGTTACAAGAAGGGTGAAAAAATAGTGACGGATTCACAGGAAAGAGCATACTGGCGTGTCCACAGGCCACCCCCGGGAATAGTTAGCTCCTTAGAACAGTGTCCCGTGCCCACCAGGTGTAGAAATGGGACCAGATTACGAAAGAAAACCATGGACGATTGTAAACGAGAGGTATACAACAAGTTCAACAGTTACTACCACGAAAAAGTGGTTTTAATAATTACATGATTACGTTTCGATTAAAGGTGGAATTACTCAAAAACAGTTTGCTCCGAACCCGCATAAAGACTTCGCAAGCTTTAGAGAACATGGTGCAATATGTTGAAACATTCGCGGAATACGATCCCATGGTGACCGGAATACAGCCATCCAATCCATGGGTCAGCGATGACATCACCTACTGGCAAATGAATAGTCCGTGGTAAGCATTTTTTTTTTTACTTCTTGATCAACTATTTTAACCCACTCAGTATATTTCAAACCAGGAAAAGTCAAGAAGAAAATGGCAAAATATCGCTACGTCTGCAGCTTTTAACGAATAATGGAATATTTTAAAATAGATAAAAATTTACACTGATATTTATAGAATTCAGTGTGTTTTTCTGAAATGGTATCTAGATCTTTAAATTGGTATTATTTTTAGCGAACTTTTTTGCAGATTTATTGTTTTTGTCGAGCTTTTTTATTTAAAAAAGAAAATGAACCGTTAGAATAAGTGCCGCTCTTGTGAAAAGAAGACAGGTGGTAATTGTAGTGTCTATAATTTAAATAACTTTGTCTATAAGCATGAAAGTAACCTGAAAAGTTAAAAACGGAAATTATTCTTTAATTTTCTATCCTGAGAGAAGTGGAATATTTTCTTCAAATTAAATGGAACCACCCTGGAGATATAGCCTATTCAATAAAAAAGTCATTAAAATCGGTTCACAATCGGCGAAGAAATCGCGTACCGTGCACACAAAAAAGTACAGTAGAATAATTTCGAACCTCCTTTTGACAAGCCGACTGAAAACGTTCTTACTTCAGTGCAATTGTCACTGATTGTAAGAGTTACATTAAGGTTGAGGTTTGAAAAATGCGTTTCTGATATTATACTGTAATGTTCGTTGGTTTAACAAAATTTACTTCTAAAACTGATAACAACAAAAACTATTTATTTACACTGGTTATTAAAAAAAACACTATTAAATTATTACTAAACTTAGGTTATGAATTATTCTATTTATTAACACTAGTGTTGATATATCACTATTCACTGCGCTTTTTATTCCACTGCTATCACTGTCAATTTATTTCTGGATTCACTTCTGCAATGGTCAATTTATTTCTTCCCTCTCGGCGATCGTTTCTTCCTTTAAATACTGTTTTGTTTACTTTCGGGAACCTTCTGGAAAACGTCCGGATAGTTTATTTTTTCTTTGAACTGTTTAACTGCTTTCCCAGAACGCAGGTACGACACACACATTTACAAATGCGGCGCACATGAAGAAAGGCGCCCGCGGCTAGTCGGCGAATCGATAAGTCGTTCACGCACACGTGTGGCCGATCACACACAAACACACTCGTGCTCGCTACAATACTAAGTAGATATTTCAAACATCAGACTTGGAACTGTTTCACTGTGAAATGCAATACGAATTCCCTACGTTTAATATTTTTAATATTTATCCTAGTAGAAATGCGGAATTAACGGAAAAATTCTTTAATAATTCATCCACGTGCCGCGTCTATTCCAAAAGTTGAAAGGAACCAAAAAGCTACATTTTAAATTAGCTCTATACGCTCGCTCCGCAACTCGCTTCATTTTCACAATAACCATTTATACCTATATTTACTTATTCATAAACCTTTGTTGTTTAATTATTCGCATATGAAGGTATCAGAGAGTCGAATTTTCGTGTGCGACGTTTGGCTTCTGTGCAAAGGCTCATAAAAGGTTCAACACGTACTTTTTACCTTCATTAGGGTGGAAGCTCCGACTGAAAAAAGGATAAAAAGGTGGGCAATTTCGATCGAAGAATTAATATCGGACCCGACCGGCGTTCAGGAGTTCACTAACTACCTACGAAAGGAATATAGTCACGAGAATATTAGATTTTGGATGGCTGTCAACGATCTAAGGAGGTCAGCTCAGTCGCAGATACAACGAAAAGTGAACGAAATATTCGAGTAAGTAATAATCGACTGCATGCATGGCTCTATTTTTAAGCGAAACTTTATTAACACCGCCAATTTTGAGAGTTATTTCTGTTGTTAACGTGAGAAGAGAGATGTAAGAATTGGCAAACATAAGCAATTCATACGACTATACATACAAAAAATCGAAGAAGTAAGTCATCGTATGGATTTATTAAAAATAAACACACTTAACCTAGCCTAATTCATATCTAAGCTTTTTTGTGAATAACTTAACCCAACCTAACCTAACTCATGTCTAACTTATTTGGGAATATGTATATATAATAGTAAAATCGATATTCTACACAATAATCACTCATAAATAAGTTAGATTTAGTCAGGGTTGGGTTAGGTTACGTCAGCTTCTTCTCTAGTGTTCGATTTTTTACCTCCTCCCTTCCAAAGTTCATAGAGAATACTTTTGCTATGTATCAGTTACGTATTCCCATCATCATCATCATCATTATAATGTCGTCAGTCCTAAGACTGGTTGGACACGTACCTCCACTCTTTCCTATCCTGAGCTAAACTTCGCATTTCCCTAAAACTAAAACATTCTACATCCTTAACTATTTGCGCATAATAATCTAATCTAAGTCTACTCCTTCGCCTCTTAACTCCCGTTTCTGCCTCTAATATGTCTATGACTAGACCTTCATGCCTGAGAGGGTGTCCTACCAACCTACTCACCTATTTCTTATTGACTTCCATAGAGTCCTTTGTTCTCCTATTCTTTCTAATACCTCTTCATTTCTAACCTTTTGTACCCACTTTATCCTCATCATTTACCTATAACACCATATTTCGCATACCCAGGGTTTGTATTTTACACGCGTCCAGACTTACATTTTGAGCTTTCACATCCTAAAACTGATCGCAACATATTAGCAGATAATGACAAGGGGAAGGAGGAAAGACCCCAAGAACTGTCCTAAATATCCCCATGAATATTTTCGAAGTAATTTGTTTCTCTTCTAATATGATTAAATGCTGCAACAAAAAACTTCACTCTTTGAAAGCATTCCCCTCATTTACTAATTGCCACATAAGAAGAAAAGATGCTGATGAAGAAATGTGTGATTTCTATGTTAGGTGAATCTTTTACCTGTATATACGTGTAGGCTGTAGGGTAGCACAAGAATAAAAAATTACGTGAAATTTCATGATTCACTCTGAAATTTAGTTTCCGTTGGGAAAATTAGACTAGTGAGGATGGTTTAGGCCCATTTTTATAGAACACGAAATTCCCTACAAAAAGTTTTGGAAACGACGAAAAGTTTGACGCTCGAATGGCTCATTTTCCGATTAACTTATGCTTGTGACCCATGTGTCCAATTAAATTAAGTAATCATTTAAATTTATCTTTTGGGAATTTGTTGTCCTAATCTTCAAGACGAAGTAGAAAGAGAAAAACAGGAGCAAAAAAGTACTACGAAAAAATTAAGTAGTCGTAACTGTGCCTCATGCCTTTTTCTTATATTGTTTACCTAAATCTCTGTTTAATAAGAGTTTCTTTTTATAGAATAAATGCGGCAAATGCTTACATAAAATTGTTTCTCAGGCTTCGTTATTTAACGAGACTGAAAAAAAAAACATTTTGGCATTTGTCAGTTGACAAACGGCAAAATAAGCTGAAAAATAAATCAGCATCCTCGTACACATGGAGCCTATAAGAAGCAATCACATCTAAGGGTTAAAATTTTTATCATAAAATTTAAAGCATAAAGAGAGGGCGTTAGTAAGCACAAAAGGCTGAATAATTGGCAATTTTTAATAGAAAAAAAATCGAATATTAGGCCAATTATTCTACTTTTAACTTAACATATCATATCTTTATTATCAAATTTCATATAAAAAATACTGCAATCGATAACATTTATTCCTCTATCAATTTATAATTTTTAATATATCGAAAACTTAGTCTACAATGATTCCTCATTTAATATTTTCATTAAAAACGTTTTCAAAATTGAATAAATTAGTATAAATATAATAAATAGTGCAAAATAATATAAAAGTCAATAAAATTTAGCATAGAATATATCTTTTTTTATTGTGCAAATAAATAAAATTGTAATAATAATAAAAGGGCCTAACTTCAGTCCATTGATGGACCCTTAGTGGAAGAAAGATGTACTATTAACGTTTCAAATTTTGCGACAATATTTCACATCTAAAATTGTATAGAGATGTGACTTTTTTTATAAATTCCATGATATTGCGCACTTCAAAATTAATGAAAACCGTAGCAAAACTAATTTAAAAAACAAAACAACGAATTACTAACCAACTTAGAAGCAGGAATGAAACAACTCAGGCATACATCATAGTTACATATCATAATGAGAAAACTTTTCACCTAACAGACGTACAAATGTAATCTAAAATTGTCAATAATCGTAATTCTGCCTAATACAATTTTCTGGGATACTACAGTAAACAATACATCTGAGATTTATTATTAATTTGGGACCGATAACAAAAAGATTTCATTTTTGTCGTGCTTGATATATATTTAATATAGAGAGCTTTTCTTTCAATTTTGCTACAGCTGAGTTTAAACCTTAAGAAAATATTAACCCCAGTCAAACAAAATTACTGCTGATTAATTGCTAAATATTATAGAATTTATAGTTTAGTACAGACGTTTTCAATCTCGTGACTTTACACCTTATCGATCGTTTTATTTCGAAATTAAATGGTCAATCAAATAAGCGCTTGATTGAACGCTCATTTCATTTCTAATTTTCCGATGTTGTTTAAGAACAAATAGAACACTGCAGATAATGGAAAATTAAGCTACGCTTTTCCGCAATTTCATACAATCATAACATAGATTGACAAACGTATAAAACTTTTTCGCTTTTACGTTTACAATTTCACAATGATCATCTAATTTTAGGCGTATATAAGGTTTATGTAAACGCAAGGAAAAGGTAAAAAATCTAATTGTTTATAAATAATGTACCTACAGTAAAATTCTGAACTTTTTTGTAATGTTTCCTTCCAGGTAATGCCAAATATAATAATCTGCAGATTGTTTACTAGAAACGTTTTTACCAATACTGTATGAAAATTCAACTAACGATCTTTCCGGTGCACTTGAATTGAGCACAAAAACGATTAATAAGCATGAACTGAGCATAAACGGACGCCTGAATTGAGCACAAAGATTTTCTTACCTGCATGTGTTTAAATAAACAACCGAATTGAGCACAAGCCATGTTGCCAGCTTTCTTTTAAAATATCTGTAGGGATTTGAGTTCTTTTTGAAGCAGTTGGTAGCTAACAAGTAAATTTTCTAATGGAATGTTGTAACAAAAAACAATATTTACTTTGAATGATTTTTACAAGTACTTATAGAATTAATATTTCAACTTTATATTAGACACATAATATCAACTTAACTAACGATATTTATCGTATCTTGATATTTCACCATCATTTAGTTAGCTTTATTTTTTGATCAATAAAATTGATTTTTAACAGTATTTTTCGTCTTATTCTTTTTTTTTCAACTTGGTTAACTGAATTTATTTTTATGTAAGTGTCTGTTTGAATTTCAATCAGAACCTTTAGAAAAAAAATAGATATTGGGATGCGAAGAGACGTTTTCCTTCTTAAATTTCAAATGAAATGCCTCGCAAGTGTTGGTTGTTCTAGAGACACTAGAAAACTGTTCTGCCCAAATTTTATTGAAGACGTTATTAATTGTACAAGACAATGATAACTATAACTGCATAAGGGTAGTCCCTTGTTTTTATTAATTTCTCCCGCCCTTTACAAACCAGTAATATTTGGCAACATTACAACGTTAATGTTGTTCTAATGATCGGTAATTTTAATTGCTACTCGTATGATCCCTGTGCTCAATTCCTTTCTTGATAAACAGACTCTCGATAATTACTTGTTTACCTGCTTACGCTCTGTGCTCAATTCGAGTGTCACCGATATTTCAATAAAACCGATATCTCAATATTATTTTTCCTTGTGTTTTAGATCATTTTATATAAAAAAATTATTTCATATTTAAACCTACCCGTTCGTAATTCTTGGAAATAAAAATAAAGTTACGGAATGACATTTATATTGAAAATGCCTACAAAAGATATTACAAAAACAATTTTCGTCAACATAATCTATTTTCCGAAAAAAAATTGCATTTTGTTTGAGAATTCGTGAAGAATTTACATATACATCATCATTTGCCTCTTAAAATCTCCAATTGTACTTTACAAACCGATAAAAGTTTCAAATCGGAGATGTTATTGGGACGGGCAATTAAGATAAAGATATTTGTACAAAAACTTTTTCGAACAGTTTGTGTAACTGGAAACTGGACGTTTAAAAGCGATCTAAACCTCCTAATAGAATTATGTTTTATATCCATTTTCCTAGTGACAAAACCATAATATCTTGTAAACAAATCCAGACGAAGAACCAATTTTTAAGTAAAGATCAACGTCGATTACTGAAAGAAATTTATTTCTGTTATATTGCAGAAGGTCGTCACGAAAATCTCAGGATGATGAAGACATACAAAATACACCCTTTTCAGATTTGTTAAATATCGAAATTAATTTAGGAACAAAACAGTCAAAGTTTTTGATTTCAAGGAAAATTATTTAAATTTACTACATCCTTGAAATCCAAAACCCATTTAGGGTTTATTTATAATGCAAAGTTTCGAAATTTAAGTAACTCTACGATCAATACACCTGTTTACATTACAACAGCTTTTTCTTTTCCTTACTTTTGGTCTTTTAGAAGATTTTTAACAAACCAGTGTTGCAAACATTACGAATCAGATTAAGAAGGCGTAGTCCGATATAATGTTATGAACTTAAAAGAAATCTCTTTTACTACCTTATAGTCATTAGTTATTACGGAATTCGCTTTCTTTGACTACCTCTATAATAAATATTATAAACTCACTTTACTTAGCTGTTAATAATACACTGCACCCATTACTCATGATGTCCAATTATCAATGAATCGTTAAACGTATAGTTACCCACATTGTAATGTTAGAGACTAAAAACAGTCTTATGTATATTTTAACTTTTTGAATTACGACAATTACAGGAAAGTCCTTTAAAGACCTCTGTTCTTTTCTTTATCATATTAACCCTTATTGAAGGACGTTGATACTGCGCCAAGTTCAATTTTTAAACAATATTGCACAATTCAGAAAGATAAAATCTTTCATGACAACTGACTCGATTACTGTTTTCCTTTTCTACTTACAAAGCGTCACAAATTGACTGCAATGTCCAACATGTCGTTAGGTACATTTGTGCAGCACTGGAAAGTGGTTTTTAGCACTTGTGCGGCGCTAACTTCTTTCACATTGGATGATCACAAGTGTTTCCGCTTGTGCTCTTCTACAATGGTCATTGCTAACAGATTTTTCCGCAACCGTAAAGCACTATTAATAAACATGTTTATAGGGGTCCACTATCCATCCCATTTCACCCTACATTACCATCTTTCCTATCCCTTCTATGATTTCACAACAAGAAGCAGCCCCCGCACTCCGTTGTGTAATGGATCACTATCAATTTTTTTAAAAACAAAGAGATAAAATTTGTCAAAATATTAGAAAGACATAATCCATCAAAGATAGAGCAAGACAACACAGTGATCTTTATCTCTCTGCGGAGTACAAAAACAATTCAACCAGATAAACAACATACAAAAGGTTTTGAAAAAATAATAGAAAAAACACTGTCTTTTTGTTATTCTCATTTAGGTCCCACTTATATGTTAAGGGGTAAAGTACATTCAATCATCATCATCCATAAAGTCGTCAGTCCTAAGACTGTTTGGACACGCACCTCCACTCCTTCCTATCCTGAGCTAATTTTCGCATTTCCCTAAGACTAGAACAACCCACATCCTTAACTATTTGCAAGCAGTAATCAAATTTAGATCTACCTCTACCCCTCCTAACTCCCGTTTCTGCCTCTAATATGTCTCTGACCAGACCGGGAAGGAGCCCTACCAACCCATCTCAATTTCTTATTGACTTCCATAGGGTACTCTGTTCTCTTATTCTTTCTAATATTTCTTTATTTCTAACCTTCTCTATCTACGGTATCCTCATCATTCGCCTGTAACACCACATTTCAAACACTTCTAACCTTGTCTTTTCTGCAGTGCCTATCGTCCCATCGTCCATATTTCGCACCCGTATAGTTCTTCGCTCAAAACATATACCTTTAACAGTCTTTTTCGAATTTCTAAATTAACCGTTCGCGAGCATAGAAGTACTACTCCTTCCGTCCTAACTTATCTAACTTCCTAGATACCTAAAATCAGCCACTTCTTCTAATTTTTCGTCAATAAATAATTAAAAATTAAGTAACCGGTTAAACAAAGTTTCGTTGACTTCGTTTAGATATCTGTAAACATTTCAGAAAACACTCCTTTCCATTGTACTTTTTTAATTCAGAGAATTTCTGGCACCTGGCGCCCCTTGTGAAATAAACATCGATGGAAAAACGATGGAAAAGGTTCACCAAGAAATGAGGAATCCGAGTAGGTTCACATTCGACGCAGCGCAAGAGCACGTGTACACGTTGCTATTGAAAAAGGACTGTTATCCAAGATTCGTTCGCTCCGAACATTTCAAAGGCCTTTTGGCCGCCGGTGTACAGCCTCTTCAGAAAAAACGGTGAGTGAGAGAACAAAGCTGTCGCAACCAATTCTCCCACAAAGCGAGTATCGCACACATAGGGAAGCGGAACCGCAAACCAAATTTAAATTATTTCAAAGGAATATTGTTCATGAGAAAATACGTAATAAACCGCTACACATCGCAAACCATATATGCATGCATGTACACAATTCACTGTAAGTAACGTATAATTGCAAGAATTCTACATAAAAGGACTACCATTATCGTTTTACTTTAGAGACAAACTAACTACCACAGAAATTTAACGATCTTAATGAGTTACATTTTGGATACTTTTATAGGTTTTTCGGGTTTGGTCAAACGAAAAAGAAGGCATCGACCAGCACCACGCCAAATCCATCGCTCCTCCAACAGCAGCAGAATCCTCAGGGCAGTGGCATTACTTGCGGTAGTTTGTCAAAAAGGCGCGGCAGTGACAGAAGCCTGTCTGGATCTGCACACGAACTTGCAATTTCGGGGGTAAAGGACACGAGAGTTGCCCATTCTCATTCCCAAAGTAATCTCAGCGACATTCCGTACAGGTAAAAGGTTGAACCACCAGCAAGCTCTCGGCGGGAAATATCACAAGAACTTGACAAAAAATATTTGTTTATCATAGCGTAGATATGTGCATGTTACAATAACCAACACACGAGTTAAAAATGAAAATCGTTATAAAAATTCCAGGTTATATTCCCATGATGATGAAAGCTTTTTCTTGCTCTAAATGACAAAAAGCCTTGCAGAATTTAAAAAATGACTTCCATTGAAAAAGAAAACGTGAATAACTAATTGGCAGATGCAAGTTTCATTCTGTTTTTATGTGTGCATAGTATGCATAGAAATATGTACGTTATGGAGTGCATTCCTCAATTGCTGAAAAGGATCCCATTCTGGCTCAGCTCATTTCCGCCTAACGATCTGTTGAGGTTCAATTGTGTGATAATATTGTCAAGTTTGCTGTGAAATTTCCTGCATTGAAATCACTGCCGCAGTGCATGAAGTGCTTCGTTCTCGCGCTAGATGTACCGCAATCACGAGCAAAACTACTACCGTAAAACGACGTTGACGATAAGCACGTTTCGTCACGATAGTTTATTATAGTTATCCTGAACCCCTTTTACCATAAGTGTTAGTCAAGACCTCTTCGCTTTCAGAGGTGACCTACCGTGCCAGTCCAAGAGCCAGGCGACGCCAACGAACGCGTAAGTCCGAATGTGTACCGGTTTTCTTTTCTTTTTCAGTGTCTTTTTTAGGTGTTGTAAATACTATTTATAAAACGTAACCATCGATGTAATCCTTGACTGTGCCTGCTGGATTAGAATCGCTGTTAACAAAGTTTCTTCTGTGTGTCGCTATCTAATTCTTCGTGCACCATCTAATACTTGCATTGTTTACTGCTTATGTTGTCCACTTATAATAGATTGTAAATAGTAGTTCGTGGACTTTCGACAACAGCAAAATGGGGTTACTTTTGTTAAAGTCCTGTATTGAATATACGTAGTCTGAAATAAATACGCCAGCTAAGGTCATCCTGTTATCAATGTTTAAAACATCCTTGGTAGTCCTTGGTATTCTGGCTCTTCAAAATCCCCCCCCTTATTCCCCCTCCTCATAAATTGACGCAGTTGCAACAAAAAGAGACTATCTGGTGATAGGGAGAGCGACTAGCGAGGTGATCGAGCGGACAGCTCCACCAAAAATTTTAATGTCGAGCTATTTTTCCAATTCTTGATCTATCTCCATCGCAGACGAAAGTCAGAATAGCACCATAAAAAATAATCCCTTCTTTATACCTTTCCACTAATGATCTATTACAGCCACCAATGCTACAGGAAATTCCCGCCCATTGCCATTACAGACCATAAAGCTGTGGTTTCCTAGGTCAGCTTCGTTCGCATATTTATTCTGCAGACTATATACATAAAAGGTGTCTCAAAAATACAGGAACGTTGCGTTCGGGTTTGTAAGAGAAACTTTTCTTATATTCTCTCGTCTAACAAGCATTGCAATCGTGATCTTGCAATTGGGATCCGTCAAATGGGAGGAACCTAAAAACATGGCGCCGATTAGGGAAAATTTATCGTAGTTCCTATAGTGTACCGTGCAATTTCCAAGTTTTTAAATTACGATAAAATGATAAGTATTGACACAATATGTGATTGGGCTGACACAAAGCCTCGGAAAGGAAATTTCGTTGAAGGTGAGCGTGTTTTTAATGCCAATCACATTATAAAATTCGGAAATAACAAATCCGGAAGCTAGCCTTCAAATTCCGTCAAGTTTACTGCCTACTTTTTACAAACTTCGGATTTAAAAAGTGATTCACGTTATATAATTGGTGAGGTGATTCTGGGTGATTTAAGCAATATCATATCAATGACTTGCACGTGCAAAGCCGATTTAAGAGAACGTTGCAAACACATTATTGCAACTTTGTTGTATTGCAGCAGGTAGGTTCTTAACCTCAAAATACTTATATCGTATCATTAGAATTGTGTTAAATCAATTACACAGGAATAAATAATTTCTCACTTTATAATTTTAGTATGATTCTAGTTTTAAATATTAAGGTTATGGCTGATGGTAAATACTTGCTGAAATATAATCATGTGCATTAAAATGACGTGAACAAATTTTTATTCCGGAATTCACTTCTTTGATACCTACTGCTTTCATCCAAGCTTCTATTAGTTTACTTTTTTCTCTAATTTTCCGAATATATTTTTTACATATATAAAACGGTTAGTTTTTATTGGAAAGTAGTTAATGTAGGTGAAGAGTGAAGATCTATGTCTGAAGTGCTATTGCAGCTTTTCACTGAAAATATTAACTTTTTATTTGATTTAACTTTAGAAGAAAACTTCGTCGACTCCATCATCAAAAAAATTTTACTTTTTAACGTGTTTTATTATTTTAATAAACAATTTTACAATTTCCGTGCACAGTTCCTATGTAAATTTTTCCCTCATTCGAGTTATACATTTTGCCACCAGATAGTGTATGCCCATTTGACGGATCCCAATAGTTTTCAAAGACATTTAACTCACGATCAGCAAAATTTGAAATAAACGTCACTATGTTCGAGTTGTTCATGAAAACTGGATCTTGCCAAATTATCAAGAGGTTTAATGTTTCTAAGACCCTATGTATTGTTATTTGTATCAATTGATATTTATATCAATTGATATTTATAACCTACTCTTTGATGAGTCAAAAGATGATACGCTGATATACATTCTGTAGAAGCTCGTATTTCGTTAAAGAAATGGAGGTAAACAGAGACCGTCGCAATATTTTCGGTAACGTATTAATTAGTCAAATTCCAAGCCAACAATTTTCATAACCGAATCAGAAATAACGCCGGAATTAGATTGTGTACGAGTTTTAGGTAAACAGAGGTATATTCAAAATCTCTTCTCTTCATACAAATTTTACGTTATATGGTAAATACTACGCTTTCCTACACAGTTATATAGTACTGGAGCTATATGTATATACCTATGTATGTATCCGTACATGTGGATGTTTACCTACAAATGTCAAACAACAGTCTAAATGCAGGTGCCGCTACTATTACACTGTATGACTGTATGCACACGATGATCTTTTAGAGCACGCTCCACTTAAACACTTTTTACTTCACCTCTTACTATTATGTACCTTGATGATGAACATTTTCAGTAACTGAGCACAAACTGTAGTTGTCCCAACATCACAAAGCTGTATGCAATGATTTAAGAGTGAAGCGGATAATAAACATCACATTTACAATAAAGAAAAAAAGATAACAATGAAATAAAAACACAGTAGAACTCTATCCGCTTCGCCAAATGATCTTCTCTTTCTTTTTATCTGTCACTCTTTTTGATTTCGCGCCTTACACTGTCTTGGCTAAAATGAGATTACCAATACTACCTGAATACAAATAAACCAAATTACATAACTATATACAATTGCATTGCAAATTACGATCCTCCTAGTGCATTTTTTATTATTTCAATCGAACCCGAAAATCATTTCTTCCGTGTTGTATGACAGAACGGAAGTAAATGACGAGGCGACACAAGAAGACCCTGACATCAGCTCAACTAATGTAAACCCCATTGGTGGTCGTAGTATGAAAAAGCCCAGCATTGCGGTAGCAGGAGTCTCCACGTCCGAAGATGTATGCCCGTGGGATGTTTTTGCAACTTCGGCCGCCGACCAACCGTCGAGATCGAGAAAGAATTCCACACAAATGGAATCGGGAAGCTCCTCGTCAGATCTGAGCACCGCTCTTACAGATGTCGGTGACCGGATGCGGAAATCTTGCGTTCTTACGCAACAATTTACCGTCGATTGTGATCGAAGGTAAGTCTTCGCTAAATTGTTCAAAATTCCTTAACGTTTCATAAAATTAATTATGCGCAATCAACTGGGTAGTCGGAAAATTCCGACTATAATCAATTGCGGTCATTTCAATTTGATGTTCATAACAGAGCGATAAATTGCGATCACTTCAGGTACGGATATACATAAATATTTCTACATGCCTTAAATAGAATGGAAGCGGTATTGGTAGAAGAGCATGGAATAAAAATAAAACATAAATACTGGTATGTAAAGGAGATGATAGTAGGGTTAGAAAAAATTTAAATAGGAGATCTTTCAATAACTAGGAAGAAAATTCTGTGCTCGCGATCGGTTAATTTAGTTTATTGTTATTATATATCAACTAATATTGCATCCATCACACTACAGGTCCATAAATATTAAATATTTACATTTTACGCACTCTAGGGTAGTTGACTTTGTTTGAGTCTAGTTTTCAAACTGTACCAAAAGTGAATAAACAAAATTGAAAATCTCCATTTTCTATCCATTTATTTAGACACTGACAAATAAATGTTAATGCTTTTCTCTTTTTTGCCAACTTAGTTCATCTTCATCTGCATACTGTTTTAGTTTTTAAGCTTTTTATAATCTTGGGAGCAATTTTTGAAACCAACGGTATTAATGTACTTCAATAATCTAGTACTACACTCTAAGAGCCGCAATTTACTTCTTCTTGCTTCTTCAAGATACAATCATTATTGACTTATGTTCACTTAATTAAATGCTTCACTGTTTATTCCTTAGAAGTAGAAAAGAAAAAGATAACCAATCCCAAAAATAAATCCAAAAAAATATTTTATTCATGCGATGTCGAGATATCGCTGGTGCTATAACCATCACATAAAATATAATCCGTCTGTCTATTGGACTGTGTCCGTATATTCGTGTTATTCACCGTGCATTAGAAATTGATAAAACATTCTAAAGCATTCAAGTAAAACTTCTTATACGACAGCTGAGCCTCCACCCTTTGAGGATGCTGTAAAGATTAGATATTAAGAAAGATAGTTACGGATTGGAGCAATATACATCCACACCAATTTAAGCGAAATTGCGTTAGTTAAACTTGCATTATACTTCGTTTACATTCTGTAGCTATGTGACCTTCAGTTTGACCGGCGCAAAGTAGAAAAGAACAGCACTAGGCTAGAAAAGGAAGGAGACAACTCTCGGCCAAACTCTTAACCGGTGAGGAGCGTATAATCCGTACAGTACTGCACGGAAAAATTGACCATTTTATCAACTACAATTGCATTGCTCAAATGTGCTGTTATTGGTACCATTTACTACTGAAAATATCAACGAGATGTTTATTTATATTTGAAGACATATTAAAGG
>NW_020438897.1:856362-865416 GCF_000699045.2 Agrilus planipennis
AATTTAATTTATGGCTTTTTTGGTAATTCTTCTAAAAATTGAAAATTATCATTAAAAGTATGTTTTTTTCTTTAATAAATGCTCTGCATATGTATAATCAGTTTTCCCATTAGTATAGCTCCTCCTGTGTTCTGTAATCCTTTGATTGAAGGATCTCCCAGTTTGTCCCACATTGGCTAGCGTGTTATTGTTACAATTGATGTGAACAATTAATATAAAACATTACTTTCGATTCCATTAATTAATTTTTTAAAGGTCTTTATGAATATGAGACCAACAACATTACTCTGTTATAATATACCCATTCTAAACGATGCGAAAATCTAAAAAAGGTACTAAAACTGAGCGTAATATACTTTGACTGGTATTATAGGGAAGGACGTCAGTTATAGTGATGGTAGAATTACACGATTTTTTGATATGCCAAAATAAAATATAAAATAGGTAATACAACGATTCTTCGCCCTTCTTTCGGTACTACTTTAGCATATACGACGTATGTATTATAAAGCACTAACTGCTTTTGTTCACTCAGTTTGAATAATTTGGTTAACTCTTCAACGATTTCAAAAACAATTTATTACTACATTTGTTGCAGAGAAACATGCAGAACAGACGCTCCATTCGTTAAGACTTACGTCACATTCGGGCATCTTTAAAATGCGCAACTTTGTACTTCAATACCGGATGTTTTTCTCATTCATTTGAAATTCCAATAATCAAAAATACGAATATTGCAAATCCTCAGAGATATTAGCGTTTTTTTACCTTTCAACAAAATATTAAATAGTCATTCCTTAACAAAGTAAAGATAAATCAGATTCGTCAATGGATAATTTAAACTATCATATTAAAGTCATCGTCCTTTGAAAAATAATGTACATTAACTGATTGCTTTCTGCAATTGAGCCCTGTAGTTTGCAACCAGCGTTACTTTATTTTTTTAAAGGACACCCCTATTCCAGAAACGCTGGTAGTATCACTTCAGGATCGTTTTAATAATTATTAATAAAACTTTTACGTGTCGATGTTACTATCTGATATTCATGTTCTATTACTATTCGATTTCAATGTATGTTCTATGAATGTTACAAATATCCTAAAAAAAAAGAAAAAAACATTAAGCAAGGTCTCTTTGGTTAAAACGGTGCAGTTTCCAAAGAGTCTCTTTAAATAATACAAAAAATAGATGTTACGTGTATTTAAATGTACTTATTGCTGTACCGTGACGTGAGCTAATCGTATACATTTTTGTCTACCCAAATATCACATATTATATTATATTATATCTATTATTTATCGTAATATCTAACAGAGCACGTTTTGAAAAGAATTTTCTGCACAATTTACTTATAGCTACTTTTAGACAAGTAATTTCCTCTATAAGCGGTGTCAATGTCTATTTTAGTAAAATGATTGTCTAGATGTCACATACTTAGTTTTATGTGTAGGTGTTGTACTATTAGTAAGACAAACGTAATATGATAACGATCCTTATTTTACTATCAGGGAAAAACGCAACTAATGCAGCAATTAAATCATCATTAAATCCAGCGCACCCTATGCTAGCACAGTCTAGTCTAGCATAACCTAACCTAACCTAACATAACCTAACCTAACATAACCTAGCCTAACCCGGTCAAACTTCCGCCATGCTACCTTGCCGTACGTTCCCTTCGTTACCAACCCATTCTAACATGACCAAACATAATACAATCCAACCCAAGTCAATCCAGCGCAATCTATGCTGGCCTAACCTAACCTAACCTAACCTAACACTTGAACAAATGAAATGCAACAGAGGAGGACAATTATTATACTGTTCACTCGTACGAGATTCGTGCANGACAAGATGCTTATTTATATTTAAAGACATATTAAAGGCTTTAACGCTTCTTTTCGACTCGCACTACTATTCATAATTGAACAAAACTTTTGGCAGGTACTGTATGAAAAAGTATGTTTAATGAACAAGAGTCGAGAGTATAATGAGCTTCTTTCTTCCTACCTACGATTTTGCCAGCACGCATCCAAAACAATGGAAGGGGCACATCGCTAAAGAAAGTAAATGAAGTATATTAAAAATTAAAAGGAATACTCACCCCTAATTACCACAAATAATTTTATTAGAGCGGACACGTGTTTCGCCCACTTCATACGTGGGCATTATCAACGCGAGACTTGATAATGCCCGTTGCCCGTGTCTCGCGTTGATAATGCCCACTTATGAAGTGGCCGAAACACGTGTCCGCTCAAATAAAATTATTTGTGGTAATTAAGGGTGAGTATTCCTTTTAATTTTTAATTAATATTTACCACAGTCTCATCTTTCTACTTTAAATGAAGTATACTAACTTACTTTCCACGCGAATAGGTTTATAAGTAATTACTGACAATGGATAGTTTAATATTAATTTACTTTTACATGTACATATACTTTGCAAAACGATGTAAGAAAAAACCAATGGAAGCATGATAAATGTCGCCATTATTATAAAATAAGCATATTAATCATAAGAAGTTTTACTTCTATTCTAAGTCTTGTGACACGCACATCTTTTATTGTTGCAGTAACTAGTAAATGTATCCCAAAACATACCACTGGTCCGTTTATTTCATCGATTAACAATAAAAACGTTAGCATTCCTTTTAGACCTCCTTCGAAAGTATTGATGGCGGCAGGCACAGAGCAGCGCCGTGCTTCGGTTTCCGTGCCAATTAGATTTACGGAAAGCAGTAACAGGCCCTCGTTGTCCTCATTCGAAGAATCAGGCCCATCGTCCGCAGCATCTCCTTTATTTAGTGATATAGACAATAATAACAAGCGCGATGGAGTATGCGCCTCCAAGACATTGCGAAAAAGCTCCAGTTTGACGAAAACGTGTTCAGTGAGTGGCATCAGTCCACCCATAATTAGCGTCAGTTCCGTGATCGACGACGTGGCGTCGACTGCGAATGTCGCGACACCGTTAGCCGAAACGGCGGGCCGAAAGAGTGACGAAAATCCAGCGTCTCCCATGACAGAAATTCCTTGTACCAGTCAACAGCAAAAGCAACAACAACCTCTGGCGCCTTTGGCGGAACCCGACGCTGAATCGCCCATAAGCGAAATTGTTGAATTCGAAACCGTCACTTCAAAGGAAACAGAAGCCAAAAGTAATGATGTGTGTCCTTGGGAAGACGAGTAAGTACTTATATATATTACTCACTGACCACAAAGTCACAAATTAAGTTAAAGCTTAGTCCCCACTATTATATCAGTTAAGATACATTCATGTTGAAGCTTTTTACAGCAGAAATGTTGAGTAAATAGTCTAAATGGTATCATTCAACAAAGTTACTGAACCAACTATTTTCTCACTTTCAATTCAAAACATATATGAAAGATCTAATGATTGCCATAGAGTTACGGAAAAAAAAACATGTCAGATATGATTATTGAAGTAAAAACATTAGATATGCCGTTCACGATCCAGTCATGGTTTACATCAAAATATCGTTGGAGAGAAATATACTGCTACTGACCATGTCGTACAATGTGAATAATGTCATACAATATCTATGCTACAAGTTTTTCTTGATTATGATCGGATCGTGATTAGATCATGACCGGATCTACAGCATTAATCGACCTTATGCTTACATTTATGTATACGAAAAAAATAGCAATCACTTCTTCGTCACAGTTAACTGATAATTCGGACATTTAACTAATTACGTACTATTTTCTTCGTATAGACAAATATGGTCGTGATCAGTTCAACGTCACGTTCTTCACAAAAATAAATATTTTCGAAAAAAAAAAAAAAATCAAGCTACGTATGGGGTAAAGATTTTTTATAATTAATGGTATAAGGTTTTACTTGTTGAAACTTCATAATCAATTAAAGGAAACGAAAGTAAAGTTTCAAAAATATATGTTAATTGTTCACAACAATTGTTTCATCAAAGCATTGTCTTCTTCAGGTGAAGATATATTGTAATTAAAATTGTTACAAAATTAGCACAAATACTAAAAGTTTACAAATTATATGGAGTGGGAACAACGAAAGGGAGGGACAAGGTATGATATTAATTTTTCGAATACAAATTTAAATTTAATAACGGAGAGCTATTTACGTCTATTTCATCATTTAGTAAAATATTTAATTTACTGTATTTATTAATATAAAGACTTTCAGCTAAATTTAATTTATGGCTTTTTTGGTAATTCTTCTAAAAATTGAAAATTATCATTAAAAGTATGTTTTTTTCTTTAATAAATGCTCTGCATATGTATAATCAGTTTTCCCATTAGTATAGCTCCTCCTGTGTTCTGTAATCCTTTGATTGAAGGATCTCCCAGTTTGTCCCACATTGGCTAGCGTGTTATTGTTACAATTGATGTGAACAATTAATATAAAACATTACTTTCGATTCCATTAATTAATTTTTTAAAGGTCTTTATGAATATGAGACCAACAACATTACTCTGTTATAATATACCCATTCTAAACGATGCGAAAATCTAAAAAAGGTACTAAAACTGAGCGTAATATACTTTGACTGGTATTATAGGGAAGGACGTCAGTTATAGTGATGGTAGAATTACACGATTTTTTGATATGCCAAAATAAAATATAAAATAGGTAATACAACGATTCTTCGCCCTTCTTTCGGTACTACTTTAGCATATACGACGTATGTATTATAAAGCACTAACTGCTTTTGTTCACTCAGTTTGAATAATTTGGTTAACTCTTCAACGATTTCAAAAACAATTTATTACTACATTTGTTGCAGAGAAACATGCAGAACAGACGCTCCATTCGTTAAGACTTACGTCACATTCGGGCATCTTTAAAATGCGCAACTTTGTACTTCAATACCGGATGTTTTTCTCATTCATTTGAAATTCCAATAATCAAAAATACGAATATTGCAAATCCTCAGAGATATTAGCGTTTTTTTACCTTTCAACAAAATATTAAATAGTCATTCCTTAACAAAGTAAAGATAAATCAGATTCGTCAATGGATAATTTAAACTATCATATTAAAGTCATCGTCCTTTGAAAAATAATGTACATTAACTGATTGCTTTCTGCAATTGAGCCCTGTAGTTTGCAACCAGCGTTACTTTATTTTTTTAAAGGACACCCCTATTCCAGAAACGCTGGTAGTATCACTTCAGGATCGTTTTAATAATTATTAATAAAACTTTTACGTGTCGATGTTACTATCTGATATTCATGTTCTATTACTATTCGATTTCAATGTATGTTCTATGAATGTTACAAATATCCTAAAAAAAAAGAAAAAAACATTAAGCAAGGTCTCTTTGGTTAAAACGGTGCAGTTTCCAAAGAGTCTCTTTAAATAATACAAAAAATAGATGTTACGTGTATTTAAATGTACTTATTGCTGTACCGTGACGTGAGCTAATCGTATACATTTTTGTCTACCCAAATATCACATATTATATTATATTATATCTATTATTTATCGTAATATCTAACAGAGCACGTTTTGAAAAGAATTTTCTGCACAATTTACTTATAGCTACTTTTAGACAAGTAATTTCCTCTATAAGCGGTGTCAATGTCTATTTTAGTAAAATGATTGTCTAGATGTCACATACTTAGTTTTATGTGTAGGTGTTGTACTATTAGTAAGACAAACGTAATATGATAACGATCCTTATTTTACTATCAGGGAAAAACGCAACTAATGCAGCAATTAAATCATCATTAAATCCAGCGCACCCTATGCTAGCACAGTCTAGTCTAGCATAACCTAACCTAACCTAACATAACCTAACCTAACATAACCTAGCCTAACCCGGTCAAACTTCCGCCATGCTACCTTGCCGTACGTTCCCTTCGTTACCAACCCATTCTAACATGACCAAACATAATACAATCCAACCCAAGTCAATCCAGCGCAATCTATGCTGGCCTAACCTAACCTAACCTAACCTAACACTTGAACAAATGAAATGCAACAGAGGAGGACAATTATTATACTGTTCACTCGTACGAGATTCGTGCACAAGCGCTCGTTTTCAAGTGTTTGGAACGGTTGATGAAAAAAGGTGACCAACTTTAGTCCACCCACAATCCCGTACAGTGAAAACTACTGTTCGTATATGACTCTCGTTTGAGTGAACAGTAGAATAGTCCTCGAAACAAAAACCGTTACTTCCATGTCCTTAAAGAAAACTTAATTTCAAGCATTTGTTGAAAAGAAATAATAAATATTTTGAAGTGTATAACTAAGGCTTTTGTAATTCGAAACTTGCTACTACATCTCTGAGGGTTTAAAGCAATAAACAAATAAGTTACAGCTTTGCAACCCCGTGATTAAATATTTAAAGGATTTTATTAAAAAAAGTGTTCGCTGTCTGTAACAGTTTACCTTAAAAAAGGTAAAATTTGATCAACGAACGATGGTTTCGAACCGATGAACTTATGACAGGGCCCTAATCTTATAATTAGGCTATATACCGATCTAGACTCAATTGTACGCTATTGCGCCAATAAGTATAATAACCATAATAACGTATGTCCGGTGACTTATCTCCGCCATTTTTGAAAAATAAGAAAGATGCATTGTCCTGAATTGTGATTGTAATGTGCAATAATGTGTTGCTTCACAACACTCTGTATTAACAAAAAACAACTGCCCACTAGTATAATTAAATGAAAAATAAGTTAGTCCCGCCATTTTTTGAATAAATTCATATGAGTCATGTCATAAAATAACCAAATCTACTATAACGTAGCCTAAGGTAACCGAAAAATTACTAATTTTAAAAAAAATGTATTAATAACCTAACCTAACCGAAAAATTACTTATTTTTAAAGAAATATATTTGCAAAACAGTATATTAAAGCAAAAGACTCGCACACTTCAGCACAACTCTTCATTTTTATTTTTCAAAATGGCGGAGCTATGTTACAGGAGATTGATATTTAGAACACAGTGTTGAATTTTATAAATCTTATGAATCCGTTAGTAAACTCCATTTACTCCATTTTAATGTGTTACCTATTAAGGTGTATAACAAACACTATTTTAGATTATAGAACTGAATAAAAAAATTTATTGTCTAATTATGTAACATTCCTCGCTTATCATGTGCTGATTGTAATTATTTGTTCTTGAACATGTAGCAGAGGTACATAATATTTTTCACAATCAAGAAAACGAAGAAACTTTTCCAATTTTTATTCCAAATAGTCGAACCTAACTGAAATAATTAAATATATTCATTCAAAAACCTTAATAACAATCATCATGATTAAGATGAAGGAATTATTATTGAGAACAGTAATTTTTTAAAATAAAATTAAAGGTATTAAAAGTTACTAATTTTGTCAAAATAAAATACCTTTGACTTTTAAATATCTGAATGTCAAAATATACTTAGTTTTTGAAAATTTCATAATATAAGACACCAAAGTATTGGCGCTAAAAATTATATGAAAAGCAAAAATACAGTATCACTGATCTTTCGAAAATCGAAGGATTCAGGTGATGGCTTTATTATAGTGGCGAAAATTTGCTTATCCGCCGTAAAAGTAAATCTTACAGATTACACTGGTGATAATACGTGCTTATTTTTTCTTAGAATGTAGAAATATTGAGTAATTAAATAAAATTATAATTAAGTGGAATTGTTATTAGAAAATGCTTAAGAGGTTTAATATAATCGGCATACCTAAGTGTTAAACTGTGGCCTAATATTATTATTACATGGTACGGTACTTAAACAAGATATTTCTTTTAATAATAATCCTTTAACATGTTTCATTATTATCTAGTAACACGCGCTTGCGAAACAACAGTGTAAATTTAAATTAAAACGATTAAAAGCGTAGGCGTTATCGGCCGCAATTGAAACTATTAACGTCTTAATTTCGATATTTTGAAACCTACCCACAATTTAAGGAAAAATCCTTCTGCTTCAAATTAATCCTGAAATTATCTTGTGGAGTCGATGACAAATTGTCACACTTAACATTCCACCAATCAGGACAATACAATAAGAAGATAAATATCTGTGTAATATTATTTATTAAATGAATTAAAAAGGGTTAATGATTACCTTCGATAAGAATTTAGTTTAAGTCGTTGTAGTAATGTTATTGAAAGGAGTATCTTAATAGTCCATTTGCTATAGGTACTATTTCGAAATATTATCTATTTCGAAAAAAACATAACAGTTACCATTATGTCAAATGTAAAAGTTGATAGTGTTATTTTTTGTAATGTGTATAGTTAAAAAAATAATAAATAAAACAGTAAGTATCCTAGAACTGACACGACCTCTATTGTAACATGTGGTATAGATGATGATAATAATAAATACTGCAAGAAAAATCAACATGTTTTGCTTGAGTAAAATTTTTGTCGTTTCCAATACTCATTCAAAAAAAAAAAAAAAATGAGAAAACAGAATACTTAGTCAACTTTCATAAACATTACAATGTGATCTAATACGTAAATATTTAAATAGTCACAATTAAATATTACCTTCAGAAAAGTTAGACCAGCAGTTGTTCTACTACCACATTATTATCTAAAGATGGCAACAGTGAGAACATAGTGATGTGTATATAGTTTTATATTTGTAAGTAGAACATTATTACTGTTACGTTGTAATTTTGTCTGAAATGAAACATTGTTGACAGATAATTAAACTTAAGTAATTGTAGTGTAAATAAATATACAAAATGTATAAACATTTTTATTTAATAACTACCTCTTTGTTTAGAGTGCTATTCATACGAACTAAATTCGTTTGAAATTATTAAAAACTGAATTCTACGTCCATCCTGATCCCTGACTCCGATACTGTTTTATCGATCCCTCTAAATTGTTCGTTACTCGGTATGACAGTCAAAAGCCAATAAAATGTATTAAGGATGTTTGGGAGGTATGTCAAAATGCTACGAGACAAATAAAAATTTGGAAGAACGTTCCTTATTCAATTCTAAAACTCCTGTAAAAATTACAAATCGATTCACTAAACCGTTAAAAAGTTATTGAAATTTTAAAAAATTGTAATTTT
>NW_020438897.1:867103-881658 GCF_000699045.2 Agrilus planipennis
CCTCTTCATTTCTAACCTTTTCTACCCACGATATCCTCATCATCCGCCTATAACACCACATTTCGAACGCTTCTAACCTTTTCTTTTCCGCCGCGCCCACTGTCCATGTTTCGCACCCGTACAATACCGTGCTCCAAACATACACCTTTAACAACCTTTTTCGAATTTCTAGATTAACCGTTCGCGAGCATAGAAGTGATTTCTTTTTATTAAAGGCGATACGACCCTGCGCTATCCTCTATTTTATATCCTTACCACTCCTTCCGTTCTGACTTATCTGACTTCCTAGGTATCTAAAATCAGCCACTTCTTCTAATTTTCGCTCTTTCCCTATATTTTCTTCCCTTGCATACCAGTATTTTAGTTAAAAGAAAAACAGAAGTAAATAGTAAATTTTTGCGGAAGCGGAAACGAAAGCGGATGCGGAAATGGAAGTATAATGATTTTTTTGGCTTCAAAATTGCACTTTTAATTTAAAACTCATAATAGTAAGCAAATATTATACAAAATAAATAAACGATGTAACTGCGTTGGTTGGTTTAGGCCCTAAACTGTAATAAAGTTATTTGCACAGGGATAATATCATTATTAACAATATTTTGCCGGCTGTAAGGCTACACATTGTCGTTAATACTTCATAAACATAAATGGTTGATAACAACGTTACAATGGGGTCGCTGAAAATTGGCGTAGGTACCTGTCAAATAAGCAACGTTATAACGAGCAATTCCATTTAAATTGTGTTTTGAAAACGGTCAAGTTCAGCCAACAAATAAAAGTAATAAATATTTACGACTTGTTTGGTTGTTCCAATATAATGATTTTCAAAAAAAATGAGAAATAAGGTTTTATTATGTTCTGATAAGTTTTCGTTATAAAAGTGCGGAACCACATGCAGAAGCTGATGTGAAAAAGTATGCGGAACTTCCGTAGTTTCGGAAGCAGAAGCAGAGGTCTGTTGCAACACTAATGTCGTAGAACACCCGACCGGAACAAATGATAAATTTTAGTCAAGATATTTTCTAAAAAAAATACCAACAAACATCTAAAATATGGATTCCTTAAACGCTATCTGCTCACAATATATCTAAACATTTAGAAATTTTGATTTCTTAAGGAAGAGAAATATTTACATTTATGCCCCAGAATTACGTAAATTTTGAAAATTTTAATTGTTTATATCACCTCTTTGGATGATTAATTCTTTATTTCTTGCCTTTCACAGCGCCTCAAAACAAAGCATCTTTTATTAAAAAAAAATATTTATTCTCACATTNCTATTTGTGGTATATTCAAATATTTTGTGATCCAGGTATTTACACTCTAATAACACAATAAAATGATTTACAAACGATATAGATATCTTATCAAATAAGCGTATTTGTAGACCGCCATCCTGATAGACTTTGTATTTTTCAATCCGTGTGTAAATGTAAAATGATGCACATGTAGAGTCAATATTTCTGGACACGTAGACCTGGATGTAAAATGTCGCCAAAGATATCACAGAAGAAATGCTCACAGTTTTTGATTAAAAATGGTATAGTCCACAAACGTTAAAACGTGTCAAAGAATTATTATCAAAATAAAAAGAGGGATTTCACCTAAGTGTGATTAGCGCATGTGATGATTTTGAACTTGTAAAATCAAAAATTTATTGCTGTATACTAGATAGTATAGTATCTTTAACGATTTGTTCTTCAGGTACATAGTGATACAATATTATGGTGTAATATTACTGTTGTGGACCAAGTAATAAGTAGGGACATTTATCATAATAATGAGTTAGAGTTGGGTTGTACTTAGTTTAGAATAGTTTTCAAAGAAACATTTGATATTTTCGTGGATGAGAAAATATATTCCACATTTTCGCTCAAGCGACATACATAAAATGAGAAAATGTCGACAATGAAATGTGAAATTCCTATATGCGCTGAACGTTTTCCTTTACCTATATAAAACAATTCTAATAAAAGTACTATTTTGCGAGAGATGCATACTACGTTGGTAAAGTAGGTATAAATTAAAACTGATTTAACTTCAAGTCTCGTTGTAAGGATTGATTCTTGGAGGTAGTGACTGCTGCGATTTTCGATCTTCAGAATTTAAAACGCTTTCTTACTGTAAAGACTCAGCTACTTTCATTAATATCGAATTTCCAGAACGAGTGAAAATTAAAACAATGAATGAATTATACAGTAAACTATTTTAAAACTCAACTAAAAAACTGACTTCTGACCTGTTAGGGCCGCTGTCAGGGTTCGATTTTAATAGAAGTGCGTATTACATTTATTGTGTTTTGATTACAACATTCATAGGTATAGGTACAAGTACTGAACCTTAGAAAAAATTTTACAAAAATTTAAATGTCCAACTGGTTTTGCAGGTGTAAATCATAACTGTACATTCCATTATGGGCATAATTGCATTTACAACAACAAAATAAGTCCTTTTTATTCCGTTTCGCGTGAAACTAGAGCAATGTTGCGGTAAGCCAGAAAACTGTTTTGCAAACTAGAACCACTAGAACACAGAATAAGTGTAATAATAATATAATTTCGCATAAACGTGTGAACGTGATCCGACAACGGTAAGATATAACTAGCGGACACTTTAGTCAGTAACTGTACCTTTTGTATAATAGATATGTTTGTACGTATGTACCTACGTAAGTATAGATCAGTATGTACTGTTCATATATGTATGTCTTCACCCAGTTATTAGAATAATGTCACATTTGTGGACAGAAGACAGAACCGTAGATGTGTTGATAATGAGATGGCTCTACTTACAACACACCAGTTTGTCATTATTTATTGTTTTTTATTGCATTAACCGTTATTAAGAACTTTTTCTCGTTCTGAATCAGTATACCTACATAACGGTAAATAATTGGGTACCTGAGAATTTACTAGTAATATTAGGAAGGGAGTCATACAGGGATGTACACTGTCACCGATAATTTTTAATCTGTACATCGAAGACGCGATCAACATCATTAAAGACAGTACAACTGTAGGGATAGATAAATAGGGGCAAAGATTAGTATGCTTAGATTTGTAGATAATATAGCATCTAGCAAAGATTAGTTAGAGATAGCTGTAAATAAAATGGAAGAGGTGTTAACAAAACAGTATTGTATGAAAATAAATAAATTTAAAACAAAAATACTGGTTTGCAAGGGAGGAAAAGTAAGGAAAGGGCGAATATAAAGATAGGAAACGAAAAATTAGAAGAACTGACTGATTTTAGGTATCTAGGAAGTCAGATAAGTCAGGACGGAAGGAGTAGTAGGGATATAAAGCAGAGGATAGCGCAGAGTCGAGTCACCTTCAACAAAAAGAAGTCACTTCTAAGCTTGCGAACGGTTAATTTAGAAATTCTAAAAAGATTGTTAAAGGTGTATGTTTGGAGCGCGGCGATGTACGGGTGCGAAACATGAACGATGGGCTAAGCCCAACACTTACTAATCGTCATTATTTGTACTTGCCTACCTAACCATAATGGTAAAACAAAACGAGATCGGCTCGAAATCCTTTCATTTACCAGCGGATGCTGGTAAATCCTCAGATTTACAAATAAACCCCAGAATTTTCTAATATTCAATATATCATAATCGTATCTACAGGACACTTAGTAAAATTAAAATTATCTTAGTTGCTTTAATAATATTAATAAAACATGCTATCCGTTGTCAATAAGAACCACGGAGAACCTCAAGAACAAAAATGAGGACAGGGCACGAACTCTGAAAGTAGAAATACACTCAGATTTTGTGAAACCACATTTGCTAATATTTGTCGTTATCCATCTTCATATACTTATACTTAAGTATAAAGTGAAAATTGTTTACATTTAATATTTGCAGCTCGTATAAAAAAGGCATTAAATACATAACTTTCTAATTAGCTATTGCTGAAATTTTGTGATTTTTTTCGATGAGTACATATTTGCATATAATCTTGTATATCAATACGTCAATATAGAAATTTAATGTAATAACGAAAATAAAGTTTGAGAAACGAAACCATAATATAGAAGAAAACTATTTATAATTCAAAATCAACTAACCCTCCGTAACAAAACGGTCACTCTCTGTAACGAACAATACATCTCATTTGAATGTGCATTAAATAAGACTAGTTAGAAAAAAACATTGTATATGGACGATAAAACTAAATATTCGGCAATAGAACATAATGTATGACATGAAACATACTGTATAATGTATTTTCATTTGGGACATCGTAAAATGTTATTACAGATTCGTGGACGTTTTCTTTATTTCTTTTTCAAAAAAATTAACCTAAATTGTTTACATCTTCATCACACTGTCCACTCTTTCCTGTCCTGAGCTAATTTTCACACTTCCATAAAACTAGAATATCCCTCATCCTTAATTATTTGTGAACAGTAGTCTAATCTGGATCTACCTGTACTCCTCTTAACCTTTGCTTCTACTTCTAATATGTCTCTAACTAGCCCTTCATGCTTGAGAAGGTATCCTACCAACCAATATCTCCTATTCCATAGCGCCCTCTGCTCTCCTACTCATTGCAATATCTCGCCATTTTTAATCTTCTCTATCCACGGTATCATCATCAATCGTCAACAAATAATTATCCATCGAATAAACCGTTCATTGTTTTATGACATAATGATGAGCAAGGCAAAACGAAGACTGAAAATTTCTGTCCCAGTCTAAACATTGCAAATAGTGAAAATGTTTTGTTGCTAGGAAAGAATACATCTTACAGCTTTAAATAGTTCAACTCAAATCCACCGGAAGTAAAAATTTTTCGTTTAATCTTGGGTATTTGGTCATGGTATTGCATATTCGGTCTTGGTCTTGATTTTTGCATTTCCGCAAGGCCAAGACTGTAAAACCAAGACCAAGTTTGCTCATCACTGTTTTATGAGAAATGGGGCTTATGAAAACATATAGAAACTAACAAGGACTTTCTTATCACTAACCAATTAATGGGACTAATTGATCTTTTATGACCATTTCTGACCTTTTTAATGACAGGATTGGTTTCTTAAATTCTATATACATATCTATGAGGTGCTGAGATAGCCGAGCCCTTATGTCGTAACGACTAATGCGAGTAGAGCAAACGTCTCGCAATTGTAAAAGTATCATGCACATCAGATCTACATTCATAGACATAAGCACTGTATGTACGTATATAGGTATCCGTCCTATGTTCTAATTCAATTGGTAAAGTCAACAAAAAGCAATAATAGATGTACGTATGAAACGTACACCAGTGATTGCTACATAAACTTAATTGACGACTGCAATCACCGGCGTTTTTAATGCAAAGTTACGAAGTATTACAAAAAAGGCCTACCTATTTCCATTTACCATTTGTAAAAATTCAGGCAGCTCTCGATTTCGATTTCTCACTAACATGTTCGAAGAAATGTAATAAATCTCAATATGGGAACGGGTTTATCGCAAAAAACCTATACCTAAGACTAGATCATTTTCACCTATAACCGTCACATGTATACTGCAGATGCAATAAAATATTCTTTAACAGAAAAGTGAAAGCATCATCATTTCTCCGTAACAATAATAACGAGATGTTAATACATTTAATACATTTACAAATCATGTCGTAGATGTTTATTATCGATTTAACTTTATTATGGGTGTAGGACTTTTTGTTTCGTGTGGTGAGGTTGAATTTAATACCGTTTTAATAAACGTGTAGTATTTCTCTTAAACCAAACTCTTGTATGGGTTTTACCACTTCATTTCCTTTTTCACGAAAATATAAGGTTTCTGTAAATCGGCTGGAAATTGTACACCTACTTCCTCTTTTATAATTATGCACCTACAAATTAATATGCTTATCCTGAATGAGCAGGAAATGAAATATAATCACCAGATACTTCAACAAAATCGATGGCGAAGACAACAAAATAATTCGTATTCGTATGGTAAGTTCTCCGGCATTTTTACGTGAGAAGATTTTTAAAAGTTTAAAACATTGGTTTCTAATTGTTTATTTAGAACTTTTTGAAAGTTTCCTCTGAAAACCAACATACATATGTATAAAAACATACATATTCGAGTTCATTATGTACTCGCTTAATTATTCACGTCGGTGTTAATTTATTACATAAAAAATAAAAAATTATGTTGGCCGAAAATTGTATATACATGTGTTATCCAAAGAAAAATTTACAAACATTTCTTTTAAACTTACCATTGTCATTTTCTTTATTTTTCTCCATTGTCTTCCGGCGAAAAATCAGATATGCACAATCACTAAATATTATCTGTAAAGAAAAAAAGATCATAAGTAAGATAGACAGAAATACCGTTTTAATCATCAAAACAACACACCTATTTATCCACTAACTGCTTGCTTTTTATGAACAAAAATTAGCTCTCATCTGCACACATATTATCTAAGTATAATAAGGAAATTATTCCATTTAAAATCCAATGATATTCCAAAATTTTAAACCTATAGTTTTCAAAAATATATAGAATGCACTCAGTTCCTAATTGTAAGAAATTTTCTAGCTTCAAGGATTACGTTAAATGGCTTTTTAGAAACAGAATGTGACAGTCAGACAAAGGGCAGCGTAAAAAAGAACAGGGTGCATTTTGCCCCCGGGCGACGTCATATTGCCACTTTCAAAGACCGCTCTGGGCTCCAATAGTTAATCGCCTAATAGTTACGCCACTGGTCAGACGTATAATTGACTGTATGAGGGTTCCAATTTTTATTTTGGGTGCTTCAATTTTCTTTTTGAGGCATAGAATATTCTAGAGATAGGTATATGCAGTATTTATGAAATTTTATTTATTGCTTTAGTTTCAATAGTTTTTTCGAAATTTAGTCATTTATTGTTCACCNTTTTCTCTCAAACCGTATACTTTTTTTTAAGATAGATAGTATTTATTTACCTCATGATATGCTGCAAAACCTAATTAATCACGAAGACCGAACGAAGATGACCAAAACTAAAACCTAGAGCAAACGAACAAGGCCATCACTAAAGCCAAGACTCTTCCTTATCTTCTACTATTTTGTTCGAGAAAAAGTCTATTTGTGCATTGAAGGAGGCTATCAGCAAGACCAAAACAATACAAAGACTGGAACAGTGTCAGTCTTGCTTTACTCATTACTCATTACTAGTATTCACCCTTGTTACCGATCTCGGTAAAATCAAATTTAATTTAATGATTTAGTGGTAACAATATTGGAAACTTAACACTAGCTCAAAAAAATCGATTACTAATTTTTAAATTAAAATATCTATTTTCTAACATTTAAAATAGCTTTTAAATTAATAGATATTGAAATCTTAATTTCATTTCTAAAAAAAAAAACACATTCGACTTGCGTACTTTATTTTTGATCACACCTCATATATAGTCACCGTTTTGGTTTGCCATCTACATGAAATAAGTTGTAAGAACAAATAAAACAGAAAACGTTAAATACTGTAGTCATCTGTTTAACGTTTGTAAACTCGAAAACATAAATAAACAAAAACGCTTTATTTAAAAGCATCCACAATAAAAAAAAACATGACTGATACTGATGGTAATACGTTGTTTTTTATTAAAAAGCAGTTTATGTATTGTGTCCCACTAAAGCAATTTAATTGGAAGGTAAATAATGACACGTGGTAAGTTAAAAGTTGTTTTGTAATTATTCTTGTTGTAGAATTTGTTTGAAAATGTCTCCATAGATGTTCAAGAAGTCCTGACTAATAACACAGTTAATAATTCAATCTTAATTAAGTATCCGATTAAAGCAAGCTATCAAACTGCGTTTTTAAAATTTATTATAAACAATTTAGAGAAGAAGAAAACTGAAATCCACGACTGTGTATATGAAGCTTTGGGACGAACGATGGCGCTGCCTGTCCCATCTGCATATCATTTTAAACATTTTATATTTCAAAATTTAGATCCAATTATAATACAAGAAAGCACAAATATAATTTCAAGTGGAACTACAGGACTTAGCGTTTGGGAAGTAAGAATATGAAAGATTTTAATAGAAAACTCATTCACTTTTAGTGATGAGCAAAATTGATCTTGATCTTGGTCTTGCGGTCTTGACCTTTTGCAAGACTGTCTTTATAGTAGCAAGACCAAAATGAAGATTGAACGAACAAGAGTAGACTAAAACCAAGACTGAGTATTCAAGACCAATACTAAATACGCAAGACTTAACGAAAAATGATTACTTCCAGTTGATTTTAGAAATAAATTATTGGAAGCAACATTAATATATTCTTTTCTTGGAACAAAACATTTCTAGTATTTTAAATTTTCAGTTTGCAATAGATTTTAACACTGAATATATAAAAAAAACACACTTTACCACTGTTTAAAAAAGGAATGTCCCCGCAGTATTATTTATTCCCATGTCTGGATAACACATGGTTGAAATATAGAGGTACACTTTTTTTTTCGATATTTTTCTTCTTTCAATAACCTTGTACTATTTTTTCGATAAAATGTCAATTTATGCGTTGAAGATTATGTTCTCATAACTATCGACAGTATTTTCTTAAAAAGCCATGAAAAACTTGCGTGTATATCAGAATATTTCAGCATTTAAGACAATCATTGTGTCGGTAAATAAAAAAATATTAAAAAAGTATCACATTAAAAGAGCAATATCAAAACTTANTTCTTTTCCGCCGCGCCCACTGTCCATGTTTCGCACCCGTACAATACCGTGCTCCAAACATACACCTTTAACAACCTTTTTCGAATTTCTAGATTAACCGTTCGCGAGCATAGAAGTGATTTCTTTTTATTAAAGGCGATACGACCCTGCGCTATCCTCTATTTTATATCCTTACCACTCCTTCCGTTCTGACTTATCTGACTTCCTAGGTATCTAAAATCAGCCACTTCTTCTAATTTTCGCTCTTTCCCTATATTTTCTTCCCTTGCATACCAGTATTTTAGTTAAAAGAAAAACAGAAGTAAATAGTAAATTTTTGCGGAAGCGGAAACGAAAGCGGATGCGGAAATGGAAGTATAATGATTTTTTTGGCTTCAAAATTGCACTTTTAATTTAAAACTCATAATAGTAAGCAAATATTATACAAAATAAATAAACGATGTAACTGCGTTGGTTGGTTTAGGCCCTAAACTGTAATAAAGTTATTTGCACAGGGATAATATCATTATTAACAATATTTTGCCGGCTGTAAGGCTACACATTGTCGTTAATACTTCATAAACATAAATGGTTGATAACAACGTTACAATGGGGTCGCTGAAAATTGGCGTAGGTACCTGTCAAATAAGCAACGTTATAACGAGCAATTCCATTTAAATTGTGTTTTGAAAACGGTCAAGTTCAGCCAACAAATAAAAGTAATAAATATTTACGACTTGTTTGGTTGTTCCAATATAATGATTTTCAAAAAAAATGAGAAATAAGGTTTTATTATGTTCTGATAAGTTTTCGTTATAAAAGTGCGGAACCACATGCAGAAGCTGATGTGAAAAAGTATGCGGAACTTCCGTAGTTTCGGAAGCAGAAGCAGAGGTCTGTTGCAACACTAATGTCGTAGAACACCCGACCGGAACAAATGATAAATTTTAGTCAAGATATTTTCTAAAAAAAATACCAACAAACATCTAAAATATGGATTCCTTAAACGCTATCTGCTCACAATATATCTAAACATTTAGAAATTTTGATTTCTTAAGGAAGAGAAATATTTACATTTATGCCCCAGAATTACGTAAATTTTGAAAATTTTAATTGTTTATATCACCTCTTTGGATGATTAATTCTTTATTTCTTGCCTTTCACAGCGCCTCAAAACAAAGCATCTTTTATTAAAAAAAAATATTTATTCTCAAATTATACTGTATTATGTTTAATGAATAATAAAATTCGTAATACTAAAAATACTTAAAAATGATACTTTTGATTAGGCGTCTGTTGTTTTATCAGAATGGTGTATAGCAAACAGGGAGAGATTGAAAGGAAAAAGTATATTAGAACTAGGATCTGGATTGGGATTAACAGGAATTACAATTTCTCGATTCTGCAATCCAAAAATAATACGGTTCAGCGATTGTCATCAACAAGTTTTCGATATTTTGTCGCGCAACATAAAATTAAATTTGGAAAATACCTTGTCGACATCTGATATGTCTAAAAGTGAATCTCCAGTAATTCAAAAATTTGTTAGTGATAATCAGATAGTAGAAGTGCTAAAATTATTTTGGGAAGAAATCGACGAAAACTTCTGTAAAAGTAAGGAAATTGACTACGTTCTTGCAGCGGACGTCGTTTACGATTCATCCATTTTTCCAGTCCTTATAAACGCTCTAAAGCTTCTTATTTATTATTGTAACGTAACAGTAATTTTTGCTTGCACCCAAAGAAACCCAGAAACTTTGGAGTCATTTCTGAAAACTGTCGGTAAGTGTAGATATAACTTTACCATTACTTTTTAGACTAGTGTTCATCGAAAGAGAAAATAGTAAATGTACGATACTACTTAATTTAAATTTATCTAGTAATCATTGTTGTTAATCACAGTTCGTTAATAAAACGATTATTTTAGTCGACAATTCACTTTCACTAACTAAATTAAATGTTCCCGAACAAAAAGAGTTCATCTGGCCGAATGACGTTCCTGTGAAGATCTTTTGTATTCATCGCGACGAAGTGAAAGGTAAAGCAAATATCATTCGAATTAATTCTAATTCATAAATTAACTCTCACAAGAAGCAAAAGTAATTAACCGGTTTCTGTAAACGGAACTTAACTTTTAAGTACTTTTCTTTAATCATTTATTGGCCAATTTGCATATAGCACAGGTGAACCGAGAATTGAACATAGGGATATTTAATTATAAGCAATAATCAAACGGTGGCATCATCTTTTGAAAAATGGGACGTGGTATAGGAAAATTCGTACAAGTACCTTCGACTATCATTTCATATATGGTCTCGTGTGTTAGTGTCATCATCATCATCATAAGGTCGACAGTCTAAGACTGGTTGGACACGTACCTCCACTCTTTCCTATCCTGAGCTAAACTTCGCATTTCCTTAAAACTACAACAACTCACATCCTTAACAATTTGCGAACAGTAATCTAACCTAGGTCTACCTCTAGCGTTGATTGAGGATTGACTTGCCTCTAATATGTCTCTGACTAGACCTTCATGCCTGAGAAGGTGTCCTACCAACCTATCTCGCCTATTTTTTATTGACTTCCATAGAGTCCTCTGTTCTCCTATTCTTTCCAATACCTCTTCATTTCTAACCTTTTCTACCCACGATATCCTCATCATCCGCCTATAACACCACATTTCGAACGCTTCTAACCTTTTCTTTTCCGCCGCGCCCACTGTCCATGTTTCGCACCCGTACAATACCGTGCTCCAAACATACACCTTTAACAACCTTTTTCGAATTTCTAGATTAACCGTTCGCGAGCATAGAAGTGATTTCTTTTTATTAAAGGCGATACGACCCTGCGCTATCCTCTATTTTATATCCTTACCACTCCTTCCGTTCTGACTTATCTGACTTCCTAGGTATCTAAAATCAGCCACTTCTTCTAATTTTCGCTCTTTCCCTATATTTTCTTCCCTTGCATACCAGTATTTTAGTTAAAAGAAAAACAGAAGTAAATAGTAAATTTTTGCGGAAGCGGAAACGAAAGCGGATGCGGAAATGGAAGTATAATGATTTTTTTGGCTTCAAAATTGCACTTTTAATTTAAAACTCATAATAGTAAGCAAATATTATACAAAATAAATAAACGATGTAACTGCGTTGGTTGGTTTAGGCCCTAAACTGTAATAAAGTTATTTGCACAGGGATAATATCATTATTAACAATATTTTGCCGGCTGTAAGGCTACACATTGTCGTTAATACTTCATAAACATAAATGGTTGATAACAACGTTACAATGGGGTCGCTGAAAATTGGCGTAGGTACCTGTCAAATAAGCAACGTTATAACGAGCAATTCCATTTAAATTGTGTTTTGAAAACGGTCAAGTTCAGCCAACAAATAAAAGTAATAAATATTTACGACTTGTTTGGTTGTTCCAATATAATGATTTTCAAAAAAAATGAGAAATAAGGTTTTATTATGTTCTGATAAGTTTTCGTTATAAAAGTGCGGAACCACATGCAGAAGCTGATGTGAAAAAGTATGCGGAACTTCCGTAGTTTCGGAAGCAGAAGCAGAGGTCTGTTGCAACACTAATGTCGTAGAACACCCGACCGGAACAAATGATAAATTTTAGTCAAGATATTTTCTAAAAAAAATACCAACAAACATCTAAAATATGGATTCCTTAAACGCTATCTGCTCACAATATATCTAAACATTTAGAAATTTTGATTTCTTAAGGAAGAGAAATATTTACATTTATGCCCCAGAATTACGTAAATTTTGAAAATTTTAATTGTTTATATCACCTCTTTGGATGATTAATTCTTTATTTCTTGCCTTTCACAGCGCCTCAAAACAAAGCATCTTTTATTAAAAAAAAATATTTATTCTCAAATTATACTGTATTATACTTTATTATTTATATGAAAAACTGGCTGAAAGTATGTATTTATACGAATTTAGCTTTACCATAATAATAATAGTAGAATATTCCTATGCTCGGTTTTACAGTTCACCGCTAGTGTATGCGTTATAATTAGTTACATAAGTGTAAAATTAGTTGCTTTCCGTATATAGTTCGTCAATACATAAATTAACCAATTAGTTTTTTAAAGTAAACAAGGAATACTGCGTAATTGATTTTTTAATGCACGTTACAGGTGCATTGATTAATGTACCAACTGCCTACTATAAACTATATATATGCACTTTTTTAACCGCGATTTATTGTTACTGCATCCTGAAGCTATTTTGTTTATCTGTCGTGTTATACGTATTAGGTTTATTCGAAGATTTAACTTTATAATTTATCCTTAAAATACTGACTACCATTACATTTTATGCTTTTCACACACAAACATATTTTTTTTTAGATTTTAACATCGGAGTCAGTCAAGTTGAGTGAAACTTATGGATTTTTCTTTAACATTTCAGCATTCCACATTGTACATACAAATGTAGGTAAACAAAATAAATAAATGTACTGATAAGTCATTAAGTCTTTGAAAATCGACAGTATATTGTTTTATTTATAATTTTTTGCAGCGGAGTCTTAATACTTAAGTTACTACAGTCAAAAACAAGAAATTTTTATTTATAACAATTTAAAAATAATTTAAGAATAATTATATTTCTATGCGTCTTCGATTACTAAAAAGTGCCCTACCTATGTATGTAGCAATATAAACGATTTAACGACCTTTAGCTAATAACATTGTTGATTTAAAGAGAAATTACTATTAATACCTATACATAACGTGGGCTGCAGAAATTTTACTACTTAAAGACAACTGCATATTAGTAATTCACACGAATTAGCATACGAATTATTGGTGCGTTTATATTATTATACGTAGGTGCAGGCCTCGACGTAGCTGTGGAGGAGGAGTGTCTAGAGAATAAAGACAGGATATCTTCCGTTTGTAAGAACGAGAAAAACGATATGCCTTTAGTGTGCATTATTTATTGGGGACTTTGCCTTCTTATTTCGACTGTACTATACTTAAGTAAAGACGCATTGAAAACGTATGTCACATTGGAAAAACTAAGTGAAATCTCGAAGTGGAAAATCACAAACCGGAAGACTGGAAGTGGGTGCAATTGTAAACCTTTGTATTTAATTTGATTTGATTGATTGCTTTTTATTCGTAAATGAAATAGCGGGTTCAATTACCACTCCTCAACTCAAAATCTCAAGTTGCTCCCCAGTTACGGAAGTTAACTCTGTTTAAGTTGTTTTATTACGTGTAGTAATAACGCGGTACACCTTAATAAGTCTGTAATATTGCGGCTCGTGCAGAATTTTCTTTTCCGAATATGTGGCACACATCCTCTTGCATGATGCATTTGAACAACAACAGCAAAAACTATTGCCTGCCCCAGTAAAATACCGTTAATAATTAATTAACTGAAATAAGCACGGATGGCAGTAAATGCCTCGCCATTCGACCAAGCCACAAAATGGCATTAAAAAGGAATATCTTCAACGAAGCGCTAAGACTATAACGCAAATGATGTGGTGTATTTAATAGTTAATTATCGATCAATTGAACGAATGAAAAAAACTGTTAATGGCACGAGGCATATTCAAGCAAACACGAAACAAAAACGATATACAGGAAGAAGAGCTGGTGCTAAGCACGTAACTATTAATCGAGCAATTTGTATTATACGGTAATTAGGCATTGATGTTGGTATTTTATGAGCAATTTCAAACACATGTGGAGAGTGCAATTTAAGATGAATTACATAGAAATTACGCAGGTCAACAACATTTTTGTCGCGATTAAACTTTTCAAATATTTCAATAATATAATTCGAAGTGGTCTGTATTCTGTCGAAACTGCCAGACGCGGATCGCGATTTCGATCTTTTTGGATCTCATCAGCGCGTCGCAGGCAGCTCCG
>NW_020438897.1:881768-894682 GCF_000699045.2 Agrilus planipennis
CGCTGATGAGATCTAAAAAGATCGAAATCGCGATCCGCGTCTGGCAGTTTCGACAGAATACAGACCACTTCGAATTATTTTATTCGATTATGGTAACGTGCCTATCACGTTGAGGTTAGCTACGCCGGAATTCGTTTCAGCAAGTAGATATCCATATATTTAAACGGACCTTACTGGAGCATACGTAATCCTAAAATGTAGCATCGTACTACAGATGGCGTTTACCGCGCTATTTGTGGTATATTCAAATATTTTGTGATCCAGGTATTTACACTCTAATAACACAATAAAATGATTTACAAACGATATAGATATCTTATCAAATAAGCGTATTTGTAGACCGCCATCCTGATAGACTTTGTATTTTTCAATCCGTGTGTAAATGTAAAATGATGCACATGTAGAGTCAATATTTCTGGACACGTAGACCTGGATGTAAAATGTCGCCAAAGATATCACAGAAGAAATGCTCACAGTTTTTGATTAAAAATGGTATAGTCCACAAACGTTAAAACGTGTCAAAGAATTATTATCAAAATAAAAAGAGGGATTTCACCTAAGTGTGATTAGCGCATGTGATGATTTTGAACTTGTAAAATCAAAAATTTATTGCTGTATACTAGATAGTATAGTATCTTTAACGATTTGTTCTTCAGGTACATAGTGATACAATATTATGGTGTAATATTACTGTTGTGGACCAAGTAATAAGTAGGGACATTTATCATAATAATGAGTTAGAGTTGGGTTGTACTTAGTTTAGAATAGTTTTCAAAGAAACATTTGATATTTTCGTGGATGAGAAAATATATTCCACATTTTCGCTCAAGCGACATACATAAAATGAGAAAATGTCGACAATGAAATGTGAAATTCCTATATGCGCTGAACGTTTTCCTTTACCTATATAAAACAATTCTAATAAAAGTACTATTTTGCGAGAGATGCATACTACGTTGGTAAAGTAGGTATAAATTAAAACTGATTTAACTTCAAGTCTCGTTGTAAGGATTGATTCTTGGAGGTAGTGACTGCTGCGATTTTCGATCTTCAGAATTTAAAACGCTTTCTTACTGTAAAGACTCAGCTACTTTCATTAATATCGAATTTCCAGAACGAGTGAAAATTAAAACAATGAATGAATTATACAGTAAACTATTTTAAAACTCAACTAAAAAACTGACTTCTGACCTGTTAGGGCCGCTGTCAGGGTTCGATTTTAATAGAAGTGCGTATTACATTTATTGTGTTTTGATTACAACATTCATAGGTATAGGTACAAGTACTGAACCTTAGAAAAAATTTTACAAAAATTTAAATGTCCAACTGGTTTTGCAGGTGTAAATCATAACTGTACATTCCATTATGGGCATAATTGCATTTACAACAACAAAATAAGTCCTTTTTATTCCGTTTCGCGTGAAACTAGAGCAATGTTGCGGTAAGCCAGAAAACTGTTTTGCAAACTAGAACCACTAGAACACAGAATAAGTGTAATAATAATATAATTTCGCATAAACGTGTGAACGTGATCCGACAACGGTAAGATATAACTAGCGGACACTTTAGTCAGTAACTGTACCTTTTGTATAATAGATATGTTTGTACGTATGTACCTACGTAAGTATAGATCAGTATGTACTGTTCATATATGTATGTCTTCACCCAGTTATTAGAATAATGTCACATTTGTGGACAGAAGACAGAACCGTAGATGTGTTGATAATGAGATGGCTCTACTTACAACACACCAGTTTGTCATTATTTATTGTTTTTTATTGCATTAACCGTTATTAAGAACTTTTTCTCGTTCTGAATCAGTATACCTACATAACGGTAAATAATTGGGTACCTGAGAATTTACTAGTAATATTAGGAAGGGAGTCATACAGGGATGTACACTGTCACCGATAATTTTTAATCTGTACATCGAAGACGCGATCAACATCATTAAAGACAGTACAACTGTAGGGATAGATAAATAGGGGCAAAGATTAGTATGCTTAGATTTGTAGATAATATAGCATCTAGCAAAGATTAGTTAGAGATAGCTGTAAATAAAATGGAAGAGGTGTTAACAAAACAGTATTGTATGAAAATAAATAAATTTAAAACAAAAATACTGGTTTGCAAGGGAGGAAAAGTAAGGAAAGGGCGAATATAAAGATAGGAAACGAAAAATTAGAAGAACTGACTGATTTTAGGTATCTAGGAAGTCAGATAAGTCAGGACGGAAGGAGTAGTAGGGATATAAAGCAGAGGATAGCGCAGAGTCGAGTCACCTTCAACAAAAAGAAGTCACTTCTAAGCTTGCGAACGGTTAATTTAGAAATTCTAAAAAGATTGTTAAAGGTGTATGTTTGGAGCGCGGCGATGTACGGGTGCGAAACATGAACGATGGGCTAAGCCCAACACTTACTAATCGTCATTATTTGTACTTGCCTACCTAACCATAATGGTAAAACAAAACGAGATCGGCTCGAAATCCTTTCATTTACCAGCGGATGCTGGTAAATCCTCAGATTTACAAATAAACCCCAGAATTTTCTAATATTCAATATATCATAATCGTATCTACAGGACACTTAGTAAAATTAAAATTATCTTAGTTGCTTTAATAATATTAATAAAACATGCTATCCGTTGTCAATAAGAACCACGGAGAACCTCAAGAACAAAAATGAGGACAGGGCACGAACTCTGAAAGTAGAAATACACTCAGATTTTGTGAAACCACATTTGCTAATATTTGTCGTTATCCATCTTCATATACTTATACTTAAGTATAAAGTGAAAATTGTTTACATTTAATATTTGCAGCTCGTATAAAAAAGGCATTAAATACATAACTTTCTAATTAGCTATTGCTGAAATTTTGTGATTTTTTTCGATGAGTACATATTTGCATATAATCTTGTATATCAATACGTCAATATAGAAATTTAATGTAATAACGAAAATAAAGTTTGAGAAACGAAACCATAATATAGAAGAAAACTATTTATAATTCAAAATCAACTAACCCTCCGTAACAAAACGGTCACTCTCTGTAACGAACAATACATCTCATTTGAATGTGCATTAAATAAGACTAGTTAGAAAAAAACATTGTATATGGACGATAAAACTAAATATTCGGCAATAGAACATAATGTATGACATGAAACATACTGTATAATGTATTTTCATTTGGGACATCGTAAAATGTTATTACAGATTCGTGGACGTTTTCTTTATTTCTTTTTCAAAAAAATTAACCTAAATTGTTTACATCTTCATCACACTGTCCACTCTTTCCTGTCCTGAGCTAATTTTCACACTTCCATAAAACTAGAATATCCCTCATCCTTAATTATTTGTGAACAGTAGTCTAATCTGGATCTACCTGTACTCCTCTTAACCTTTGCTTCTACTTCTAATATGTCTCTAACTAGCCCTTCATGCTTGAGAAGGTATCCTACCAACCAATATCTCCTATTCCATAGCGCCCTCTGCTCTCCTACTCATTGCAATATCTCGCCATTTTTAATCTTCTCTATCCACGGTATCATCATCAATCGTCAACAAATAATTATCCATCGAATAAACCGTTCATTGTTTTATGACATAATGATGAGCAAGGCAAAACGAAGACTGAAAATTTCTGTCCCAGTCTAAACATTGCAAATAGTGAAAATGTTTTGTTGCTAGGAAAGAATACATCTTACAGCTTTAAATAGTTCAACTCAAATCCACCGGAAGTAAAAATTTTTCGTTTAATCTTGGGTATTTGGTCATGGTATTGCATATTCGGTCTTGGTCTTGATTTTTGCATTTCCGCAAGGCCAAGACTGTAAAACCAAGACCAAGTTTGCTCATCACTGTTTTATGAGAAATGGGGCTTATGAAAACATATAGAAACTAACAAGGACTTTCTTATCACTAACCAATTAATGGGACTAATTGATCTTTTATGACCATTTCTGACCTTTTTAATGACAGGATTGGTTTCTTAAATTCTATATACATATCTATGAGGTGCTGAGATAGCCGAGCCCTTATGTCGTAACGACTAATGCGAGTAGAGCAAACGTCTCGCAATTGTAAAAGTATCATGCACATCAGATCTACATTCATAGACATAAGCACTGTATGTACGTATATAGGTATCCGTCCTATGTTCTAATTCAATTGGTAAAGTCAACAAAAAGCAATAATAGATGTACGTATGAAACGTACACCAGTGATTGCTACATAAACTTAATTGACGACTGCAATCACCGGCGTTTTTAATGCAAAGTTACGAAGTATTACAAAAAAGGCCTACCTATTTCCATTTACCATTTGTAAAAATTCAGGCAGCTCTCGATTTCGATTTCTCACTAACATGTTCGAAGAAATGTAATAAATCTCAATATGGGAACGGGTTTATCGCAAAAAACCTATACCTAAGACTAGATCATTTTCACCTATAACCGTCACATGTATACTGCAGATGCAATAAAATATTCTTTAACAGAAAAGTGAAAGCATCATCATTTCTCCGTAACAATAATAACGAGATATTAATACATTTAATACATTTACAAATCATGTCGTAGATGTTTATTATCGATTTAACTTTATTATGGGTGTAGGACTTTTTGTTTCGTGTGGTGAGGTTGAATTTAATACCGTTTTAATAAACGTGTAGTATTTCTCTTAAACCAAACTCTTGTATGGGTTTTACCACTTCATTTCCTTTTTCACGAAAATATAAGGTTTCTGTAAATCGGCTGGAAATTGTACACCTACTTCCTCTTTTATAATTATGCACCTACAAATTAATATGCTTATCCTGAATGAGCAGGAAATGAAATATAATCACCAGATACTTCAACAAAATCGATGGCGAAGACAACAAAATAATTCGTATTCGTATGGTAAGTTCTCCGGCATTTTTACGTGAGAAGATTTTTAAAAGTTTAAAACATTGGTTTCTAATTGTTTATTTAGAACTTTTTGAAAGTTTCCTCTGAAAACCAACATACATATGTATAAAAACATACATATTCGAGTTCATTATGTACTCGCTTAATTATTCACGTCGGTGTTAATTTATTACATAAAAAATAAAAAATTATGTTGGCCGAAAATTGTATATACATGTGTTATCCAAAGAAAAATTTACAAACATTTCTTTTAAACTTACCATTGTCATTTTCTTTATTTTTCTCCATTGTCTTCCGGCGAAAAATCAGATATGCACAATCACTAAATATTATCTGTAAAGAAAAAAAGATCATAAGTAAGATAGACAGAAATACCGTTTTAATCATCAAAACAACACACCTATTTATCCACTAACTGCTTGCTTTTTATGAACAAAAATTAGCTCTCATCTGCACACATATTATCTAATAAGGAAATTATTCCATTTAAAATCCAAAGATATTCCAAAATTTTAAACCTATAGTTTTCAAAAATATATAGAATGCACTCAGTTCCTAATTGTAAGAAATTTTCTAGCTTCAAGGATTACGTTAAATGGCTTTTTAGAAACAGAATGTGACAGTCAGACAAAGGGCAGCGTAAAAAAGAACAGGGTGCATTTTGCCCCCGGGCGACGTCATATTGCCACTTTCAAAGACCGCTCTGGGCTCCAATAGTTAATCGCCTAATAGTTACGCCACTGGTCAGACGTATAATTGACTGTATGAGGGTTCCAATTTTTATTTTGGGTGCTTCAATTTTCTTTTTGAGGCATAGAATATTCTAGAGATAGGTATATGCAGTATTTATGAAATTTTATTTATTGCTTTAGTTTCAATAGTTTTTTCGAAATTTAGTCATTTATTGTTCACCATTTTACATTCTTATCTATTACCTGCGCCTATTATACTGTTTACTATTGTGGTTGGATTATTCTAAAGCCTTTCCTTGTCTTCCGCCTTATAAAATACGACGAATCATGAGAATTTTATTCAAGGTATTTGTATGCATTCCGCAGTTTCTTCAGCGCTTAGAGATAAACAACTTTTTTTTAATGACCTAGGAGGAGTTATCAGGGTTTTGCATCATGTTGCACTTTCTGAAATTGCTTCAACTGCTACTACCAACTGATGCATCAGATAAACATAACTGTTAAGACATTTTAAATTCTAGGAAACGATAAAAAACTATCATACTTAAATCATCCATCCGCCAGCAAAATTCATCACGGTACAATTCTATCTGACGCTGATCTGATATCTCTTTTTTTAAGTCAGAAATATTGTATAATAAGAACACTTTCTCGTGTTCTTTTTTTTTAAATTGTCATTAAGATCTAAAGCTAATGGTTCTGCACAATATACAGCACAAAATCGGCAAAAGACTACGATGAAAAGATCAGATATTAAAAAACATGAATTTTGTAAATTATAACTTTGAAAGTAAGAGTCATTCTTGCCAGATGTAGGAGAAACTTTCTCTGATGTAATTACAAAATTTGCAATTGTATTCTATATAAATATTAAGAAAAAGGGTACAATAAGAACCCTAAATTAGTCTTATCAAAAAATTTGACTCTGGCTTTTTTGACACGAAGCCTGTATCTCAATGAAGTCCATCAAAGTAACGAGAATATGTTATAATTTCAAAATCTGTAGATGTCCCATTGCTGCCCGTCTCATTACTGCTCGCGAAAATATTTTACCTGCAATAGTGGCATTACTGCCCGCTGACGACCCATATGTTTATTAATGTTGGTGGTTGCTGCCCATCAACTTTATTACCCTCATAATTAATTTGAGTTCATAATTAGGTATTATAATGCATATGTAAAATTTTTATAATGCTCATAAACTAGTTTAAAATAATTTGCTCAGTTTATCGATTTACTTATAGACAATATCATAAATGTACCAAATAATACACACAAGTAGGGGTCAATTAATTATATTCGAGTGAGAAACAGTTCCATCAGTTTCATAGCACGGTGAGAGTGACGGAAATATTGTAAAAACGCATCCAAACCTCATGGAGCTTCTTAAACATTTAAAAGATGATTCTGTCTGTTACGATATCCTTCATGCTAGGGCAGAACTAAATATGTCTCCGAAAAGAAGAGCAACGAAGTATGTACAAGTGGACAGAAGAATAGAAAGGACCATTGACGAAATAGAAAACAATGGAGACATTTGTAACGGTTTAAAAAAATTGCGCTGTTTAATAGATTTGTTGTGTTATTAGGTAGGCTAATTATGATTATAAGACTCTGTATAATATAGTATATAAAAATATATGTTTTTAATTTTATGTTTGAAACATCTTTCTAAATCAAATGTTCAATATCATCTCCTGAATGCGGACTTTTTCGACGCGCGGACAGTAATAAGACAGGCAGCAATGGGACTTAGTCTATCAACTTTATGCTTGACAAACTAAATTTTATCCAATGAAAAGAAAAACCCTGAATGAATACCAAATAAAGTAACGCAAGTAGAGACTCCTAGAGTATGCTATGATATTGTACCTAATATCTCTACGGATTTCAATATTTTAGCCATTTTGATAGTGTATTTGGTCAATTGTAAATTCAACAAGACTAGACTCAAAGCGAATGACTCTACAAGACGTCGTAAGTAACAATAAAGTAGTATAGGAAAGAAAACAAAACGATTCGCACCAATTTCAGTATTGTTCATGGTAGGTACACTAAAAAAGTCTCTAGTCCTTCTTGAGTAAATTATTATCTATAAACAGCGACTTGAAACTAAATATAGATATTTACACCTACACCTGTAAGTGTGACTCAAAATTAAATACGCTTTCAAAGAGGGTTCTCTTTATGGATAATGCCTAGTTCCCTCCCATATACCTGTTTTTAATTAGGGTTAAAATTTTCGGTATGTCGAATTCCCTCCCAATTATACATGAATTGCCTCCCAACGGCGGCGGATGACCTTGTTTTAGTAGACTTTTAAATTTGAAATTTATGTTAAAATACGAAGTGTTTCATCTAATTTTAAAAAATTGTTAACAAGACAAACTAAAACTAATAAATTTTTTGTAGATGATTCCATCAAAAAGTTAGACGCACACGAATTTCCAAACATTGAATTTATTAAGGTAGTGGGAAACCATTTTAAAATTAAATAAATAAACATTTCATAACTGATATGTGTTTTCTTTCTGANATGATTTGACCAGATTTTAACTGAACAAAACTTTATTGAAGAACTTAGAATGAAGAAATAAAAGAACAATACAATCTGTGAACAGCGTTTCAATAACAACTCTCGCTTGCTCACTCAAGTACTACTTCTTAGTGACTTCTATCAGCAACTGACTCATTACATTTTAAAATTTGTTCCCATGGAATAAAAAGGTTCTAAGGACAATATATGCCGTGTGCACACTTTTTACAATATACAGGTCTGCAGAGAGTCTAAACAATAACCCGATATTAATTCTGCGAAATACCGATAAATAATCCCGCCGACCTGTACATTGCTCACATCTATTACATGTGTGTGCCAAAACAACATTAACAATAATATTATAAGAGAAATACAGTTCACTACATAAAAAATACAACAATTGATAGTACAGTGGACCCGGCCCATGGCTAATCCGGCACCCCCTGTATTCCGACATGGTCTATTTTTTATTATGTATTGAATATTTTTTTGACAATCTTCGTTAATGCATGATTGAACAAGTTNATATTATAAGAGAAATACAGTTCACTACTTAAAAAATACAACAAGTGCTGAAGTGCACTAGAAATATATATTTATTTTCGATAAATAAAATCGGTAAGTAGTCGTTAACATAATTATCAGAGCTGATATGAACGGGAGGGAACTCGGCTAGTACCCGGGAGGGAATTCGACTATCTATATTTTAACCAAAACTACCTGCGGGAGGGAATTCGGCATCACCGCTCTTTATAATACTTAATTCGTAATTAAGCTGCGCTAACTGATTTTGAGGCCCGAACTACGGCAACCCCTGTGAAAATAATAACCTATATTTTTGTTAAATATTCTTGGAATCATGTTTTAAATTAATATATGAACAGTAAACCAACATAACAACATAGCAATTGTACATATTTATTGTAACATCTAACTGTCGATAGGTCTTTGCGTCCACTGCTGGTATCGATAATCGATACACCGCAGTTACTATTATTCAACGCACAATAGTTGTCATACCGCAACAATACTTCCAGGAAAAGCTGTTTATTATAAATGCTATTCATTTGAGCAACGTTCCAAAACGGATATTAAAAATGATACCAAGAAAAGAAATAACTTATCTACATATAAATCACAACAGCATACGTGTACGATTTTCTTAAAATATAAAACGTACGAACTTCTGGTTTTATTAACCGCATGTGTCTTCATATACTTTGGTACATGTGAAACTATTGATTTTCAATGCACTTAAATGAGTTTTAACATCTGCACACAAAATATTAAACTGATTACTATTCAGCACGTGAAGTGACGGAGCATGAAAATTATCATATACCAGGAACGGGGCCGTTTTAACAACCCGGGCGACCGGGCGGTATTTTTGGAGGGCCGGTCAAACTAGGTACATACTAAGAAAAAAATTTATGCGGTTCAACATTGTCGCAGCTCGCTCAATTAAACAATTACTCCTTTTTGACGTGACGGCGTTTCCTCGCTCTGAGGCGTTCCATTTAAGGCTTGAAGTGCAAGCGAGAGCGCGGAACGAGCGACAAAGAGGCACAATCGGCCTCCGCGTTCGGCAGTGTTCGACATCTGTCTCTCTCCTACTTGAGTGAGCGATGCGTCCGCGTGGACAGCTGCTATACAATAATACATTTCCATTTACCTCCTTCTCTATATCCATACAAAATATCTATCAAACAAATAAAATTAAAATTTTCTTTTGAAAAATGAAACCATTCCATCAGTATTTTCTTATGACGTTGTCACGTTCAACTATCGTCAGTAAACCGACTTTACAGACAACCGATTTTCCTCTTATTATTTACCCTCTCGCTCTCGTCAAATGTAGCTCGTTTTGGGACTAGTAATAAAAAGACCTGAAAGCGATTTTATGTAACGTGAACCAAAATTTTACGACACAGTCCATTTATTAAAGTATAAATGGAGATGCCGGGGTCGGTATCTGTATGATGAGCATACCATTTCTTTGCGTTTAGTTTATTTTGTATAAGTGTATATCTATGCAAAAGGATTCGAAACCATCGCTCTTTACTTTGCTGTACCCTCGACATTTTTCTAAGAAACGATCTTCACTGTCTGATAGCCTGATTTATTATTCTTCGCATCTCCGTCCTTCCATGATAGTATTGGTAGGTTTCATTTGATGCCTATCGACGCACAACAGTTTAAAGAATGTGTAAACAAAATAGAAAAACACCCCTGTCTCCACCTCATCGTCACACGGTGCTCCAGTTCATTTTGTTGAAAAACAAGGAAAATCGCCCTGGTTAGGGGTGATGGGCCTGGGTGGGCCCTATCATGGAAGGACTACGATGCTCGAATAATCAAGATTGATCTTCCTTACCAGGTAAGTCAATCAATCTTATAATTATTCTTCGCATCTCCGTCCTTCCATGATAGTATTGGTAGATGTTCACAGGTGAAGGAATTCCAGGGCGATTAAAAGTAGGTATTTATTAATAGTTTTAACGGAGCTTCAATTAACAATTAATATTTAGTGTATTAACCTTAGAATGTAATAATAGCAATAATAATTCCTTAAAATTAAGCAGGACTTGTAACCGTTACTGGTATAAGTTAGGATACATTTAGCAAACCCTTCCTGCATTTTGGCCAGGGGTATGTTGTAAAAACTATGAAAAAACCTGACATTTCTCTGTCCAATCCGCACTATTTCGAATCGTATCGATATCTATCCCTGATCAAAAAACTGCTGAAGTAAACTAAAACTGTCTTTACCCCTCTGTCTAGTTTGAGTAGAGGCCGGATGATATAACTTCTTATGAGTTATGATTAATGTATTACAGTTAGTGGTTGTTATTTTTCCTTATTGTAGTAGTGTGAATGGTACATATAGTTCTGGTTTCCCTTGTAAAAGGGGGAACGCCAAGTAAAGCTGTTTTCTTCTAAGGCCAGAAGTGTTTATTCTTGCTGGAATTGTTTCGAGTTCTTCGGTAGCTTGAAAAATATTATCTATTGATATACATTGAAATTGTTTTCAATCGTTGACCTGATGTTAGCAAAAGCAAGGTAACTAATTTTTCAGAGAGGCATTGAAGTGATAAGAAGTGTAGGGGAGGAGTAAATCGCCCCGAGAAACAAGACAGGCTATGGATCTGAAGTTGCTGCAAATGTAGGTGTAGTTGGGTTTTATTGTATATACTCCTAAAGAAACGTTTCAAAATAGTTTCCTCCTTAGGCCTAATGGAAAATAAGAGGGATAAGGCCGACCTGTACGAATTAAGTGATGAGTATGAAAGGTTTTTGTTAACATTATCCTGCAGAAAAATTAACGAAGTGTGTAAGGTATACTGATATGGATTATGTTTTGTTTCTATACAAAATTTCCACCATTTCTTATAACAAATGGTATACTGCTTTAAGGTTTTTCTGAGATGGATGACTTCTTCAGTTTTTGTTTCATCGCGATGCTGATAACTTCCTCGTTACCAGCGAAAGCGTCCTGGTGATGGGATGTCTCTCTCTCAAAGGAGTATGAGTAGATTATCATCGGAAGTGAAAATAATGGATTCGGCTATAAGTAATTCCTTAAAGAGCAGGTACCCTGATTGTGTTGACCAATTTGTTACTATTAATACACCTGTTGCTCTAAGCGGATCTGTTGTATGCCTTTATCAATGATAAGGAAGGGTGGGAAGGCATAGAAAAAACCTATTTTGGCAATTTAACGTAAATGCGTCAATAAAAGCAGAATTGGGGTTTGGCCCCGCCTGAAACAGATTTTTTGCATTAAATTTTGAAGCAAATAATTCAATATCTGGAGTGCCAAAGGTCATTATAATTTTTTCAATGGTCCCGTTGTCTAATTCGTATTTCCATTTTATTATATTTATTTCTGGATAATAGGTCTACTTCTATGTTATCCCTGGTGTTTATATCAGTGCTTAGTAAAATATCGCAGTTTCGTTCGTGTTTAGCAAAACATTTTAGGGCGTAAACAAAAAATAACGCACTTAATTCTAGCGAATTAATATGGTGAGAACCTTCAACCTTCAACCCGTATCTGACGCATCCGAGAAAATTTCTAAACAAAACGATCTTTGCTTTTGTTCTTTTGTTGCACAATTTATATTTTCTAGCCACCAGTTAATTCCCTGAGTAAAAATTTTTATGTGTAATCATGCATATTTTAAGGTCGGTGCTACTGCGACAAGGTTTCCTATGAACGATGCGAATTTTCTAATTGTGCATCTTTGTAGTTTATAAAATTTAATAAATCTTAATTTCTTGTACTTTTTGTTGGGTCAGGCCCAAGATCATTTCCTTTGTACTGAAGATAAATCCCGAATATTCTAAAACCTGAGTAGGAATTAGGCTACTTTTATCTCCATTTATAACAAAACCTAATCTTGTTAAAAGGCTCTGCGTAAATCTAACAACTTGCTAACATTCATCAAAATTATTACCCATTATAAAGAAATCATGAAGGTAAATTATGATTTTAAAACCCTGCTGTCGCAAATATTTTGCAACCGGTTTTTAGAGCTCTGTGAACACTAATGGGGCAATGTTTAAGTCAAATGACAGACAGTTAAATTCATATAATTTTTCGCAGATGGAGAATGTTAAGTATATACTATATCGCTTACGTATTGGTATAAGAAAGTAAGCATGTTTAGGGTCTACTTTTGCTAAGAAACAATCCTGAGAAACCAATCTAATGGCATTGTGATAAATGTTCTAGCTTAAAATGTTGATTTTTAATATATAACCATTTACTTC
>NW_020438897.1:895462-966033 GCF_000699045.2 Agrilus planipennis
ATTTCAATTTGTTAGAATTGTGACCTTGAAGAAATCTGCGCGAAGATAGAAAGAATACACACTAGGCGTGAGCAAGACAGAAATAGGTGGAACAAGCTTGAACGAGCAGAGCTCTCGATGGGCGGTCTTAGGAGATCGGCTAGAACTGTAAAGTACTAGACGAAAATGTTTAGCAATTTCTTAAACAAAAATGTATACAAATTAACAATAGAAAATAAAGCAAAAGTTTTATAGGTGTTTAGAGCGTTAGTTAATCCACATTTTTGGCTAAATATGCTTTTAAATAAAGCATATTCTTAAATTTTAATGAGGCAGTTTAAATAATTTTGCAAATGGTACTGTACACGTTTGTCTAGTTCTCGCTCGATGATCGGTGAAGAAATGAGCTACGCAGACAAATATAATTTGGAATTATGCTGCGGCGCATCCTAATAAAAGGAAGGGAATCTCTAACTTCCTGAAACGAACAGCACGTACCTACACGCAATAAATTTTAAATATACTGAGCATATTAATATTAACTAACACCTAAACAACGTAGCAAATTAATATTCTAAGTCCTTTTTTAATCATGCAAAACTTGGAATGGTCTAATTAACTCAATATTTAAAACGGTGAGTAAGATGCATAATCACAACCGAAACTAGTAATCTGTGAGGTTATTTCAGTGAAAAGTAACACCAAAACAGAAGTAATTCTCCCAGGGGCGTAGCTGGCTTTTTTGTTTGAGTAACACACAGTTTAAGATGCCTTGAGTTCCTTAAGAATGACAATCACATAAACATCCATAGCACAATAACCTTCGAGTGCCATGACAATATTAGTATATTAAGCAAAAACTTTAAACTTTTGGGTGTTTCATTCCCACCAGATACTAATGCTGATGGGCAGGCAGTCTCTCTGGACTACGCCGGAAGGAAGGGCGGAAGGCCCTTTTCAACCTCCTTTCAGGAATCGTGTGAATGGGTCGGTGGTGGTTCGGGTTAGAAAGATGAGACAGACGAAACGAAGACAGGAGAGAATGAAAGATTATCTGTGGAATATTACTGTCCCAGCATTTACCTAAGCGATCCAAGGAAGCCAAAGAAAAACTTGAACCAAGGCAAATAGACCCGGAATCGAACCGGTGTCCTCCCGAATGCTAAGTAATGGTTTATTAAGTACCTAGGCGTATGTTATATGCCGAAGTAGGACGGATAGTTCCAGGCCGCATGGTTATCTCCTCCCCTGGTGCGTAAGCTATTTTCTACCACCCGCACCACTTAAAATTTGATATTTGAAATTAACGGATCCATCGGATAGCCAACTTTATCTAAATACGGCTGAAAACACTCAACTTTCACGTTACAAAGTGTGTCTATGTATTGTCTTCTATTAAAACCTTAATATAGTAATTAACCGGACCGCACTTTACACAATAATAAGTAATAACGTTAATTAAATTTCTACAACATTATGAGAAAAACAAACAATTAAATTTAGCTCTACACAAAAAAAATGACGTATACATACGTATAATATCAGCTGTTTACTTTCTATACATATAAAACGCCACAATATTTAGTGTCTACTTTTTTATGAGATGTCTTACCGACATAAAAACAACAATTTTTATTACTTACGACAAAATCTGTTGTTTTCGCTTTCTACTTTTGTTATTAGGAGTACTTTTTCCTTTTAAAAGCGAAAACGTAATGAATGTATTAATCTAATTTATGACGTGAAAGTATCGACTAAATGCGCGAATAAAAAATTAAGCGAAATATAACACATTTGATTTATAGTTTTCTTATATATGCTAAATTGCAAATTGCAAATCTATGGATTGTCGCTAAAAAAATATAATCATTATAATAATTATCATATATAATAATAAAACTTTCCTACCAAAAACGTATTGAATCATTTGATTCTGTTGAATTTGTTTTGCCGATGTGTACAAGTATTATAAAGAAGTAACGTTTGTAATTTGTAAGTTTGTAAGGAGGTAATAATTGTTACGCCAACATTTAGAATGGACCTTCAAGGTGGACACAAGCTAATTAATATTGTTCTCTTAAAATGAAAGGGCGTTTCGTGGGGACCAACTTTGCTACGTAGGTCGACAAAAAAAAATAGAGCAAATACATTTCTTACAAAGAGAAGCTGTAGATCTTGATAATATCTAAATAAAAGGTCCGCAACGACATATTTTTTCTACACCGCTAAAAATTTCAAGATTTTTCTTTTGATAACAATTTTATTTTCATAGGACGATTGTTTGGTACCTGTCCCTATATGCCGAGCCTATTATTTGCAACTGTAGAAGTAAATGTAAAATTGTGCGAAATCGGCGTATTTTTGATAGCTATAATAGCAAAAGCTGAAGTGTTTATTTTATAATAGGGACGAAGGTCGTAATTTCTATGAAAGAAAAATAACTTAAATACAAAACATTATTACATATTATTCAAAACTAATCGGAGTTTCTAAGTTTGCATTTGAAAAAATTCAGTTCGGACATATAACATTTTCGTTAGCATGACGCATGAGTGACTGACGATTAAATATTGTATTTCACAAAATTATTCGTCAACATAAGGCCGTCAGTCCTAAGACAGGTTGGAGACGTACCTCCAATCTTTCCTATCTTGAGCTAAACTTCGCATTTCCCTAAAACTAGAACAGCCCACATCCTTCACTATTTGCGAACAGTAATCTAATCTAGGTCTACCTCTACCCCTCCTAACTCCTGTTTCTGCCTCTAATATGTCTCTGACTAGACCTTCATGCCTCAGAAGGTGTCCTACCAACCTATTTCGCCTATTTTTTATTGACTTCCATAGAGTCCTCTGTTCTGCTATTCTTTCCAATACCTCTTCATTTCTAACCTTTTCTATCATCCGTCTATAACACCACATTTCAAATGCATTTAACCTTTTCTTTTCCGCCGCACCCACTGTCCATGTTTCGCACCCGTACAACGCCGTGCTGCAAACATACACGTTTAACAATAAAAATGAATAATTTCGTCCTAGATTAAATTTGACGACGGTCAGTTACAGAAAATTAATGTACGCAACTAACTTAAGATTATATTCTGAAACAAAATTCAGTCTGCATACAATTTTTCATATACATAGATATATTCCTATGTTACACAAGATGTTCAAATTAGATATTTAATTGTATTGGCAATTCTGTATTATATCTATATATGCTTAACTAATTTGCAAAATACCAATTATGTGGTGCCCAGTTGATTACAGCTTGTTTTTCTTTTCTATACATTCTGACGTGCAAAACTAACGATATTCATCAAATTTATTCTATAAAAAGGAATCTACATGAACACTGTAAACTAAAGAACTCGGTAGGTAACATGCATATGCATGTGGGTAAAATAATTATGAATAAATCCCACGATAAATTAAAAAGCACTAGACAGGTATCTGGAAGTAATTGGCAGAACTTATAAAGTTCCTTTTTTGCATGGGATAAGTACCTATTAGGACAAACTAATACAGAGCAAATTTAGTTGAAGGAACTTGTACGCATTAGTGTACCTTGCTTATTAATCACGCCTAAAACGAACTGATCAATAACTTACCTTCAATTAATACCAGCCTCCACATATTAAATAGGTAGAGGCTCTATTAAAGTAAATTATGTTGCACGAATTAGTTAACTAATGAGGTGTTAAGTATGCGATAATCAACTGCTAGTTTAAAATACATTTGATAGGAAATTAATGAGATACGTAAAGAAACTAGTTTTTTTTTTGTTCAAGAAATAATAAAAATATAAAATTATTATTCACAAGACAGCAGACCGTAGATATTACATTAATTAATTAATTAATTAGGGTTTCCCAAAATGGGAAAGCGCCTACAATAAAGCTCTGTTTAGATGGGGCGAAAATTAAAATAAAACTAATACAAAAAATAACGTACATGCGAGGCTCAATGAAATTAGCGCGACTAACAAAAATATGTTGTTGTTTTAAAATATCTTTTGATAATTTGAACTATTAATTTAACATTTAAGTCATCAACATCATCACAGTATCGTATCGTAATAAAATTAAAAAGTGCAACAACATTATGATCAGCAATAGAAACGGAAATTTTGTGCTCTGTGTCTTTCTCTAATACCTATCAGTAAGTAATAATCACTATATAGCAAAATATAGCACACAAAACAATGCAGATTTACTTTATTTTCTCATATCTATCTAAAATTTAACCTAACGTAGGGTTGCCAACCGTCCTGCTTTCCCAGGACATGTCCTAGTTTAAGAAATTTGTTACAAACTAAAGTGTTTGTTTTATATTTTAATAACTAGTTTTCAACTCGTATTTCATCCAAATACTTTTATTAAAAAATGTGATTATTTTAATTAAATGCGTCCTGTTTTTAAACTGAATTGTCCTGATTTTTCCAACTTCAAATCCTGGTTTTTTAAATTTGAGGTTGGCAACCCTAACCTAACGAAACACATCTCAATGTACCTTTTAGATACATTTCCATCAATGAAAACGGTACAGGCAGGCACTTAATTACAAAGGGCGTTCAGATCCTTATTAAGGAATCTCTACAAATACTTTACTTTAACATTAAGTAACAGGAAAATAAAGTTACATATTCCTCAGATAAACCCCAGAAGGCAATACAAGGTTATAAGAGTTAGCAAGGCCAATTTGTATAAATTTCTTGGTCTACCGCTAATCCTAGCCAAAGTTGTATCTAAACTACTTATGCAATTCTAATTTCTTGTTTATTGGCTTAATTCTACATAACAACTAACTTTTTATCCCTTTACTTAAATACACTTATTAAGTTTCAAAAATCTTTTTGCATCGAGCCTTATTTGAATGAATATTATAGGATTAGAAGAGATCAATCAATCAAGTATTCCTCAATAAATACATGATAACAGAAAAAGTACCACGCGGTTCTACAGAGTCGTGAATACCCGAAGTGTGAAATGTATGCGGTGACTCATGACAATAATCGACGGACAATAAGTAAAAAATGAATTATATCTGTTAAGGAATTCAAAAAAGTATACGATTCGCAATTTTTTGTACTAATAATCAGTAACGCGTAATAAAATTTATTGGTGGCATCAGGAAATATTCATACCTGACTTGAATCAACAACACAACAACTCAATAAAATTACACTCAAATTTATTGATTTCGTATGTACTTGCGCAGGACGAAAATGTGTCTAATTCATGTTTTGGTCATTTTATTCTCTTTACTCCTTCTCCAATAAATGATAAGGCTGCCGCTCAAAGCTTAAACATACTTTTTTATCTACAGAAAATGTTCTTTAAATAATTTATTTGAATAATTTACATTCAAAAAATTTTGGAGGTTCAGTTCCGCGGTCCACACCGTTGCCGACTCTGGGCATAGAAGTTTTAGACCATTACTTAGCAATTGGGAGGACACTAATTCGATTCCGGGTCTGCCTGCCCTGGTCCAAGTTTTTCTGTGGTTTCTTTGGATTACATAGGCAAATACTGGGGTAGTAATATTTCTCAGATATTTTTTCACTCACTTCTGTTTTCATTTCGTCCGTTTCATCTTTTTCATCCCAACCACCGCCCACTGCCTCAAGAGGGCTTTCCGCCGGAGTAATCTGCCCGCCTACTAGCATTACTAGCTGGTAGGAATGAAATACTTAAATATTTTAATTACTTTAATGGGACTTGGGACTAGTGGGACTTATCTACCCGGTTTCTTTGATGAAAGTCTCTCTCAACATTTTTGACTATTTAATCTCTTCTATTTCTGTTTTTTCAAATTTGCATTCTCCTCATCTCTTCATTTTTTCACTCTGTTTTCCGTTTGAAAAATACCATCATGTTACATTTGGTTGTAATTCCTATCTCTCTTGAAATTATCATTTTCTAATTTGAAGTGTGCTTGTCTGAGTTCCTGAGGAGTTCGCGCACTCCAATTATGGAAATTTATTGCATACGTAATTAGCGTAGGCATTTAAACTTGCATCGTCATCAACATCATCACATCAGCATCGTTTCGTAATAAAATCAAGAAGTGCAACAACATTATGATCGGCAACAGAGATGGAAGTGCTGCAGTCTTTCTCTAATGCTTAACAATAATCACAAAACAGCAAACTCACACAAAACAATGCAGATTTATTACATTCACTCATATACATCTAAAATTTAACCTAACGACACGCATCGCAATTTTCCTTTTAGATAAATTTCCATCAATGAAAACGGTAGAGGCAGGCACCTAATTACAAAGGACGTTCAGATCCTTATCAAGGAACCTCTACAAATACTGAACATTGAGTATCAGGCAAATAAAGTTACATACTCCTCAGATAAACCCCAGAAGGCAACACAAGATTATAAGAGTTAGCAAGGCCAATTTGGATATGTTTCTTGTTCTACCGCTAATCCTAGCCAAAGTTATATCTAAAGTGCTTATGCAATTCTAATTTCTTGTTTATTGACTTAATTTTCATTAACAACTAACTTTTTATCCCTTTACTTAAATGTATATTGCACCTATTATATTAACTTTTGTCATATGGCACATATAAACTTCGTTTTGTTTGGAATTTGAATTTAAAAACGTATTCTACAAGAAACAAATCAATAAAATGCCTCTTAAAAGAACGGAAACATGTTTGATTCATCTATTAAGCAATCCTTTTGAAGCAGATTATTCCATTCAATACGTTTTCAATATTTATTATAAACATGCCTATTTGCTTTGTTTATTACGTTTTAAAGAAGTGAAAAACACAATTCCTTTTTTCTGATTGTATCCGGGAATTATACTACGCCCCTGGCCCTTAACTAATTGACTAAACGGCACTAATAAATAAAGATATGTCGAATCAATTCAACACGCTGCACCGCCTTCATTATCTTACCGTTAGGTTCTCCATAATAGATCTATTCGACTAGAAAATGCGTTCATTTCTTTGTGCAATTTTATTAGTTACTTCTCGTTTGTCGTTATGAGAAGCTTACACACATCCTTCAATACAATGCCACTCAAAAAACTAGTGACTAATTCAATTATCTTTTTTTCCTTCTGCATGTGACAAACATCCCGCCGGGACAGACTCTGTCCCGTATTAAAACCTTATTTAATTAATTATTACGAAATCTAGCGCACTATTGAACAAAGAAAGAAGGACAACTTTTCTATCAAACAATCTATCGAAAATTTTGTAGAATATTAAAAACATGATACGATTTCTCAAGGAGCAACATCCTTTTAAAGATGCAGGTCTAGTTAGAGACATATTAGAGGCAGAAACTGGAGTTAGGAGGGGTAGAGGTAGACCTAGATTAGATCACTGTTCGCAAATACTTTGTGGGTTGTTCTAGTTTTAGGAAAATGCGAAGATTAGCTCAGGATAGGAAAGAGTGGAAGTTCGTGTCCAACCAGTCTTAGGACTGACGACGATGATGATGAGAGTTAATCCCTTTCTGTCTATTGACACACGTAAACAAAAAAAAATAATTATGATTTTAGAGGTAAGAAAATCCGTTGCTAAGTCGTAGTGAGACCTGGATTTTTCTATAGTAACCATAGTAACCATAGGTACAGACTAACACCTGCCGACGAAATCCTTAGGAGCTGTGCATAAATCATGACTCGGAAAGAGAGGTCGGGGAGTCTGATAAAATGATATTCTGAGGCACGTACGGGGAGGGGGGGGTTATTAGTATCTGAACCACATGGTCTTTTATTGTTTAACATGTTTATTGGAGATGACGCAACTACTGTGATCGAGAGGATAAAAGTATAGCTAACTCTAAATTTTTCTGTTTCAGATAGTTTTGAATAAAGAATTGAAATAAAATAAAAATTTCTATGAAAATTTCATTTTAAATGATATTAAAAAGACCGCGCTGTTTTGGGGAGCTCCAAGGATAAATCCATAGTTGGTGAAAAGTTAATAAAAAAGAGCCATGTGGTTTATGCATAGTCCCCTACGTGAAATTAGTTTACGGTAGGAAAAGGCATATTATGTAAACTGCTATACACCAAAGGTTTAGATTAGGTTAGGTTAGGTTAGATTACGATAGGAATAGAAAAAAGGAATGGTTTCCTTGATTATTATGAACGGATTCAACTAATAAAATAGTTAAAATGCATTTTTGTTGTCAATTGAATAACGCAGGTAATAAACAAACCAAAATTTAAACCGAATGTATTCACCTTTAGCGTAACCATTTTTATTGCTAATAAAACAAAAAACAAGATTGTATACATGATTAACAACACGAGATAGAGATTAAACAGACCAAGGATTTAATAAGAATTTTGAAGTTTTGCTTACAGTAAATTCATGTACCTACCTAGTATGTTTTGTATATCGTTCGTGACAGGTATGTTTGTATAAGTCAATGAAATTATTTTGTAAAATTAGTTTGTCGAATTTGTACATAGGTAAGTGAAAAAATTTGCAAGTTACACTAATAACATCATTTTTTTGTTCGAATATGGCTTATAGTAACAAACACAACACACGAAGAACACGTTTTGAAGACAGTCGTACCGACAGTATACTTTTGTGACGATCAGTATATAAAAGAAACACACGTGCACAAAAGTTGCCTTTAAATAATTTCGATGTCAACCACCCGATGGGTCTAGGAGTCATTATTAAAATAAAATTAACCAACAGGAAAGCAAAATTTTACGGATTTTAAGTTCCTGAAATAAAATAATTCGCGTACAAGCCCTGCGAAAAACCTATTGAGACTACACTCAAAAAAAAATTGCAGTAACAGGAGCTAACAGTAAGACAAAATACCAACTAAAAAAATATAAAAATTTACAATAATTGTCGTGTTAAAGGAAAGTCTGTTAGACTACCTACCTAATACAAGAGTAATTTGCCTAAATATTTTTTAAGTTTTGTATAGTTAGTCGCAAGTCAAGTAAACCTACTCGATGATCGGTCGGGATTCCCTTTTCACTTTTTCAGTTTGTCTGTTTTAATGAAATAGACCTGTTATATTCATAGACATAGGCCCATTTTTCTAAAAAACTCAAGACCTTCAATATAAAGGAGGCCCTGAAAACGCCCTATTTTTTATAGCACCGGAATTGTTTACAATTAACGGTCCAAAGGATGAAGAAGTCCGGAAAATAATTTTTTATTAAATGTATGCCTACATATTTATGTTTTGAATTAAGTATTTTTGTTTGCCCTGAGTTTGTGAAACTTTCATTTTTAAGATTGGGTATTTTTATTTTCATTGCAAAAAGGGTTTACAATTGGAATCATATGGGAAATCTGTGTTCAAATTCCTAGACACAGGGGCGGCCTTAGTCATTGGAAGGTTCCGGGCGGGTAAATCTTTGCGAGGCCCTCGCCTTTGTGGAATTCACTTTAATGATGATACTGATGCAAAGTGATTCATAAATAAGTTTACAGTTTTAAAATTGTTTATCGAAAATTAAAAAAAATTGATAAAGACAAAGATAGCAAATTTGCGGCTTCTTTTAAGACTATTAAGAAATTCAAATAAACATTAGTAGTATGTACTATTACTACCTAATATTTTTCTAATTAGATTGTTGCGTGAGTGTGCGAGGCCCCTGCAAGAGCGAGGCCCCGGGCGGTTGCCCTGTTCGCCACCCCCAAAGACCGCCCCTGCCTAGACAACTGTCTTTTAATTTAAAGCTGAATACCTAACAGTTTTATTATATAAAACACCACCTTTCTCTTCCCACAGCACAGCACAGCATCTATTATCTAGAATTTAAAATAATTCCGTCACTTGAAAATGTGTAAATCGTATAACAAGAAAAATAATATGATGTTTTTGACTACTGTAGTGTGATATCCACCATTTGTATTCACTATTAATAATTATAGATCAAAATGTAATACTACTATGTATTTCTTTTAACACAGTGCATAAAAGAAAACTAAAATTTGATATATCTACGATACGTACGAACTCCATAATGGTTCAGTCTCTTGTCGGCTTGACATTCTTGATAATTATTTCTTAGACTAATGTAGACAGACAATTACAGGAGTTTATCGTAAAGAACAATTGAGTGAGCCGTCACGAAAGGCTAGTGAACCCACAGAAAGTTTTGTTTATTCTATGCACGATGACATGACCAACTCGTATGTATAAAATAATGTCGTGCCGTATGATAATTGACCATCATTACTGACACGTATCAATATCACAAAATTGTTCTACCTTTGCATATTTCTATAGAACCGATACATATACCAAAAATTCTTCAGAAAAAAAATTTTACTCGGTGGTTCTATAAAATTAGTTTATGATAGTAAAAAATATGTACCTTCCTCTATTAACTAATAAATACTAGAAATGTTTTAATGTACAAATAGTATTGCCCGATGTTCTGATCATTTTCAAAACAGTGCGAAATCTAAGGTAGGATATCCCGCATTGAAGTTAGCTATTTCTGTATTTTATTGGTATCTTTCTTTCAATGCAGTAACGCCAAACATTTAAAGGGACAGGAAATATATAAAAGAAGGTCTAGTGCTACCTCTTATTCCCACCGTGGCTAAAACAATTTGATATCATAAGGTCGTCAGTCCTATGACTGTTTGAGTACGCACCTCCACTCCTTCCTATCCTAAGTTAAGCTTCGCATTTCCCTAAAACTAGAAGAACCCATATCCTTAAGCATTTGCGAAAAGTAATCTAATCTAGGTCTACCTCTACTCCTCTTAAATCGCTATTTCTGCCTCTAGTATGCCTCTAACAACCTATCTCGCCTATTTTTTGTTGATTTCCATAGAGTCCTCTGTTCTCCTATTCTTTCTAGTACCTCTTCATTTCTAACCTTCTCTATCCACGGTATCCTTATCATTCCCCGGTAATACCACATTTCAACGCTTCTAACCTTTTCTCCTTTAACAATCTTTTTAGAATTTCTAAATTAATCGTTCGCAAGCATAAAAGTGACTTATTTTTATTGAAGGCGACTCGACCCTGCCCTATCCTTTACTTTATATCCCTACTATTTCTTCCGACCTGACTTACCTGACTTCCTAAATACCTAAAATCACTCACTTCTTCTAATGTTTCGTCTCCTATCTTTATATTCGCTCATTCCCTACTTTTTCTTTCTTCCCTTGCATATCAGAATGTTTGTTTTACTTTTATTTATATCAACATTAACTACTCCAAAATAATTTACTTAAGTAAATCTGATAGATGTGCGGCACAATCTTATTCTATTTAATAAATATTACCCGGATTATGAATTTTGATATTCAGAAGGATTTTCACCATATAAAGTAGAATTTGAAATGAAACAAATCAGAATATATGGAACTACCTCAGAAATGAAGTACTAATTACTATTAGCAAAATCACGTGAATTGGATATGTATATCAAATTTGGATAGAGGTCCAGTAGCTTTTGATCTTCAGTGGTTCAGTTCGCATCGGGAATAGGGAATGAAAACACAGTTCACGATTCAATTTTACCATTCGCGTGCACTTTCCCCGTGTAAATTTGTTCCTTATTCAAGTTACCAGCTTTCCCACCAGGCAGAGTATCCCTATTAGACGGATACCAATAGAAAATACGCACAGTGTTATTGACAATCCAACAGTAAAGTGATTAATACTAGAAAACATTTAACGGCGAATAATTAAATAGAAAATATGTCAGTTGAGGCATAATTTCGAGAAAAAGTAACACATGTATAAATTGGTAGCTAAGTCCATTTCACGTCTTGTAATAAACGTAATTGGTCGCAGAAGCAGAATCGAGGTAAGTATGTAAGTCATTTATTCGTTTTATTGAGGTTTATGGCAAATATACAGGTTCTTTCCAGTACATCCACATTAAAATTAATATGAATAGACGAAAATACTGCGAAATACAGCATTATATGTAAAATAGTGCGCTTGATATTCGTCATTTTCAGTTTACATGCAAAACACTTTCAATATCGAATAAATTAATTAATTTATAAGCACCTATTATCCAGTACTAGATGTAAATACATTTATTATTCCAAAATAGACAGTGGCCCTCTTTTAAAAAATGAACAAAAAGTAAATATGAAATTCTTTAAAAAAATATCCACCGTATTTTCGACATATGTATATTCACATTAAATTTTCTAAATAATCTTACTTGAGATTTTTTATCTCCACTAACACTTATTAAGTTTCAAAAATCTTTTTCCATCGAGCCCTTGTTTGAACGAATACTTTAGGATTAGAGATATGCAAAATCAAGTATTTCTCAATAAAAACATGATAACAGAAAAAGTACCACGCGGTTCTACAGAGTTGTGAATACCCGAAGTATGGAATGCATGCGGTGACTCATGACCACAGCTGTAATCAAAGGAGAATAAGTAAAAAATGAATTATATCTGTTAAGGAATTCAAAAAAGTATACGATTCGCAATTTTTTGTACTAATAATCAGTAACGCGTAATAAAATTTATTGGTGGCATCAGGAAATATTCATACCTGACTTGAATCAACAACACAACAACTCAATAAAATTACACTCAAATTTATTGATTTCGTATCTTCTCGCACGCATGTAATTAATTCGTGTTTTGGTCATTCCATTCCTCTAATTAAAACTCGTCCAAGCTAAAATGTGTCAATTTCTGTTCTCTGTTCCGAGTGTAGTCATTTCTAAAAAAACCTGAATTTTAAATTAAATTAAAGAAAACACAGACGGCAAATTTTTACAACATCTAGCATGTGTTCTTAGTTTTAAAATTGTAGTACCTAATCTCCAGGACTTAAGAATAAATAAAATAGAACTCCTGCATAAAAAATTTTCTAATTAATAACCATGAAGGATGCATTTAGTTTCCTTTATACAAATGTATGTACAACCATAAACTTTAAGCACAAAAGCGCGAGTAAATGGATTTTATGCATATATCTATACGTGGTACATAATCAGTTAATCGCAGTCTGAATCCTTCAACGCTTACCTGATATAGTTACCGCGCTTTTAATTACGCCAATAAATTGCTGCTCTATCTCTTAATGTAACCTTCTGCATCGTATTTATTATTCATTGTAATGAGGGGTTTTGGTGTTTGTACATGTAATTGGCCTTCCATCCTAATCACGGTTAATACATGCTAATGACATTTACTAGGTCAGAGGAGTGACCAGTGATTATTATTGTAACACAAGATCAATGTAATTGATAGCAATCGAAGCTGTAAGTTCACTTAATAAGTGAAAATGTCTTAAGAGAGCAAATGTAGGTACTTACATGAAAAAAATTTCCGTAAAACATTTGTGGTCTAATTCATTATCTGAGTTTTTATTATAAGTAAGATAAAAGATTTTGAAATAATTATACTACCACATGATACATTCATATGAGGAAACGAAAATAGAGAATACGGCGAAAATGCAAGATAGAGACCAAGACTATCCCTAGACTGACAAGACTAATCGAACGAACAAGAGCAAGACTTTAACTTCATTACATTACTTCCTTCAATTTATGGATTGCAGAAAGGGTAAGTAGTAAAATGTAGAAAATAATAGGTAATAGGTACTAATATCCTTAATAACTGTTAAAAAAAAACAGAAAGCATTTGTAAAATAAGTTTATTTAACTTGTAAGGAAACAGTATGCCGTTTTCATCTTATCAAAAATTGTGTATGTATGCCGTTTAAAAATGAACAGCAATCTGATAATAAAATATTATCTACATCAAATGAACGTAAGTAATATTAGTTAATTTTTCAGTGGTTTTCATTCACTTTGTTGTACTACTTCGTTTACAAATGGAATTACATGATGAATAAGTTTCCTTCTTCGTATAAATGGATCTCCAGAGATAATTATGATTTATATTAAAAGAGAAAACGAAGCAAATAGGATATTTTACAGAGCTAGTAAAGATAAGAGTTAAGTTTCTAATGAAGTTGGTTTAACGTCATAAGAAATTAATTACAGGAAAACATTTCCATGTAAGGAATTTCTTGAGACAGCAAGGTTACAAGCCCAAGAAAGGAAATGCTGTTTTCTTTATAACCTCTATGTAACTAGTTTGGAGAATAAATATTGAAATTTTATGTAGCAGTTACAGTTGCTACAATAACTTATACATCATGTATCATACTTTTTTCTGCATTTGGTAAAATAAAGGTCGATTTGGTGATTCAGATTGCCAGGATTTAATATTATCTTTATTTAGTGAAATCCTTACACTAAAGTGAGAAGCATAAAAGGTTACAATTGTTACTTCCACATATTCCCAAATTATTGTCATATATTCCGTTTCAGTTTTTTAATTTCACTCATAAATAGTAACCAAATATTAAATATACATACTGGTTATAACAGAAATAAGTGCGGAACATGCAGGATGTAATAGGACACTATAAAATAAGGAAATTAAGAAAATGTTTTTAAGTCCAAAAGTTCACCCTTTTTCGAGAAAACTGTAATTGAAAGTACAGGCAAGGGTTAATCCAGCAATGTGCATTCAATCAGGTCATAATTGTCAATATCAGTCATTGGCACTAAGTAAAATGTAGAGCAGTTGTAATAATTACCGTGGGCGAAGTCATCTCTTCTTGCAAGGCCAGTGACTGATTTGTTATTATTTTGGTGTCGGGAATTGCCGATATAAGGACCTCTTCATGAGGGAAGGCAAGAAGATGGAAATTGGAAGACAGATTTAATTTACAAAACCGAATTGCACAAACGTTTTAATGTTTTTATTTTTTGATTACTTACATAAAAGAGAACCCTTAAGTAGTAGTAAACGCGAATTTTGCAGTTGATGCATCCTTATCATTTGCAACGAGTGCGATCCTTGGAATAAACAGCCGGAAATGTATTTGTCAGTAGTTTAGACAAAAAAGTGCTTCAGACTCTAATCGTTCCCACAAGGTGATGTTTGCATCGTTAATAGTCAATCCAATAAGATTGCTTTGAAGAAGACTTTTGTGTACTGTTTGCAATATTGCTTATTTATTAATCTGTATAGTGTTTTCTGTCTAGGAAATTTTCAAAATATTCTAAGAAGGTATGAAATTTTATCTGCAAGTAATTTTTAGATTATCAAAAACTTTAGAACGTGAATATAAACTATTAAAGCCGCGTTAATTTCAGAAGACGAACCCGACAGTAATTTATACTACTGAAATAGCAAAAAAAAAAGGGGCAGGATGTTTGATCTATTCAATTACAGTCTTTTTCTAGCTGTTCATGAAACAGTTAATAATAAAACAACCTGCACACAGAGCATTGTAATAGGCAAAGTCGTAAAATACCTATTCGACGGTATTGTTACTAACACAGGCGAGAATCGGATTGATAAGAAGCAATCGTCCAAAAGCAATAACACGATCAGAAATCGTACATAACCGCGTAACAAAAGAATTTCGAGAGCATTCATCAAGAATGTTCGATGACAATATGTATAAATAGCTGACTGGTAAACAGTTGCAATCGAGCATCATGTGCTACAGCAGAGCCAACCAAATTCCACTCCTAACGCTCCTAGGTGCTCCTGCAAGAGCAAGTGGGAGAGGTATACAAATCTACTGTCTACCCTTTTCCTCGTGATGCAAAAGAGACAGTGTCACAAGTGTGGTATCGAACGATACCTGTCTCTTTTTCTCCATAACCATAACCAGAAGACTCGATCAAAGTTTGGCTGACTCTGTCCTGGAGCTTTAGACAATTGCATAGCATTCGGGAGGACACAATGGTTTAATTCCGGGTTTGTCTGCCCTGGTCCAAGTTTTTATAGGATCATTTAGGCAAATACTGGGACAAGAGTAATATTCCACAGATTATGTTTTACTGCCTTCTGTCTTCATTTCGTCCCCGCTATCACCCACCCACTCCGACGATTTCTAAAGAGGGCTTTTTGCCCTTCACTCCGGGTAGTCAAGAGGGACTGTCCGGTCACCAGCATTTATAACTGGTGGGAATGAAACACCCAAAGGTTTTTTCGAATAGGTGTCACAAATGTTGTGAATACAAAGTGAATGAAGGGTGACAGTTTCAGTGTCAAACAAATAAGTATTTATAAATACAGCGTTACATAAATAAGTAGGTAGTAGTTTATGTGACTAATTAGCTTTATTGTGTAAAATGAATTAATAATAAAAACCGTTCAATAAATAAAGAAAACTCGTTAGGTACAAGATTATATAATTGACTTTGTAAAAGTGTAATTTAAAGAAACCAAAATTAGAAGTAACCCGTCTACTCTAATTCGCATGTTGATTGAATTTATTATTTCTATTTATCTTTAGAAAGCGAGTTCAATTTTAATCGTTGCAAAACTCGGTGTTAATATTGCGAAAATATCCGTAATCGTCTTTATAAATTCGATACGTAGGTTGGCAAGTGTTAAATTTAACATTTCAATCAGTGGTATTAATAACGTGGACATTAGGTGCGCTGACCGTTTCAATTTACCCGCAATGAAATTCCATCGTGGTCAGTCTATCGGATCCAGTTTTATATGTAGTATTGAATTTCTACACAAGTATCGTGTGATTATTTTATACCATTTTATATTTTGCGTCGGTTGTTAATATTCCTTATTTACTCGATTACATGTAACATCAACTCATATGTTGCGTTAATGTGTAACGAATTCGGAAAAGCAACAAGCCGGAAATATTACTGCTTAAACGATCCAAGGAAACCACAGAAAAGTTTGGACCAAAGCATACGGGCCCGGAATCGAACCAGTTTTCTCCCGAATGCTAAGCAATGGTGTAAACTTCTAGACCAGGGATGGCGAACCAATGGCACGCGACACAATATTTTGGGCACGTCACTAATGTTTCTGTCATTGATTCTTTAATCAAGGAATTTTCAGTAAGATTTTCTCACTTCAGAGAATTATCGAAAATACTAATACGAAAGTTTATTATGTACGCTGATGTGATATTTGATAAAATAAATTGAAGAATCTGAAATGCAGCTGATTGATTTCTAGTGTAGTTCAATATGATTCAAAAAGTTGTTGGGACAAGGAAAGAGTTGAGAATTGAAACAGAAAGATCGACGAGTAATACAAGTGAAAATGCTAATAACAAAATTTTGGAAACATGGAATGCGATAACAAACACATTTAATTTTTTGAAAAGCTGGCATTTGATATTTTAGTAATGTTTTCATCAACCTATGCCTGCGAGTCATTATTTTCAGAGATTAATAACATCAAAAACTCGCATTTACAAACCGTTTGGTAGATGACTCTTACAACCCTAACATAAGTTATTTGTCATCTAATCTGCAAAAACAGAAGTCACACTAATTTTACTTTAATTTAAGTTACACGTATAATTTAAACATTGCAAAATTTTCTTGTAGAATTTTGGGTTGATATTATTTATTTTCATTATTTTCCCGATAATTACAGAGACAAAATTATTTGATGGCACGTCTATGACCTGATTAAACTTTTCTTTATAAAAATGGCACGACGGTACTTAAAGGTTCGCCATCCCTGTTCTAGACCAACCCGCTCGGTCATTCAAGGAATGAATTACATTTGCACAAAAGAGCAAGAAGACAATGGTATTCTTTAAGCTCTATCCTAGTAATCCTATACGCGGCCAGAAATACTACAGCAAGCAGAAGGAGATGGAATATTTGTAGTATAGATATGAAATCTAGTTATTAGCATACTATACGCAGTTGATCAAGTACTATAGTAGTAAAAACAGTTGAAGATCTGAAACAAATAATACGGACATTGAAAGCTGATAAGAAAGGAGCATGAAGGAAGAGAACGTAAAATGAAAAAAATCTCGTTATGGGGGTACGTTGAAGAATTTGGGTTTTATATCTCCAGAAAAATTTTAAATTCAACTCTTATAGATAAAATTGCGATAGTTATGGCACAAGCATGAGATGGGTAGGAAAAAGGAAATATAAAAATGAATCATGTTTGGATATCTAGTAAGAACCATTGTTTAACATACAGAAGAAATTGGTAAATGGGCATTAGTCGAAACTATAAAACAGTACAAAAGAAATATACAAGATAGATAGGCCCGGATTTCAAAACCCCCGCCTTTTTTGTAGAAGGTGAGATGAAGGTTGATTAACTAAAGTTAGAAAACTGTGAAAGAATAACACAGTACTACAAAGAAATGACTAGGAAAGAAGATCAAAGAAGCCAAGAATGTTGCAAGCAAAAAATAATGAATTCGAAGAAAAAGGAAAATCAATCAGTAAAAAGGAAATATACCACCAAAGAGATGGAACCAGATGAAGTAGAAGAAAGAGCATTAAGAAGAACCTATTCAAAAGATATGGACAGAAGCTAATAAATGCAGGAACAATGTAATAACATTGCAAAAAGTCAATAAATTCCAAGTACAAAGGATTCTGAAAAGTTTTGAAAAACCGGTAAATCTGCCAGAGTAATAAAACGGAAGAGATCAGAGGGTAATCACAGTATTCAGATACTGAAACGAAAAAAGACAAAATCACTTCTGTTAAAAAGAAGAAAACAATAAATTACCAGATTATGTTTGGAGCGCCAAACAGTACAGAGTTTACAAATGCGTCGTGTGCCCAGTACTTCAAAGACAACTTTAGTACTGTTGAAAGACACCAAGAATGTTATACATAAAAGAGGACAAAAAATTAAAAGAAAAATTTTAATTAAATATAATTTAACCTCTTAAAAAAGCCAAGGGCTATTACTCTGTTCATATGAGAATGAAATTAAATGATTAATACTTTAAGTAGACCTTTCTATCTTTCTATCTAACTTGGAGGCTATAAGATAGATGATAGATTGTATTTTTTTAACACCCCCTACAATAACCTGTAATTTTCTGTGAGTATTGATGCTATATAATATTTATTTAGTGAGGCAGAGTTTTACGACCTTCCTAGATATAAATAGTATTAACCACAACCAACAAAAAAGTCTAGAACAATGTAAGGTTTTTATATTTCTTGTTGAAATCAAATAAAAAAATTATATATGCAACGATAAAAATGGTAATATCAATTTATGATTTAAATTAGAACATTTTCAGATTTTTTTCGTATTATGTTACACCAATTTCAGGAATGCGGCGCTTAAGAGATAGCTTCAAAACTGTAGCAATTAATTCAAGAAATATCAAAAGTGAATTTTAATTACCCTTAACGTGTATAGAAATACACATAAACAACTAATTCAGATATCAGACTGTCTCAAGCATAATTCTATAACGTTGTTCATTTCATATCAGGCGTTATTGGCAAGGCAAATTTTAAAATTATTATTCATCGCGGCGTAGAAAATAAAAGGGCACCGATTGGAAAGTACTAATTTCGACCTCAGATTCACTTGTTATTTTGCTTCGGCAATTGATGCAAAGCAACAAAACGAGTTTTTGATAAATATTACAGAGATCGGTGCACTTAAATTATCGCTCCCAAATATGTATCTTTCAGGCCCGACTGATTCTACTCCGCCCAGCGCCGATCGCAAATCTTCGGTTAGCTACATGTATAATCACAAATTGTTTTACTGGTACGTATCAATAAAAGACTAGTACCGTTAACAATACAATTTCCACAAGTAAAATACTCAATCAAGTTTACTAAAATTTACATCTTAGTGATGATTGAAAGAATGTACATACATATAACAAAAAATTTCGAGCAGTTCTCCAATATTAATAGGGTCAAGTATTTTATATAGTTTTTTATATCTTAAACACAGTGGCGTTCTTTAGTGAGAGCAGGTGAACTATTACATCCCTTGAATTTTTAAACAAAACAAATTATCTGGCGGCTAACTGTGAAAGTCAAAAATAAACTTAAATATTTTTTTTCATGATTTGCGGGCTATGGTGTCTGACAGTGGGTACTCCCCGATCAACGCTGGTCTAATGAGCAATAACAGATCGTTGATGTATTTATCCTTTAACATTAAATTGAAGGTAGGGAAAGCTGTATTTCGAGCGTCTTCATCAGGGTATAATACTTATCGACTGAGCAAGTGTTTTAGTTTGCTCACAGCCTGTAAGTAAATTATTTACCGTCGCTGCTTCAATGAGCAATGCGTTTTCGCTTTGATGAAAAAATAGCAGTGAAAAATCGGCCGATGCCGAAGTTAGGTTTAGAAAATTAAAGAAGTTATAAGAAAATTTAAACTGTAGATTTATCAGGACAATTTGTGGATTTGTCGATGCGATGTTAAAGATTCTTTGTTTTGATAGAAAACTTAATTCATCTTAGTAAGAATGCATATTATGCAAATGATTCATTGAATGTTTTAGATTCATAATAAAGAAGGGAAAAACTCCAGTAATTTTAAAATTATGCATGCCCTTTGTGAATTATAATGGGCGAACAGAGACCTTTTTGTAGTAGGAATATTGTACTTTTCTAAATGCAATTTAAAAAAATTCAGTTCCAGTTAATTAATTACGAATGAATGATAATCGTAACAAACGGAATAAATAAAATAAAAATCAGATTAGTTTTATTTAAATTTGAAATAAACTCAATCAGGTAAAAGCAATGCGTTGCTATTGGAATGTAAGTACGTCCCTGAATTAAATTGAGAAAATCGATTAATGATCTACATGAGTTGGTCGATTTCGTAATATTTCAGCCTTATAATATGTTAAGATGTTGGCGTTAACAATAAGAAACTTTCCAATTTTTAAGGATGGGCAATAAGCATGATGGGTTAGTATAATAATCCAATACTACAACTAAATATTAATACAACAAAACAATGTAGCCTTTTTTTCTTTTATCAATCTTAGGTTATAATAATTACTGGGAACTGTCGAAATTCTATCAGTTTACTTGCAAATCAAATAATATAGATACATTTTACACTTATGCGAATAAAGTTTTGATACTTTTAAACAATCACAGACGTAAAATTATTACAATCGGAACAATTCATAAATGATCACCCTGGCGGACAGTCCGGAATCTGTTCGCGGTCGATGCACTACATTGAATTTTCTGTTGTTCACAGCAATTAAGTTTTGGCATCACATTGAACTTTTTGTTTATGTCATGTGTTCTTAATGACCTAGCCTGAATGTACCTAAGTTATACTTTGTACCTAAGTTACACTTTTTTGCTATTATCAATTCTTGGTTAACAACTAACGAAGTTATACGTATATCGCTTTTAATGCAATAATATAATGGCTAACACAAATTTTGAAATAAATTACAAAACTGCTATATTTTGCTGATTTTGTAACCCTTTCTGTGTCAGTTTGAGACTTCACTGTTATGTCATATGTTTCTGTAATCGAAACAGCAGTTTCTTGACCCCACTGCGTCCCGCCATCACTAATTACACTCATTTAAACACAATTAACAGTAAATCAACTCTTCAATTAAGAAAAATAAGTCCAGCCAAATCCTTTTAGGACACAATTAAAAAACGAATTATTTGTTTCTTCAGATATTAATAACAGTTTCTACGGTAGATTAAGTTTTAATTGAAAGTGGAAAGCAGTTTTTAATTTTAATTGATCGTAACATAAATGCGTGTAAACAGTACGTTTTATAGACCCGAAAGCTTAACATTTTCTAAAATTTTATGTTTTATTGTAACGTAAACGTTCACCATATTTGATAAACGTTTTATAAATAAATTAAAGGAAACCTGTTTCTTTTCTACTACCATCTCATTCAAATAAATTATTTGCTTTATCTCATTTTAATTTATTTAATGCACAAAAAATGAATGTAAAACGAAACCAAAGCAGATAATGTACACAATCCACAGTCCGCAATAAAACTGTCGCATTTATTTTCCTAATTGTATGTACAGTTTTTCTCGACAACTCTTCTATTTTTGTAGGCACTTTTTATTTTTGGCTGGTGGATTATTATTTATGCACGTACCGCCACTGAGTTTATTAAATTTCAATTTATTCTTCGTGCTGTCTATATTTGAACAAGAAAAATGAAACAATTGTAGTAGTATTTAGATGAGAATAAAAGAAATAAACCAATGTACATACGCTGGCAAAGTTAAAGTTCGTGACATAGGATTTTCTTTTTGTTTTCCATCATACAAATTAATAGTGTTGGCTTGCTGATCGTTGGTCACGACAGGAAATTTTCCGTTTCGGTTTAATGATAATTAAAGACTATCGCGAGATTAATTCCACGTTTTACCTTGTTTGGTGTGGTTCAATACCTGTGTCTTCTCGTTGTTATGCTTTTTATTTGGTTTCAATATTTATTAAAGAAACGGATACCTTTAATCAATGGTGGCTCACGCCTTAAAAATTGGTGAAGACTTCCAATGAATCGAGATAACTAAACCTAATAATACAATAATATACTTAAGAGTACTTTTGGCAATCGTGAATACCATTGATTTTGTTTTGGTCTTGGTTTTGTTCAATCGAGTGTTAATAGTTAAATTAGTCAAAGTTTGAGCTTGCATAAGTATATGCACTAATTCTTCTTCTTCTAGTGTCGTGCAGACTCCTACATAGGCGTTCATCGTTTTCTTATCATATGGTTCTATTCATTTCAGCATGTTGTAGTGTTTGGAAGTCCTTTATCCTTATCCATTGGCGGAATTTTTTTAGCCATGGTACTCTTTTTCAGTCTTTTCTTCTTCTACCTCCTTCAATTTTACCTTGCAGAACGAGACGTTGAAAGTGGTAGCATGTTGTAGTGTTTGGAACTCCTTTATTCCTGTCCACTGTCGGATTTTTCTGCCTATTCCTCTTCTTCCTCCTTCAATTTTAACTTGCAGAATGAGACGTTGAAAGTGGTAGCATGTTGTAGTGTTTGGAACTCCTTTATTCCTGTCCACTGTCGGATTTTTCTGCCTATTCCTCTTCTTCCTCCTTCAATTTTAACTTGCAGAATGAGACGTTGAAAGTGGTAGCGTTCTGATATTTTTGAAGAGTTCTCATTCTGTTAGATCGGCTCTCCGAAGAACGTCCTCATTTTTCACATGATCGACCCAAGACACCCCCAACATCCACCTCAGAATCCACGTTTCAAAGACTTCGATATTGTTGATTATTGGTATTTTCGGCGTCCATGCCTCAACACCGTACAGGAGAACAGACCAGACATAGCATTTTACCATCCTATATCTAAATTTGAAATTCAGATTCTTGTCTATAAGAAATTTTCCAAGTCTTAAGAACGTAGTTCTGACCTGTTCGATCCTACATCTGATCTCTTGATTCTCTCTCGTCAACCATGTATCCCAAGTATTTCAACAGCGTAATCTGTTCGATGTTCTCTTCATTAATATGTATACGAGTATGAGGAATATCGTTCCTAATACAATCATAAACTTGGTGTTGCTGATGCTAATTACTAAACCTATCTTTGACTTTCTTTATTGATCAGATTTAGTAGACTTTGGAGATCATGTGCATTATCTACTAATATCACAGTATCATTCGCATACCGGATATTGTTAATTGGGATTCCTTTTACTACAATTCCGAAGGGACTATTGAGATTGGTTCGGAGAATGCTTTTTCTACATGCAGGTTGAACAAAATTGAGGACAGAATACATCCTTGGCGGACGCCTTTTTTAATATTAAAATCTTCTGTTGTTCCAGTGTTACTTATTCGAATTTCCGCTTTTTGGTGCCAATATAGAGTACCGATCAACCTTACATCTTTTCCATCCAGCCCAAATTCTCTAAGATATGTTATCAGAGGATTATGTTTAACGTTGTCAAATGCCTTCTCGTAATCAATGAAACACACATGGACATCTTTTCTTTAATCTTGGCAGTTCTGAGCCAATGTTTGGAGGCTGAAGATGACTTTTCTGGTTCCGAATCCGCTCTCAAATCCGAATTGATTGACTCCACTCACTTCTTCACATTTTTTATAAAGCCTTTTATGTAGAACTCGAAGAAAAAGTTTTGGAAAGTAATAATGCAACAATAAAACGATATTACAGACTAACCCCGCCAAAAGTATAGTACTTAATACATATTTTTCAAATTACGTACTAACACTTTGGTCTCTTTCTTTTGACCGATTATTTATTTACTTTTGGTCTTATTGTTTTATCTTGTAAGTACAGCTACGTAGAACTCAGCATCAGTATTACTCTTGTCAGGGTCTAAATGAAATTTCTCATTTTGCTAACTCTTTCCCTTTAAAAGCTGGTGCCCATTAAATATACAATGTTTTTTTTGTCTACTTCGCACGGTTATAATATTCAATGAAAATGATTAACATCTTTTTGGTGTATTACAAAGGCGAGATGAAGAAATAATTTCTATTCATAAAGCACATGAGAGTAGATTTAGTAAAGGAAAACGAACAAATGGTGTTTGATTGTCGTAAAATCGTTGTTAAAGTTAAAGTAAAAAACATATTGTTAGTTTCAATTCGGTCATGTTGGCTAAATTAGCATATAATTTGTCTATTCACCGCATGACTTGTCTTGAAAACGTCGGGTCAGTGGGTCAATTTCTATTGTGACATGCATGTCAATAGTGATCAAGAAACACTAATAAAAGTTTAACAATTTAACCACAATATTGTTTTCGAATTAATTCTTCTATTAAAATTATCATTGCTCTTATTTAAATGAGTGATATAGGTACTGCACCATAGTAAAAAATTACAAAAATTATTACTTAGTATTTACTCTGTTATAAATTATTGATTAAATTCTTATAGCCTATAATCACTTTTCTTGCATTTTAATAAACATAATTTGCAAATGAAAAGGTTACAATTGATAGCCAAAAAAATGAATTTTAGAGGCTTGTTTATATTTTTGTAGTAAAATTGGATTTATGACTCAATCCACAAGAGAACATTTTTTTGAGTACCTTAAAAATTAATCGTTTGTTCATCACTTTCCAGGTTTTTGTAAAACTTATTCTAAAATTGAACAGAATAAAAACACCGTGTTTCGTTGCCAAGATATTTATTTTAATAATTGAGCAATCTTCCGAATAAATATCTCATGGGTTATTGCACTGTAGAAATTCATTCTAACTGCTTTCTATCTACTAACACGAACGCGTTATAAAAATTTACATTTATGCTGCAAATTAGCGCATTTAAATTTATTTTTGCTTTATTCTGTATTATGCAGAATAATGAACTTAATGTTTGTAATGCTTGTTGAAAAGCAGCAGCGCATCTATCATAAGAGCAATGGAATCACCACGGAATACTGCACTTAACCTTATTGTCGACCTTTTGCTCTTTCTCAGCAGTTGCAGCTGCAGATCTTCAGAGCGTTGTGGAAGTTGGGGTATATTATTAAATAATTTCTGGCTAAAACAGTATCTATTACGTACATTCCGTTACCAATTTATGTAAAAGATATTTAACTTTCACTGTGTTCTAAAAAACTTTGCATTATGAGCTATTAATTGATATTTTATAAATGTTGTATGTAGTTTGTCCGAACGTTCCGCTAAAGTTCCGAATTCACCAACCTCATAAGGGTTATGCTAGGCTTCCATCCCCTGTTTATGAGGAAGGTTTCGGTTTTCAGCTGCAGGGATTGGTTTCAAAGATATGAGGGTTAAATGACTATCGTCCTAAAGGACTCAATATGGAACGGCAGAACGGTAGGCTCAGAATATTACAGATTTTTTCTGAATGCCCTACATCTATAGAATTGTAGAATGTTTTAGGATTTTCTAGAAGGTTGAAGAAATTTCCCGAAAGATAATTCATTTTTCCTGAGCGAAGCGAGAGTAATTCGTCTTGTTGTAAATCAAAGTGATTCTTTAATCAAGAAAACTAATAAGACTAATCACGTCTTATTAAGCCGTCAGAAACAGGAGTTAAGAGTAGATATAGACCTAGATTAGATTACTGTTCGCAAATAGTTAAGGATGTGGGACGTTCTAGTTTTAGGGAAATGCGAAGATTAGCTTAGGACTGACGACCTTATGATGATGATGTAAATTCTATGTTTGATGAATGTTTTGTCTTACTTGTATAGTAGGAAGGAATGTGAAGATTATTTCTTATACAGATAGGGCAAACTGCTTACCAAACATAAAAATTACGCATTTGTTTGTCGGCGTTTTTTTCTTTATCTGTTGAACGAGCGAAAATTTATAATTGGTATGGAAAATGATTTTTCAACCATGACTGTGAAAATATCACTTGTTTCTCTAAAAACTGTCATAAAATAAGCGACTTTCCAAATATTTTGAACAAAGACAACATCCCTCATATGTTATAGATTGTATTCATTATTTATTTAATAAATTATCCCAATGAAGATAGGAAGTTTTATGATCACCTTTTCCGAACTATTTAAAAACTGATTGATAAAGAAGTAAAAGCTATTGCCAAGAAACAGAAAGAAACAAGACTGCGGAAAAGCCATTAGTACTAGTCAAATGTTTAGCAAGGTATTGATGTTTTAAAATTTAAAAATCAAAAACTACTAAACTGTAAATATAAACCTCATATCTGCAAAAGTCATTTAAGACAAAAAATAAAAGGCATTTTGCATTTTTTTGTATTTCTTATTTTATTATACCTATATTTCGATGCGTTGTAAAATGAATGATGCACCACAGGTAGATAAACAGGTACAAAAGAACTGATCGTGAGCTTCATCGAAAGCTAAGGACTACGATAATAACATGAGGCAAACTGCATGCTCCCAACTAATACAACAAGCGAGTCTCACACTTCCCTTTGCTTTCAGACTGCCTCTGCCTAGTATATCAAGTGGTCGAGGTCATAGCGGCTGGTAGTTGCCGACGAGTTTCGTCGTCGTTTTGTAGTATTCGCGTGCTCTCTCTGCTCGGTTCGTTCGTTCGATAAATAATTTTATACGTGTAACGTACAAATTTAGCTTTTCCTTTCGTTAATTTATTTGTTATTGATGTACTTACAATATTTTTAGTTTTAACAATTTAATCGTTGAGTGTTTACGTGTTTACACATATTCAAAGGTTGATACTGCTTTTGCTACTACACATTTATTCCTATTTTGGTAAGATTTTAAATAACTACGTTCACTGTAATAATATGCTTGAAAAAATTAACACACAAAAATGTTGCCGTTCAGTAATTTAAACGGAGGCAATACGAACAGCTGATAACAAGTTATTGATTTAATGCATATAATGTATTATCTCACTGATGGTACATATCGTGTTTCTGTTTGATACTGGTACCTAGGTAACCTGTGCTTTTTTTCAAGTTCAGTGCTCAAGGTAGCATTAAAAAACTAAATATGTATACCTACCTATACCAAAATGTAGGTGGTTATACAGAATTAAAAATTAATAATAGGTAATCTCTTCAATTTATTTAATCTTACAGATATTCAGCGGTTTTATAGCTGAGCCTACGAATGTGCTTTTTAAAAAGAAGTTTTCCTTGAGAGCTAGTTACCTATTATTGATTATTTTCTGTTCTTCACGGGATACACAAAATCTATAAATAATAGAAACCCACTGAAGAAAACTCGTCGTTAGGAAATTTAAAGGAAATTTCAATAAACAAGTAAATATTTTAATTAATAACTAGTTCAGAAAGGGATATAGGTACATATAGGTACATAAAATACATAAATGCAGGTTGTTGAAAACGACTGCATCTTTTTGGTAAATTGCAAGTCGTTCTGAAAATACGTTTGCTTAGAGCTTGGCAATTTTCCACCATAATTTTTTAAAATATCGCTTAAGGAGCCGTTGCTATGAATGTACCAAAATATCACTTTCATCTTCATTTCCAGAAACATGTCATAAATTATAAATTTTCCTTCCGCCAGTATTTTTGTATTCTTCAGCTACTTAAAAAATTTGACGGCTAGAATATTGAGATTGAACGTTGAAGAAATTTTCGTATTGAGATTGAGCGGCGAAGAAATTTTCATTCATTAATTTTATTAATGCCATTTGTATCATAGAAAGAACTAATAAAACATGAAAAAAAAAAATAGTACCGTCTGTATGCCTACCCGCTTCCTACTTATATGTCTAAGTGTTGTTTCAAATGGATTTAACTATAATAAAGTAGGTAAATATACATTGACTTCTACGTTTTGTAAAATGTACGCACCTATCATCAATTAACTACTGTATTGATTTGTTGAATGAAGCGATAAAGTTACATCACGTATTTCTATATACGTGTGTATATGTATCAGTAATGATAATGATGATATCAGTTTTTTTCAAGGACAGCTACGTCAATTTGATAGTTTCATTTATTTACAAACATTCATTAAATAAATCTTGTTCCAAAGGTTGTATAATAAAATGTGTAACCATTTTCTAGTAACAAATGAGAAGGAATCCATTTGCTTAAAGAAAAAACAAAATGTTGCCTATAAGTACCATTATTTTTGCAATTAGGTAGTGACCATTTGAAATGCATTTTGAATTGCAGTGACAATTTCGTCAATAATTAAAATAATTCGTGCCGACAATATTATCATTAGCGACAACAAGTACCTATAGGGAGCAATATCTAATCTTAAAAAGGTTAGGAACCTCTAATTCAAAAAGTGAAACCTGGAAATAATATCTAATGTTAGTTATCTTATCTGCCTACATCAATAAAGACATTGTAGGAATTGTGTAAATTTTTAGTGTAATATGGAAAATAGCAAAAAAGTTATTAAGTTAGAATCATGAGGTTACGGTAAGAAGACAACACTACCGAAGTAATTATTTTGTGATAGATAAAGTAGTCGGCAAAGAATGAGATATTCAGCTGTTTTGGGGGCAGAACCAGGACCGCGAAGACCGGATGGAGAAGCTGAAGGACAAAGATGGTGAGCAACTAAAAATCACGACACCCAGACAAAATGTCATACCGTGTGTGAAGAATGTAAACTGGCTCAAACGAATATTTGTTTGCAAGTACTAACATCGAAACCCGAATATACCTAGGGAAAATCAAGGAAATTGACAAATCAATAATTTGGAAACAAAACCTTAAGACAGTCCTACTCAGAACTTAAAAAACCAAAATACGAGGTTGGGCTGATCAAAATCGAAGGGAAAATATACCTGGAATTGTCTAAAAAGTCAAACAAGAAATAAACCCGGACAAGGCAGGAATGAAAGTCTAAAAAGTAGCAAAAACGGAAAGAAACGGCCAACTTCTGCTTACCATACAAAGTGGACCTGAAAGATTGTGATTTTTATACGAGAAATATTCGAAAAGATTCTTGAAGTAAAAGCATTGTTGCTGATGAACAAAAGGATTATACACTTAAAGGACTTAACAGTCATCGAAGAGAAAATTAGAGAAAACATGATAGGCTATCTAAGTCTGAGAGTTTTGAACTACAAGCCCTTCGACTGATGTATAGAAAGAAACAAACAAAACTCATGAGTGAAATGGATACTTCATATATCACCCGACTGCAGATATCAAAATAGGGTGAGCGAAATGCAGAATAAAGTACGGGCACGTTAAAGCCCAGTGTATAAGGAATCCTTATCTGTTAAATTCGGTAAACCCGGAGATAAAGCTGGTAACCAACCCTGCTGCGTGTAATGCAAACAAGGACATCAATCAGGCGGATTTAAACGCATGAAGAATAAAAGTAGAGACATAAAGGAGGGACTGAACAAAAAAAAACATCGACTATGATTAAGATTTTTCAAATCAACACACAGAGACTATATTCGGCACGTAACAATTTCAACAATACTCCTAGTGATAAGGTGGATGAGCCAAAACCAGCTCCAATTAATACGGCATAAATTTGAGGCAATGCTCATTGCAGCAAAAATAACTTCAAGTGCAGGATAGTAGGTTGCTCCAAAAGAGGCACTAAAATATTTAGGGCGAAATGGTAAAGGAGGAGTTTTGGCAAGTAAGAGTAGGGCACTATCTTCCTACAGGAAGAAAACAACAGTAAAATTGGCATATGTGCAGGTCTTCCAAACAAAAATTAAAAAACATAAATTTTCCTTAATTCCAATTTCATCTAACCTGAACATAATTGATCGCACTGTATCATTTAATTTGGAGGATCTTAAGTCCAACTACGAAAAATATTAAGAAATTGTGAACGATGGACTATCATATTTTTCATGAAATTATCCAATATCTGGCACATGCTACGAAAGGCTTATGTTTCTTGAAGGCAAAAAGTGGTTTAAAACTTTTAAAATTCATTTAACATAATTACCTCCAATTAACATATACTTATGTCAGTAATAATATTCGAAGCATTTCGAAAAGACTTAATCGAGCGATATTTATTAACTACAAATATATTTGTTTATAACCACAAAGCCGCTGATTGCACTTTAACACCTGCTGTATCTAACAAGCANTGAACAAAAAAAAAACATCGACTATGATTAAGATTTTTCAAATCAACACACAGAGACTATATTCGGCACGTAACAATTTCAACAGTACTCCTAGTGATAAGGTGGATGAGCCAAAACCAGCTCCAATTAATACGGCATAAATTTGAGGCAATGCTCATCACAGCAAAAATAACTCCAAGTGCATAGTTGCTCCAAAAAAGGCACTAAAATACTTACTTTAAACATCTACTTATGTCGGTAATAATATTCGAAGCATTTCGAAAAGACTTAATCGAGCGATATTTATTAACTACAAATATATTTGTTTATAACCACAAAGCCGCTGATTGCACTTTAACACCTGCTGTATCTAACAAGCAGGAGTATTTATAGAGAACTCTCTCCGTCGTTAATGACAGTTACATTAATTCGATTTGTTTTTGTTTTCTTTTTTTTTTCACTCTGTACTTCTACTCGCTGCTCACTTCTGTACGACGTTAGAACAAAATATAAAATAAACATGCAGCAGGCAATTATTTATTTATCATTGTTGGGTACGTACTTTCTTATTACGACCTACATAGATCTGGTTTATTGTGTTTAGTGAGTTCATTGTGACACATCCACATACACAATACATGTCTTGTTATTACGTGTATTTTGTCGCTGTGTAATTTTCATTGCCAATGTATGAGCTGCTATTTTTAAAACTTACCTCACTTGACTCGTGTCAAGTTTAATGGATATTAAAAATCTTGTGTCTCTTCTCGCCTGTTACCTGCACACTTTATTGAGCCTTTTCATCTTCATAAACGAGAATGAATAACACAGCAAATGAGCAGGTGATAACGCTAAAATAAACTAGTGTGTTTTACACAATTAACGAACTGTTTAAATAAAAAATCTGGCGTCAGTAAACAGGCATATGTATATAGATAGTGTAAAAATATTTGTAAGTGTATGGATAGTTTCGAAATATGTATGCAAGTACTTTAGGTATATGGGCCAAGGAAAATTTTGGAAAATCAATGTTGTCAGATGAATTTCGTTTTATTCCAGTTTTATTACAAGAATTTCCTCAAGGCCCCTAGATCTAAGGACATTTCCCTAGGTCAGGAAAGCTAGTCAATAATCGAATGCGTTTATGGAACATGTCACTCCCTCTTACTGCTTGCAGAGAGATAGAGGGAGCTGACGAGGTAGATTTGATTAGTCTGCCACTGGGTGAATATGTCCAAAAGAAATTATTTTCAAAATCTTTGAAAGTTAGCCTGTTAGTAGCAACTAAAATTGCCATTTTGAAATATTGTGAGCGCTTATAGAATGCATATGTTAGATATTTGCCATTATTCTTTTTCTGACATTTTCACCCTAGGGCGCCGCTTTTGGTTTGTAAATACTCAAGTTAAAATTTTGCTGATGATCGCGATTCAACTTCTAACTATATGACCATGCACCATATCTAAATGTAGTCGACAATTTGACGTTGGATACACCCGAAAGACACCTGCAAGTAAGGAAAAAAATCTTTTGGGGGTTTCTTTTCCACCAGCTATTAATGAGAAAGATGAGACGGATGAAATGAAGACCGAAGAAAGTGAAAGATTATCTGTGGAATATTACTGCCTTAGCATTTGCCTAAGTGATCCAAGGAAACCACAGAAAATCTTTCACCAGGGTAAACGGACCCAGAATTGAATTGGTGCTCTCCCGAATAATGAGTAATGGTCTAAACCTCTGGGCCATGGTCATTTTTGTTTCTTTTGTCTCACAAGCGAAAATGCATACTTTGGTGAACGTGTTGAATGCATTTCCTTAAGTATGAATTATCTGGAAATATTTCTAATTCTGTGAAAACTGTCCTAAACTGAACAAAGTTTTAGAGCTTTTTGAGCAAAGCGTGACTCTCTCAAAAGCTATAAATTGAATTCAATGGATTTATATTAGTTTATTATTTATAAGAAGTTATAGCTCGAATTTTTAAAAAGATGACACCACCCTTTGATGATTTCATGTAATAGAAGATCCTTATGTTCAGTTCTTAATTTTCCATTAGTGCATGGATTCCACTATTGTCCGCATAGTAGACACCATTTATTTTAGAAAATATAATAATAGGCTTTACGGTGAAGTGCTCGAGGGAAGTTTGTTGCAAGTGAATAAGACGTGTCAAGTCATTCGTTACGCCTTGTGACCGGTGACCATTCAGGTCCATTTCGGATAGGCAAAAGAAGAATTTAATAAATTTGTATAGCTATGTATACGGATGTTTGTGTATGTATGTGAATGTGGGTGAGTCACAAGAAAGAAGTGTTCCGAACAAGGAAGAATAATAGAACCACCGACCGACATGAGCTGAATGGTAGAGCTCCCATTATTCATTTGTTTCGTTAGTCTAGGAACCGAAGAGACGCTACGTTGGAGGTTGTTTTTACCTACACAGTTGAATTGCTAATAGAAAATGATAGAGACAAAAAAGGAGATATTCGTTTATAGTTATTTAATTCTGATTATTTTTATTTTAAGTAGAACATGACTGGTAATTTAAATCATTTTTAAGGAATCTTCAAAATCCACCTTTGTAGCATCTTTCTATATTGAAGAAAATACGACTGGGCCGAATTTGATAAAATTCTTTTCAATCTTTAAATATACTTTGATTTTTATTTTTATATTATTACTTCAATAAAGAAANAAGCAGGAGTATTTATAGAGAACTCTCTCCGTCGTTAATGACAGTTACATTAATTCGATTTGTTTTTGTTTTCTTTTTTTTTTCACTCTGTACTTCTACTCGCTGCTCACTTCTATACGACGTTAGTACACAATATAAAATAAACATGCAGCAGGCAATTATTTATTTATCATTGTTGGGTACGTACTTTCTTATTACGACCTACATAGATCTGGTTTATTGTGTTTAGTGAGTTCATTGTGACACATCCACATACACAATACATGTCTTGTTATTACGTGTATTTTGTCGCTGTGTAATTTTCATTGCCAATGTATGAGCTGCTATTTTTAAAACTTACCTCACTTGACTCGTGTCAAGTTTAATGGATATTAAAAATCTTGTGTCTCTTCTCGCCTGTTACCTGCACACTTTATTGAGCCTTTTCATCTTCATAAACGAGAATGAATAACACAGCAAATGAGCAGGTGATAACGCTAAAATAAACTAGTGTGTTTTACACAATTAACGAACTGTTTAAATAAAAAATCTGGCGTCAGTAAACAGGCATATGTATATAGATAGTGTAAAAATATTTGTAAGTGTATGGATAGTTTCGAAATATGTATGCAAGTACTTTAGGTATATGGGCCAAGGAAAATTTTGGAAAATCAATGTTGTCAGATGAATTTCGTTTTATTCCAGTTTTATTACAAGAATTTCCTCAAGGCCCCTAGATCTAAGGACATTTCCCTAGGTCAGGAAAGCTAGTCAATAATCGAATGCGTTTATGGAACATGTCACTCCCTCTTACTGCTTGCAGAGAGATAGAGGGAGCTGACGAGGTAGATTTGATTAGTCTGCCACTGGGTGAATATGTCCAAAAGAAATTATTTTCAAAATCTTTGAAAGTTAGCCTGTTAGTAGCAACTAAAATTGCCATTTTGAAATATTGTGAGCGCTTATAGAATGCATATGTTAGATATTTGCCATTATTCTTTTTCTGACATTTTCACCCTAGGGCGCCGCTTTTGGTTTGTAAATACTCAAGTTAAAATTTTGCTGATGATCGCGATTCAACTTCTAACTATAAGACCATGCACCATATCTAAATGTAGTCGACAATTTGACGTTGGATACACCCGAAAGACACCTGCAAGTAAGGAAAAAAATCTTTTGGGGGTTTCTTTTCCACCAGCTATTAATGAGAAAGATGAGACGGATGAAATGAAGACCGAAGAAAGTGAAAGATTATCTGTGGAATATTACTGCCTTAGCATTTGCCTAAGTGATCCAAGGAAACCACAGAAAATCTTTCACCAGGGTAAACGGACCCAGAATTGAATTGGTGCTCTCCCGAATAATGAGTAATGGTCTAAACCTCTGGGCCATGGTCATTTTTGTTTCTTTTGTCTCACAAGCGAAAATGCATACTTTGGTGAACGTGTTGAATGCATTTCCTTAAGTATGAATTATCTGGAAATATTTCTAATTCTGTGAAAACTGTCCTAAACTGAACAAAGTTTTAGAGCTTTTTGAGCAAAGCGTGACTCTCTCAAAAGCTATAAATTGAATTCAATGGATTTATATTAGTTTATTATTTATAAGAAGTTATAGCTCGAATTTTTAAAAAGATGACACCACCCTTTGATGATTTCATGTAATAGAAGATCCTTATGTTCAGTTCTTAATTTTCCATTAGTGCATGGATTCCACTATTGTCCGCATAGTAGACACCATTTATTTTAGAAAATATAATAATAGGCTTTACGGTGAAGTGCTCGAGGGAAGTTTGTTGCAAGTGAATAAGACGTGTCAAGTCATTCGTTACGCCTTGTGACCGGTGACCATTCAGGTCCATTTCGGATAGGCAAAAGAAGAATTTAATAAATTTGTATAGCTATGTATACGGATGTTTGTGTATGTATGTGAATGTGGGTGAGTCACAAGAAAGAAGTGTTCCGAACAAGGAAGAATAATAGAACCACCGACCGACATGAGCTGAATGGTAGAGCTCCCATTATTCATTTGTTTCGTTAGTCTAGGAACCGAAGAGACGCTACGTTGGAGGTTGTTTTTACCTACACAGTTGAATTGCTAATAGAAAATGATAGAGACAAAAAAGGAGATATTCGTTTATAGTTATTTAATTCTGATTATTTTTATTTTAAGTAGAACATGATTGGTAATTTAAATCATTTTTAAGGAATCTTCAAAATCCACCTTTGTAGCATCTTTCTATATTGAAGAAAATACGACTGGGCCGAATTTGATAAAATTCTTTTCAATCTTTAAATATACTTTGATTTTTATTTTTATATTATTACTTCAATAAAGAAAAATATATTTAGTTGAACACGTTGTTAATATAAAAATTATAAAGCTCCTATAAAAACAGGATTCTTTATGGGTGTTCCTGTATCGTATCAAATCATTTTGAATCCGTACCTCGGAGCGGTTGGGTTGGTTCTTAGGTTTTAGTGTGTGGTCGATGCACAAAATAATAAAAAAACTGTGAATGTTCTCCGACTACATAATAATCTCCCAATGATTTATTTATCATTAAGACCAGATCGATTAAAGATGATTGTGGCTTTAAGCCAACTTTCTATTCCATTCTTCGGCTTTTACCGATCTTTAATAAGCGTTGTTGAATGTGTACTTAATTGGAACAGGAGGAAAAAAATATGATTATTATTATGTGTGTCTGTGTGTAAAACGTAAGTCTACTTCAGTCATTGATTCATTCGTCTTTATGTTAATACTTGTGACGAACGAAACATTGAAGGTGCGGCTGTATTTAGAATTTCATTAATGATAATTAGACTGTAGAAAGAAATGTATCGTTTAATAAGTAATACACTATCACACAATTATCAACTTTTAATCATTGATGTTGAGTTAAGTTGCAAAATAATTGATACAATTAAATTTTCAAGTTGTAAATTTTACTGAATTTGTTGAACAATCCCGGTTTTAATGATGACGGTGGCAGTGTTCAGATTTGTTTTACGTAAATAAATTCTTTTCATTTCTACTTCCGTAAAAGTAAGAAATAATGTCCGGGAATGTTGTAGGTATTATTCTCTTTACGTAATAGTTGAAATTCAATCTGAAGCGTTTGTGTATTTACTCTGAGAGAAATCTGTCGCCAGTTTCCGGGATTTCTATGTGTAGCATTATAGTAAAGAAACGGAACATTTTTTTTGTTAACTAATTGTTCCGCTTTTTCTACAGAAAACAATGATATACCAAGCGTAATGTTAATCTGAGGGAAAGTTGACGACCAATTACAATAACAATTTCTTTTGTAAAAACCATGTCACTGTCAGTTTGAGTCTACAACATGTGAGATTTAACCGAATTTTGATATTTCTAATAACGTGTTAGATTTTTATTTTGTTGTGCTTTTAAAAACACTCACTTTCATTCGTAGAGAATAAAATTACGTCATAATTACATTCAAAATCTTTGAAAGTTAGCCTGTTAGTAGCAACTAAAATTGCCATTTTGAAATATTGTGAGCGCTTATAGAATGCATATGTTAGATATTTGCCATTATTCTTTTTCTGACATTTTCACCCTAGGGCGCCGCTTTTGGTTTGTAAATACTCAAGTTAAAATTTTGCTGATGATCGCGATTCAACTTCTAACTATAAGACCATGCACCATATCTAAATGTAGTCGACAATTTGACGTTGGATACACCCGAAAGACACCTGCAAGTAAGGAAAAAAATCTTTTGGGGGTTTCTTTTCCACCAGCTATTAATGAGAAAGATGAGACGGATGAAATGAAGACCGAAGAAAGTGAAAGATTATCTGTGGAATATTACTGCCTTAGCATTTGCCTAAGTGATCCAAGGAAACCACAGAAAATCTTTCACCAGGGTAAACGGACCCAGAATTGAATTGGTGCTCTCCCGAATAATGAGTAATGGTCTAAACCTCTGGGCCATGGTCATTTTTGTTTCTTTTGTCTCACAAGCGAAAATGCATACTTTGGTGAACGTGTTGAATGCATTTCCTTAAGTATGAATTATCTGGAAATATTTCTAATTCTGTGAAAACTGTCCTAAACTGAACAAAGTTTTAGAGCTTTTTGAGCAAAGCGTGACTCTCTCAAAAGCTATAAATTGAATTCAATGGATTTNGAAGGATAGGATGGGAGGGTACCTTCCGAGACGTAAATGTTCGAGTAAAATGAGTAGATCCCTAAAATGGTATTTAAAGGGAAGGATGAAGGATAAACAATAAATATCACTTGTTTGTATGTGCTGTGCAAAAACAATTATAAACATAGTTATTGCACTTTGCTAGTCTATTAAACATTTTAGGAAAACTTGAAGGAATTTGAAACCGAAAAACAAGACTGCTTAATTATCTTGGTGTAACCGTGTACCCATACAATTTCAAAAACTTGAACATAGTGAAATTCCTAAACTAATGATTGCAGATTATAGGGATTTGTAGTAGAGATTTAGCCGGGTCCTCGGCAACACCTCCATATTTAACAGATCATGTCTTCGTCTTGGAGGACTTTCCTTTAAGTATCACCCTTCCCAACGTCCTAAATCACATTAAGTCCCGTTAAAAAGTCGTTTAAACAATCAATCATTTTAATTTTTAGCTAGCGGATTTTCAACGAAAAGGTCGAGTTGAAACCGTCGAAACGAACCTTTAATGTTCATAAACACTAAACGCCTGCAAGGTGACAAAATGATACGAATAACTTATTGATAATAATTAAAACTTGATGTACCAACAAGCGACAGAAATTGTAACAGATCGCCCATACTGATTTATTATTGTAAACACAAGAATTATATATAAATAACCGATAATTTAGCATAGTAATCAATAAATAGTATGAATTAGGACAAACGATCTAACCCAGTACAATCATAATTACCAATTTCCATTGGCACAGCCGGGTACCCGGTATCTGCTATTTGGCTGGATCCTAGAAAAATTTTGTATCCACCAGGTACCCGGCCATCCCTAATTTGTAGTAATTGGAAGAGGAGAAAATAAATGATATCGGTGTGTCGGCATAACAGACGAGCAGCTTTACTACTGAGTATTGCAGTATTTATCCAACAATAAGGAAAACGCACTTTATTGATTTTCGTAAAAGAAAAACAATAGATATCTGTAAATATACATATTATTTGTTAGTTTCTGTGCAACACGGCCTTCCGCCTACTAGAGGTCGAGTATCATCGTCGTCTCAAACAGCATTTTCTCTTGTGCTGGTTTTTAATTCAGTTTTAACGAGATGCACACAGCATCGTAACGACCACTCCTGTCATTGTTAGAATATTGTAACCCATATGTCAGCTTTCTTTTGTTAAAAAGTGTACCGTCAAATTTAATGCAAACATGATGACACAGTTACATCAAACAATTTGAAGATTCATAATCGAAAATGACGTAGGTGTTTGTAATAAAAAAAATTTAAGTCGAGCAGCATTTGTAATACCTACTTATGTAGAAATATTTGCTGAGTAATAAGTAAATGAAAATTTATTCAGAACTGTTGTTTTCAAAATATTATAATAAGCTGGGGCTAATCACAAAAATGGTGACCTCCATCAACTTCCGTATGCCAATAATTTTGGTAATTTCTATAGATGCACCTGCATTCGGTCTGGCGGGATTTTCATTAAATACCACCCTCGCGAACGTTCCAAACCATATTAAATCCCTTTCAAAAACTCATTCAATACTTATCCACTGTTAATCAATTTTAATTCTTGGTTGGCGGATTTTCAACGAGAGGGTTAAGTTGAAACTAGCCTGTAATATTTTTAGGCATTAAAAGTCTGTAAGATCACAAAATTATACTAATAAGTTATCGTTAATCAAAACTTGAACTGACAGAAATTGTACCAGTTTAGTCATACTGAGGTATTCTTCTTTACGAGAAAAAGAACCATACCGAAATAATAAATTATTTTGTAGTAATCAATAAATAATAGAAATTGAAACAAACGACCTATCCCTATAGATCTTATTACCAAATTTTATACGGTAGGTTTCTTGTTTTATTTATTAAACTATTATTGCTGGTAGAATTATCCGGCACTGTTCAGTATACGGCGCTTTTATCCAGCACCCGGGCAGACCCTAGGATGCAAACTGGGTACCCATTGTTTTGTGCAGTCGTAAGATAAAAAATTATCCGGAGACCACTCGGAAGTTGCGGTTCTGAACTCCCGTTCTACTAGAATGTTTTAAATAAAACTAGTAGCGAATTTGAGTTGATGTGTTTAATGAGAATGTTTCTTACATACTAACTAACAATATTAAATTTACTTGTTGTTGTCATTTCTTTGAAAAGTGGATATTTTCTATTGGTCTTGTTCAAGTTAAAAGGTGCAATGAACATGACTCAAAAGTTCAAAGTCAAAGGCGTGTGCTTGATCGAATTATTATTGTTAACATTTCTGATGTGAACCGTGACAGTAATTTTAAAACGTGATGCATTGTTTTGATAAATTAAGTGTAAGTTTTGACGTGGTCGTCAGTTATTGCTTTGTTTGTTTGTTGTGCAACTTTATTCGACTTTTATTATAGACGCATAATGTTCAATTCCGTTTCGCAACAATTGTAGAAAGATGTGCCGCATTCTTCTATTGATTTGCACAATCAAATGTACACGCTAGGCTGGTTCGGTTCTTCACGTATTTCTGCTGCAATTTTAGTTGAGTACGTACATTTGTATTCTCTGTGAACATAAAGTAATACGGCACACCTAATTTTTATCTATTTCTGTAATATACAAGGCACTTGTATTTATAAAATTGCACTGTTATGTAATATTTGGTTTTAGGGCAATTATTATTGCGTGTCGATTTCTTAATTTTATACCATGAAGTACTTACACAAAGTGATTTAGTGATTTACCAAAACCGTTGAATACCATCACATGCGAGAAAAGCAGAACGTGTTACGATAAATTCGTACACACAAATCGTGAAATTTCTCAAATCGTTTTTTAAAATATAAATGAAAACTGTAAAATGAACCCATAACTTGCTTTGATTTTTTGCGTCCCTCATCATCATAAGGTCGTCAGTCCTAAGACTGGTTGGAAACGCACCTCCACTCTTTCCTATCTTGAGCTAATCTTCGCATTTCCCTAAAACTAGAACAACCCACATCCTTAACTATTTGTGAACATTAATTTAATCTAGGTCTACCTCTACCCCTCCTAACTCCCATTTCTGTCTCTAATATGTCTCTGACTAGACCTTTATGCCTGACAAGGTGTCCTACCAACCTATCTTGCCTATTATTTTATTGACTTCCATAGAGTCCTCTGTTCTCCTATTCTTTCTAATACTTCTTCATTTCTAACCTTCTCCCTCATCATTCGCCTGTAACACCACATTTCGAACGCTTCTAACCTTTTCTTTTCCGCCGGGCCTACTGTCGTATGTTTCACACCCGTACAACGCCGCGTTCCAAACATACACTTTTACCACCTTTTTCTAATTTCTAAATTAACCGTTTGCGAGCATAGAAGTGACTTCTTTTTATTGAAGGCAACTCGACCCTGCGCCATCCTTTGCTTTATATCCCTATTACTCCTTCCGTCCTGACTTATCTGACTTCCTAGATATCTAAAATCAGCCACTTCCTCTAATTTTTCGTCTCTTATCTTTATATTCGCCCTATCCCAATTTTTTATTCTGTTTCATACCAGTATTTTTGTTTCGCTTTTATTTATTTTCATACAGTATTGTTTTGTCAGTACCGCATCCATTTTATTTGAAGCAATCTCTAATTTCTCCTTGCCAAATGCTAAAACTGCTATATCATCTGCAAATCTAAGCATACTAATTTTTTTCCCCTGTATATTTATCTTCGATGTATAGACTAAAAAGTAGCGGTGACAGTGTGCATCTCTGTCTGACTCCCTTCCTAATATTTACTTCTCTACGTTGCAGCCCCAACTTTATAATTGCCTGGTGCTCTTTATACAAACTGTGTATCACTCTTCTATCTTTGTAACTAGCTTCCTTTATTTTTAAGTATATTTAACATCTTGTCCCATTTAACATATTGTCAAAAGCTTTTTCTAAATCTACAAATCCTATGTACGCACTCTTTCTTTTTCCTATCGTATTCCCTATTGTTACCCGTCATGCTAGAATGACCTTCCTCCCTCTATTTCTTCTAAACCCAAATTGATCTTCCCCTAATAGTTATTCCATCCTCCTTTGCACAATTCTTCTTAAGATTTTTGACGTATGCGAAGTTAAGCTAATTGTGCTCAATATCTTTGCGACCCTAAAGCGACAATAATGGAATTAAATTTGATAAACTATTTCTAAAGAGAAAGTGGAAATACCCCGATCATTATACAAGAAACAGTGGCAAATGCACTGGGGTAATTACTGGTAGGTATGACCTTTGGACTCGCACGATACGAACGGTTGAATTTTGCATGCGTTTCCTCGGTCTGTGCAATTTTCTATAAAGTTATAGTGAACATTTGCGCTTTGTCTTATCTTAAAGGGTCACTTCAATACAGAATGCAATAAACGCCAGAAATAATTTTGTCAACGCAACATGATGCGTAAAAAGCAGTTGTATTGATTTTTAACATTTCTACAAAATTTACGCGAACGTTTATGACCATTAAAAAGATTTCGCGAATTTACTGTAAAAAGTTATTTATAGTTTTTAGTAGCTAAATATTTGTATGCCGTATCATATTTTGGAAACCAATTTGAAGATGATCTTTATGCGACTTATTGAATTTTACACTGGTGAGGTTTTTTAATCATTAGGAAGTACATAATATATATTTTTTTAAAAAGAAAAAAATTGTTATTTTAAATTCCAAAAATAATGTACAAATTACATTTATAAAATTCAAAGGGAAAAATGATATTTTCCTAGAGTTTGATCTCTTCGAAGTAGTACGTACTTAAATTCAAAAAAGAAATAATTTTTGAAACAGCATCAAAAGTTCCATTTCATTGATGTATGAATGTCTTAAAAACAAACACTTTTCTTATTAGTTTCCGCTGGTTTTTTTTTTTTAAAGGTGTCTACCGGCTATCCTATACAATAACACAGTATCAATAAAATCTACCGCTCCTGTAATTTTCACGTTGAACACGTTTAATGAAAACTGCTTTCAGAAAATTTCAATGGAACATGTCAGTTCAAGTATTATCACCCATAATTAACTTCAGGCATTTGTAACAATTTACAGTTTGTGTTAATGTTTCTTATTCCACTAATAGCTCCACAAAGCTATATTGTTCGTAACATAAAGCTGTCATCTGCATGAGGCCATGTCGCCATGTGGTCACACGAATCCAATAAGTTATGAGAGTACTACACTTTATAGTTCAACCAATATTTCAAGATTTAAATAGTAGCAACATACTGTTCTTTGACTCGTCCTGTATCCTCTTATTAAAATAAGTAGAAATTCGTTTTTAAAACGACATTATTGCTCAATTATTCATTATTGTCTTTCATACTGCCTCTTTTTCCAAAGCTTTGTAGCATTTAAAAAGTTAGTTAGGGATGACTTACGTTAATTAATTCCATCTATAATAAAGAATGGTTCACGATACACCGTTTCGTATCCGTACTGTACTTATGCATTATTAGGTCGACCTTTATGCTTATGGTAGTAAAAAGCTGGGCTTGGCACGAAGTTGGAAACCAAAAATCCAGAGTGTGAAGGTAATGTGACAGATAATGCAGAGAAAATGTTGCGTACATCCTGCTTGAAGAAAGAAAAATTAATGCAACACTATCTAAGCAATTAATAAAAAATGAATCTAAATTCTTCTGTTCTATCGTGGATGTATGTATTATTATCCTCAATTTTCAAGTACTTCTCCCATTCTTTAGAGGTGGGTACTTCTCGTTAGTATGTTCTACTTCTCTGTGTTTTTACGATATACGTATTCTGATTTTCTTTCTTTCTTTCTCTTGTTGAATTGCAGCTTTCAACAGAAATCTCTCGGTTTTGATATGTGTATAGGCACATGTACAAATAATTTGTAGTTTGTACCGTTTTCAAAATTCCAATTAAGATGGTTAATTGCTTTCGTTCTTTTTTTAATGATTTTGAGTGTAAAATATTGATTTTTTTATTTTCCAAGCAGTTTGTGACATATCACAGCAATGAGTACCAGAAATTCTTACATGATTGGTTTTACCTGTGCATACTTGTTTATGTATTTTTTATTTTGTTGCTTTGAATATCATATAAAAGATTAACCTACTTGAACACGTGATTTTCATGCGGATAACTGTTATCTTCGCCATTATTCGGAACTTTCGTTTTTAATTGGCATCAAAAACGACAGTTCTTATCTGAAAGTGTGCTGCATTTACCTTAGGGATATGTTGTCTGGCCTACACGGTTTGCGCTTATTATTTATTATTCGCAATTAAAATTATTATCTAAAATCATTGCAAAATGTTTTGACCTGAAAACTCAGTGAAATTTTTTGGCGTTGGCGTTCAAATATTGAACACGTTAGATAAGGTAAAGACAAGTTACTAATCATATTTTTTTGTAAAAGAAAGTAATGAGTTATAATATAAATGTACCAGATTTGAACCTATAATTACGATTAGTGTAACATCTGTTTTATTTTCAAAAACAGCGGCGTTTGGTGTATAGGAGCTGCAGAATTGCCAAAAATAGATACTTTTGTGTTTATGCAACCTAAATACTGTAAGTTAGGTGATGCCGAATTCCCTCCCTCAGGTAGTTTTGGTTAAAATATAGATAGTCGAATTCCCTCCCGGATACTAGTCGAGTTCGCTCCCGTTCATATCAGCTCCGATAATTAAGTTAACGACTTCTTACCCTTTTTATTTATCGAAATTAAATATATATTTATAAGTGCACTTCAGTACTTCAGTAAATTAAAGATAAAATAATTTCAGAAAGAAGACACATATCAGTTATGAAATGTTTATTTATTTAATTTAAAATGGTTTCCCACTACCTTAACAAATTCAATGTTTGGAAATTCGTGTGCGTCTAGCTTTTTGATGCAATCATCTTGAAAAACTTTATTAGTTTTAGTTTGTCTTGTATTTGACCAATAGAAGGGTAGTCTGATAAAATTATTGTTATTGTGGTGTCTATAATATACGAATAATATTAAGATTAATATGTTATGTGAGGCTGTATTATTTAAACAACTCTTTATGACTTTCTAGTGGCAATTAGCACTCAAGGTCATCCGCCGCCGTTGGGAGGCAATTGATGTATAATTAGGAGGGAATTCGACATACCCAAAATTTTAACCCTAATTAAAAACAGGTATATGGGAGGGAACTAGGCATTATCCTGTAAGATTGTACCTACACTGATGTAAATAACCTACTGTGAGATGTAATTTTTGACGGAAATCTCTTTAAATAGTTTTTTTTATCATTCTCTAATTTTCCTCCCTTGCAGATGAAATGTTTTCTTGAAATTTATACTAGACCATTCTTGAGATATAAGCTATCTGATAAAAGGTTCACTAATGTCGGTTCGCAATGATACAATCAAATTGAAAACCTCGTTTTTTGAAAATTCTGTAATATAATAACGTAAAAATTGCCTTTTTGAAAACCGTCCTGCAGTAAGAGTTTACCAAAATAATTAATTCTTTGCGGTATCCATTACACTATTGAACTGGGCCGCTTGACGCAGCTCTGCACACTATTTCAGAAATTAACAGCTTTAATGAGAAGTTAGTAGACAAGTTTAATCTATGAAGGATCGCAGGACTAATTAACTTTCAAAAAATTGATGAGTAAACATATACAGAAAATAGGCTTCATTTCGTTTCAAGCCCAGGGTGTCTAGCGATCGGGAAATCGAGATTAACTGGGAATTTGTCAATCCTTTCAAATCGCGCGGTATCGAAGAAAAAAATATGGCAATTTTTATTTTTACATGATGTGACGGTTTAGTCTTAGATTCTTAATAAAAACAGCTTGCATGATCAATTTCTTTTCGCCTTTCTGTTTTATCCTTAATCCATAATCGCACAGCTAACAAATAAGTGGTACTTCTACTAATAAAGTATATACGAACAAAACAGGAAGAAGGGAAAGGGGCGAAAAAGGGGTTGATTTTGTTTCTTATAAACATGCTCTGCAAGCCGCCACTATTTTTTTCACATTTTATGAAATAAATATATGGCTAAATAAAGTTTGGATTTTAAAATATACAAATATATATATAATCTAGATATACCAACATATGTTTTTAATATTGCACATGTACCTATTGGCACACATACCTAATAGTACTTATAGTGTCTACCCTATTTTGATAAGCATTCAATATGTAAATCGATATGGTTGATGTCTGTTCTTGAACAGTGTTTTCTATCTAATTAATTTTTTGCTCGAAGCTAAACACGTAAACACCAAGCAGAGCCGTTGATGCATCGACTTGTTGACAAAGTTTGATTCAGATTAATTGTCCAGTGATCTATTGAGACACACACTTTGAGGTTTTTAAAGAACTAATCAGCTGAAAGAACAGTTATATACGAAGCAAAACAACATGTGACAATATAATGTAACAGTTTATACAAGAAATACTCAATACAAGTAATTAATCAATAGAAAATCACAGAAATCAAAAGATAATTGAGATAATGAAAGTGGTATAATTTAAGTGAAAAAATATTTCATGAATATTTATTAGTAGAGAAAGGATTAGTTTTATATATTATAGCAATTAACAGCCTTACTTAACGAAATTCAATGAAGAATATAACAAGAAAACATGAAAATAACGGAAATAAAAAGTTGAAAGCGTAGAAAAAGATCAACTGCAGAGGAAAATCAACTTTGTAAAGTTATAAAAAAATTGATTGTCAATGTCAATGCTTTTCAAAAGCCTTCCAACGACATTCTATTGGCTCTTTAACATTGTTCTTGAAATTCTCTGGCGACAAGGTATACCTCTTTTTGATATTTCCCAAATTCTCGCATCGTACTAACCCATTACATCTAATTTTCATCATTTCACTAACATTTATTTCTATTCTTCTCTATTCATTCTAACATCCTCCATAAATCGGTAACTGTAGTTGGAGGAAAATTTTCTTGATGGGATTTTTTAACTTGGTGACTGTTAAAAGCGTTTTTCTTTTGTACGCTAATAACACTTCAAGTTTGTCTCAAAATGGGGGAAGTTTAAATCATTGTGAAGTTGCCAGTTGGAGACATAGTATGGAGCATTCGTGATTGGTTGGTTCTTGCGGGGCTAAGATGTCTAGGTTTAGTTTGTGAGGCACTGTTTACAGTGTTAGGCTTTTGCTGTTAAAGATTTTAAAGCTCCAGGTTTTTTTTTTTTGACATTCCAGTTTCCGGCTAATATTGCTGGGTCTGTTGAGTTTGATAGTGTTCGAATATCTGCTTCTTTGGGATGTTTTGATGATGAATATACTGTGAATAGATTCATTTTCTTGTTTAGATAAATTGTTATGCCCGTTGTATCCAAAGGGGTTAGGGTAGGTGGGATGATGTAGTAATTTTATTATAAGGGTCTTACTTTCCCCAGCTATCTAACCAACACGATAAATTGTAACGGAAGGTGATTTATTGGCTGACAAAATTTTTGTCGGGGCGGTCACTGTTGCCAACCTACTACAGGAAAAAATCCCACCCGCAGGTCGAAAAAGTCCCATATTTTCTCTAAAAATCCCTCCACGCGCAGGTCGAAAAAGTCCCATATTTTCTCTAAAAATCCCTCCAACTTATTACTATTATTATTTTTTAATTCGTTAATTTAATCGTTTATTCGAAGAAAAAAATATACAATATTTCTGTAAACATGGACAACTTTTCGTGTCGATAGCATAATACCGATAATTTTATTGTATGTAGTGATCTCGTTTCCCAAAACAAAGCCGGGTCTTGGGGGTTTAGATGTTTAGATGTTCGGATTTCGGAACAATACACCAACTCAAACATTTATTTTTATTAGCTTTAACTTCTGTTTCTGATCTATTGACTGGTCACTCTCAAGATGATTGCTGAAGACCATACAATGATACGAAAACAATATGCAATTCAAAAGAGTTCAAGACAATTTATTGTAGGGACTTGAACAGGTATCTATAGGCTACACCAGTAGGCTTGAACGCACGTCGGCGTCGTATATCAATTACGTTTTCAATTAGAAAAGTGAGCGCCTTCATAATATGTAATCTAAATATCAGGTCAACAAAATCAAACAAAACCAACCAGAAAATGGCAAATTACAAAATATCCCGCGAAAATAAGGAAAAATCCCTTTATCCTTTGAGAACTTTAAAAATCCCTCGAAGTGGCAACACTAGGGGCGGTTGACCGAACAGAACTGCGAGGTCTGTTCAAAAAGTATCGAGGGTTTTGGAGGTATGTTAGGCTATCTTCGCGGCTTAAGAACACAGGAAGGTTGAAGTGCTTTTAAATAAGTAAAGTAATACAAAACTTTTGAGCAAATCTTGCTCCAGTTCAGTAACTACTTTCTTTAAAATGTACGTTTTTAAATGTTTTGTACTACTAATATTCAATTTCCACGAGTTTATCTTAAAAACCTGACTACTTAGAGATTCACATTACGAAGTTAATTCGAGGAAATGTCTAAAAAAAATACGAGTAGTCTTTGTGTCACTATACCGCAGCCGTCACAAGTATAAAATATACCCGCGAATTCCAAACCTTTTTTGTACCATTACTGTTAGTAAAAATGATCAATGGAAATGGAACGTTAATAAGTGGTGACCGCAGTACTTTTAAAAAAGCAAATAAGAAGTTTACCGCACACTGTGAATGGTTATTATAATATATACACCTGCCTTATTGCATACCGTGCGTAGAAAATCGAGCTACGTACCGATGTTTACACATTAATCGGCACAGAATAAATTAACACCTAACTGTGAAAATTGAGGCATTGAGCACAATGACGAAAGCTTGCCTTTAAAATAGGCACGTTTCAACAAAGTATAGCTTTTAATTTTTAATTGATTTCTTTCAATTGTTACATAAATGCACCATCAGTCTATAAATAATAGTAATGGCTAATGCAACTTCCGCACTAAACTATAGAAAAATTTTATGTGCTTCCTACTTCCGATATTAACCGCAACCAGCAGGAAACGTTTTATGAACAAAAAATTCCAGTTTGCATAGAAAGCAATAAATATGGAGTGAAAGGAATAATTATGTAAATTTGCAGTTCGTTTTATTTAAAAACCATAAAATATGCAATTAATTAATAAATCGCAGTTTTCGTGAGTTTAACAATTAATACATTTCGATTAAAAATACAGGATGGTTCAAAAATATAAATTGTAAATTTTTTGACAATTTACAACTTTGAAAAAACAAAAATTAAATGGCTATAAACAAGTAGCATTCATAAAGTATAATATAAACATTTCAGTTTTGCCGGGCAATGTTTGATACAACAAAACAAAGGGTTTCCGTTTTAATATTGTAATAAAACTCCACTTTAAAATCAAAATACAAGTATACAAGGTCTGTTCAAAAAGTTTCGCAAATTTTGAATTTCCATGAAAGGACGATGCTACGGTACGATTGAGAAGGCATCGAGGACGGAGCCGAACAAGATCATAAAAAATGATTTTTTAAAGTGCTTCGAGGATAGGAAAAAACGTTGGCACAAGTGTATATCTGAAAGGGATTACTTTGAAGGGAACAAAATAGATTATTTATGAATAAATAAATAATTTTTGAAAAAAAACACAAAATTGGCGATTCTTTTAATTTAATTCAAAAGTTTAATGGAATGTGTTTTTAGTCAACATTTTATTAAAACTATACAAGTCGTGTGTCGCGATTTTGAACTTATTAGTTGTTTATTGGCATATCTACATGTGAAAAAATAATTATGATTTTCCAGGTATACGGAAATCCAGAGCCCATAGCTCTGGATTCTGAAATAGCTGCTATCACGTAATTTCTTGATTTCTTTTCACCCATAAAATTAATTTAAATCGAAATGTGGACATTTCAGATCGAATTGTTGCAACTGTGTATTATACGGTTATTATTTAACTATACAAAGTCATAAATACATTACTGCGAATTTTTACGGTTCTTTTTTCAATGTTTTATGATTATATAACGTTGCTCTTAGCGGCGGTATAAAACGTTTAATACGTATTTCTAATTGTAGAAATTAAATGACTATAAAAACATTTACGCGTTCTAATACGTCGAAAGCTCGTTTACTATTTTTTTTTGTGCAATTGTAAATCTAATATCTATCATTATTGTACTTTTATCTGTAATATTTTGCGCAAATAATTCTAGACTTTTTAACCTACATGAAATATTTACGAAATTTAGAATGTCTGTAAGCAAACCTTTTCGTATCGATCTACTCTGATTCCCATTTTTAAACTTCCACGCCTTATTTCCAAACTGGGAATCAGTAGTGCAGTAGTTGTCTTAATTTTAATTTTTACACATATGAAGAAGGCCTTCAAAACATTAAAATTAATAGTCTCTATATCTGGCAATGAAATAGTAATCTAAAATTATTGGTCTGTATATTATTAGTGGTACTTTTTGTATGTTCAATTTTTATGTGTTGTATTAATTGTTGTCCGTATTTTGTTTCAGGTTTGTTTTTTGTCAGTCAATATGAGCGAAAGGCGCGGAACTAAGGGGTTGGAGTTATGGTGCAGACGCATGACAGAAGGTTATCCTGGCGTCAAAGTTGAAAACATGACAACGTCGTGGAGAGATGGCCTTGCATTCTGTGCGATCATCCACCACTTCAGACCAGACTTAATGTAAGCAAAAGAACGTAAATATTTATTACTTATTAGGGATAATGAGCATCTAGTGGTTTAAAAATGTTTGTTGTCTATGGTGCATAGCTCAGTCAGGGAAATAATTCCTTCTATAACTTAACCTAAATCTTTGATTAGCTGATTCCTTAAGCGATACTAAAAACCTCTGATAATCACTCCTTTTACAGTACTGGGGTAATTGATGATATTAAATTTAGAAATTGTATAAATTCTTTTATTCCAATATTATTAACAATGTTTATACAAAGTAAAGTGGTTATGTACTTCTGGTATATTAAATAAAACTCAGATAGGCTTTTAACGGTTTAATAATGAGGAAAAACATCTACCAAAAATAACACCCAACCGAACTAAAAGACCGAATATCCCTCTTTTCTTCTAAAAAGCTTTTGCAGGCACATCAACCTTGGTCCATATCGTACAACCATAAAAGTTTACCGTTAGGGTTGAACCTCAACTTTCGCTGGTTTTTGCCGATGCGAAGCAAAGCGGTTGCTTTTTGTAGAGTTTTATATTATACCGCTACAAAAGCATTTCTATATTTTCAATATCTTGAATTTTCATTATTATACTTAAATGTGGCATATCACTATAAAATTGACCTTTACCATATACATATACAAGATGGTGCGTTTAAATATTTCTACCTGGAAAATTTTCCAACCCCACTTTTTTTTGGAAATCCCTTGAAAAGTTTGATTTTGCCTTCAAGAGGGACATCTCTTAATTGTAATTTTATGGATGTAAGGTCATTCTTCTAAAGGAGGTGGTAACCTCTTTAAGAATCTTAAATGGTACAGTGGGTTAAGCGACACATTATTTTAAAAGTATTTCAGTTATTCTCTTTAGAACCATGCTGAATTTCTTCTGTTTTGGACTATAATTAATGTCATAACCGAGTTAGAAATGTTGGTAAAATAAATTAAGAAAAAGGACATAATAATCAATGATAAACTTATCGGATACTTGAACTACAAAAAGATTAGACAGTAATCGAAGTCCTGAAAAATTGATTGAATGTCACCAGATAGGTAATTTAGGTAACGAATTTAAATGCCTTTAAAATGATTTGCCTCTTGACCCCTCTTGTCATTTAAGATTCTTAAAGAGATTAGAAGAATGATCTTACATCCATGAATGTGCAATCAAGCAATGTCCTCTTTGAATGCAAAATCGACTTGTTTCAGGGATTTCCAAAAAAAAAAAATACGGTCTTCCAAGTTTAAAGTTTTGAATGGGCCACCCATTATGCGTATATTAGGGATGATGCCACAAGGTTGACAAAGGAAGAGGGGCAAATCGTCGAAGGAGGCTCGGGCGTTAAATAGGATTTATTTCAAAAATACCTTAAACTTGTTGTTCAGCCTCTCATTCTTAAATTTTTTGACAAGTCATTGTCGTTGATTCTTGAGATCATTTTTTATTCTTTTTATTTGTAAGTCATCTACTGTGTGGCGCTTCATTGTACAAAATCAGTCTTTGCCCATGTGATGTTCGCTTCCTCTCAGAAGGTATAAGTTGAAGATGACTTGCTTCTTACACGACCTTTCGGTACGCCACAGACCCACTGGCTTAAATATCGTTACAGAATTTGAAAGTAATTGTGCCCTGCAAGTCTGATCTGGTTGTGAACCGCATACTTCAGAAGGAAGAGAATATGTACGTTGGAGATAGTTTAGCGATTGAAAAAGTTTTAGCACGATTTGTTGATGGATTTTTTATTGTAATGCCCCGTAACGAGTGCTTACTTACTTACAAATTGCTTAATAATTATCATTTAAGTCCTTCCGGCCACAAGAATGCGTGCTGATCAGCAATGAAAAATAGCTGTTATCTAATATAAATTTCAAGTTCAGATCTCATTTAAATAACAAATATTAGTAAAAGTGTATTTACTCTAAGCTGTGCGGAAACCTCTGTATTACGTACTTTTCGTAATTTTGGTTTAGGAAATCGAGGACATGCTTTTTATGGTAATTTTCTGCAATGTGTCCAAAAATGTCCTTTGTAGCAATTAAAAAGGGATATTTCAGGATTCTTTGATGATGTCTGTTTGGCTTTGTTTATCAATCACTCTAAAAATGCTTCCTAATAATTAATTTTATTGCTGCGTGAAATTTCAAATTTCTCCGTAAAATAGCTTTTAAAATACTGAGAAGCGGCTGTTACAAGCAGGTGGACAGATAAGCCATATTATTGAGATATGGAACCTTAAAAATGGGTATGTAGATATGTACCTATATATCTTGTGGCTCAAATGATTAAAATAATCACATATTAGAAACAGAAAAAAATGAGTAATTTGTAGTGAAAGAATTAATTTTGAAGATCTCGAGAAATCAGTTGATCTGCTGGCATGACATCATGTTAACCGTTCACATACATTCGTTTCATCTCGGGATCTCAGGAAATCAGATGATTTCACGATCAGTCGATATTATGCTCTAATTTTATGGACCGTATTGATCCCAAGAATCAGATGATCTACTGCGAGATTGATAGATATCATGCTACCAAATCACATGCTTGTTTCCGCTGATATTATGCTCTAATTTTGTAAAATGTTATGATTTTGTTTTGAGGAAATCAGATAACGAACTGCAAGCTTGATACATATTATGTTTAGGTGAGGGAATTTAGTATGTGATCTACTAGCGTGATACAGGTGCATTAATGGCATTATGATAGTTTTTTTGATGATTTTGGTTTCTATTCATACATGTTGAAAATTAACTGAAATAAAGAACAAAAAAAAAGGGTAAAGGTCTAGATCATGGCCCCCACCCCCAAAAGGATCGAAAGAGGAGGGCTCCCCTACCACTGTACCATAAAAAGTTCGTGGCGGTCTCACCCCCATAAAAAGTTATGGGGGTTAGATGATGGCCCTCCACCCCCAAAGGGTGTGGGGGTAGGGGGATCGAAAGAAGGTGGTCACCTGAGTAAAACCCCATAAAAAATTTTCGGCTATCTCACCCCCATAAAAACTTATGGGGTTGAAAGTGGATTATTTTGACAATTTTCATAGACTATAATTCCAATAAAATTCAATAAAATAATTATTTTCAAGCGGGTGGAGGTGGGGGATCGAAAGAGGGTGGTCACCTGAGTAAAACCCCATAAAAAGTTTGCGGCGGTTGATTACTTTGACAATTTCCATACACTATAATTCAAATAAAATTCAATAAAAAAATTATTTTCAAGCGGGTGGAAGTGGGGGATCGAAAGAGGGTGGTCACTTGAACAAAACCCGATAACCTAACCTAACCTAACTTAATGATAAAGATACTTAAATAATGTTTTATATAACTTTCTCAATATTTTTATGTATTTTTCATTAGTTTTACCTTTGAATATTGTTTAAGAATGACTATATAAATATTTACATGCCTAGAAATGTATAAAAATTGGCATATTTATTAACTTTGAACCCCCATAACTTTTTATGGGGGTGAGACCGCCACGAACTTTTTATAGTACAGTGGTTGGGGAGACCTCCTCTTTTGATTCCCCCCCTTTTGGGGGTGGGGGCCATCATCTAGACCTTTACCAAAAAAAGATATCTATATGCTGCTCTTTCTCGTTTTTCTTCCAAAGCTGCATTATACTGCAGTAGTACTTAAATAAAATATAAATAGAAAAAAAATCTTTGTACAAAGCCACACTTACGTGCTATTCAGGATTATTTCAAATGACTCCACAACTGTCTATCAAATGAAAATCTAGTTTTTCGTTTTCGGCGATTTGCTTATACCAAAAGTAAATGTCGTTTACTAAACGTATCTATTGTAAAATGTTTTTTATCTTGTACATAATAGGTTTGTGCTTGATATTTATCATTAGCAAACCATTTGCATACAATTGAATTTAAAAATATTTTGAATTAGATTGCCAAATCGTGTGTACAACAAATTTGTTTTGTGTAGTTTCCGCATCCAACGTTAATCGATGCAGCAGTCGTCCTTGGCGTCCTTCGCTTTCCGTTATCTTGATTGATGTATATTTTTTACCATTTAGTACCGACCTCTATTAGTTCCTCGTATTTGTGTGTGTTTGCACCTGACCCACTGAATAAGTTGAATACATGCTGTTAACCGCGTAAAATTAATATTGTCTGTGAATAAATACCTTTTTTAATGAGGAAAGTCACCAGCAACATAACGTGACAAGTCAATCAGTGAAATCAAACAAACTTAATCGACTGTCAGCATGAACATTTAAATTAAAAATGATTTCCTTAATACATGTGTTGCTAATTATTTTAATTTTTTATAATGTCAAGAGATTCGGGTTTTGTTTCTAGGCTTGATAGGCGTATTAAATATTCAAGAAGGAAAATTAACATTTTATAGCTGCAAGGGACTTATAGCTACAATTATTATAAATGCAATGTGAAAGTCTTTTAATACCATAACATTCAATGTTTTCGTATTTAAAATCACATACAACAATCAACATCATTAAAGACAGTACCTACAACTGTAGGGATAGATATAGAGGGGTAAAAGATTAGTATGCTTATATTTGCAGATGATATAGCAGTATTAGCATCTAGCAAGGAGGAGATAGAGATAGCTTTAAATAAAATGGAAGGGAATATAAGGATAGGAGACGAAAGATTAAAAGAAGTAGCTGATTTTAAGTATCTAGGAAGTCAGATAAGTCAGGACGGAAGGAGTAGTAGGGATATAAAGCAGAGGATAGCGCAGGGTCGAGTCGCCGTCAATAAAAAGAAGTCACTTCTATGGTCGCGAACGGTTAATTTAAAAATTCGGAAAAGATTGTTAAAGGTGTATGTTTGGAGCGCGGCGCTGTACGGGTGCGAAACATGGACAGTGGACGCTGCGGAAAAGAAAAGGTTAGAAGCGTTCGACATGTAGTGTCACAGACGAATGATGAGAGGATAGAGAAGGTTAGAATTGAAGAGATATTAGAAAGAATAGGGGAACATACTTTTGTTTCTGCTTCTAGCATGTGTGTAGCTAGATTCGTCCTAGTCCTAGTCATGTATCTCCTTTTTCTTACTGACTCTCAGCGTTCTCTGTTGTCCTTTTTCAGTTTGTAACTATTTCTCATATTTACAGGGTATATTCATATCCTCCGTCTATAGTATAACGTCTTAAATGCTTTGTTTCTTTTATTCCGCGCTAATCCTGCTTTTATCTCCCTTGCATACCAATGTTTGTAATTTGTTTTTATTAATTTTAATGTGTACGTAAAGGTACGTCTATTCGTAGATAGGTACTCTAATCGATGAATGTTTAGTAAAATTTCATTTTATTAGATTAAATAATCTTATTAGGTAGTGTTTGTCTGTCCTTAGAAAATTATACTTCATTTAGTTTACCCTTCATTGTGGTATGCTATATTTCTATATATTTTATTGTATTAGTACTTATGAAGGGGATTTACTTATTATTGTTTAAATTTTGTTGACAATTACAATTGTTTTTATTGGTACAAATATGCATCACACTAATGGATTCTAAATTAAAAATCGTAAGCAATTATCACCAATGACCATTGAGCAATGATATATAATTATGATGATTGTTTGTAAACATGTAGGCTAAAAATTAGCGATGTCATTGAACTTAATTGATGGTTGATATCCTTAAATTGATTGCCTTAAATTGATGAAAATTAGGGCAAGAAAACGGGAATAAATTGAGCGTAAATTTATTGCAGTTATTTCTAATTTTAAATGGTTTCGTAGGCGATTAAAAGTAGTAGTTATTGGAAGGCCTTGATTGAATAAACATTTAAATTATCATTAATTACAGTAGTAAATTAACTATTCTCCCAAGTTTGAAGGTAAAGATACACGAATTTCTTTGAATGTGCAGTTTTTTTAGAGGGAAGAGTGAAAAACACCATAATGTAGTGTAATTATTTACTGACGTCAGCATATCGTCTCTAAGTAGTAACAATAGTTAATAGCAAAAAATCCGTTTTAATATTGAGGCAATATAGCGATCACAACCCCTCCTACTTTCTGTTTTACTTAGCTTTTATACGTATCTACATATGAATATATGGGGGATGGCCATGATTAAAATATAATGCACCACTGACAACAGCACTAATCTGTCCAAATTTCACCGGGTTTAACCAGTTACTAGAATACATTTGTTAAGGCAATTATGAGCTATCAATGCTACAAGAAGCCATTTAATATATCGCAAACAATTGTGCCGTCACTTTCACTTGTTTTATAGTAAATGACGCATCTAATCAGTTGTATGAATTGTTTATGTCGTAGGAACTGATATCATTATGAAATTTACTGCCAACAAGTGGCACAAAGAACTAAAAAGCTAATAAGTTTTAATTTCGCCGACTATTTCTTTTATTATCCTCTAATTTTCCATCTTTAGAGATAGAATATTTACTTCATATTTAATGGAACCTCCTTAAGAGACATGACCTATCAGGCAAAAAAAGGAATCGAAGAAATCGAAAAAGTTGATTTTATAATTTCCTCTTTCTTGAAGCTTGTTGAAAAGTGAACCGTTAGGTCGCATTAAAATATCGTAAACAAATAAGTGATATAAAACTGTATAAAAACACAAAACAAATATTATCTATTATCATAATCCTCAGGAAGTACGCTTCTGATTTTGTGGCGAATTTCCTGTGGAATAGGCATATCACTACAAGTTAATAAGTTTGTATTTATGTATCGAAACGTCAACATAGTAAAATTTAGATAAAAGCTTTACCGTTGTCAATATACATATCTACATACCTTATATACCGAATCTCTGAACGAGAGACTCGAATCTCTCAATAAGTGGTGTCTCGATAGACATGGTTAAAATTTTCTAAGTTAAACATATTTCAGAGATCTCAGTCTTTCTACAAGAGACTCGAGTCTCTCAATTTTTCACTTTTATTCATTCAGTCTCTCTGTGATAGACTCGAATCTCTGAATTAACAATTTTATCGTTCGAGTCTCTCATACAGAGACTGTGAGAGATCCATAAAAACACCTAGGCAATAACTGAGAGACTGTGAAAGACTGTGAGAGACGCTGAAAGACTCTGAGAGACTGGAGAGAGACTGAAATTTTTTGTCTAGGGTAATTATTGTTGTATATTCTGCTTGTAAATTCTTTAAAAATACAAAAGCAGTAACCTCGTGTTAGTGATAATATAACAATTCAGCGTTAAGGTAAGACTTTCGTGACACGTTTTCCACGAAAAGCAATTAGGAAAGTGGCCAACTCAACGCAATCTTTCCTTCTAATATGTTATTCATTAAATTAAAAGCGACACACGTGAAATAACTGCACATATGTTATGTATACGCAGAAATAAAATAAAAAATTCCGCTGCTGCATTCATTTCAGCGTGTAATGTTGGCTATTACTAATGTTGTTGCTACGTCCTTTTTTCTCATTCCGATTACAGCTAAGAAATTGGGCTATTTCAGTTTCGCACAGTTTAACGACCCGTGAGACAATGGTTTCTTACTAAATAAACAACAGGAAGAACTCGCGTGCATTTGAGCGCTGTTCGTGAGAACAAAGGAACCAACATGCTGGATTTTTTTTTCATTTTGAAAATGGTAACTTTTTGGCGGATGTCGCCACTTATTCACGAGCAATAAATATCGTCACCTTTGGTTGCAAATTAATGGATATTTAATAGCATAAATTAGTGCGGGATTGCGTGTGAATTAGTTTACCTAATATGTACCTGAAAAGTTCCCACAATATCGTTTGACGGATGGTGCATGCAAACTTACCGCTACCTAATAATTTTCATCCTCTTAAGGGACATCATCAGTGGTTTAAGGAAATCGTTTTTGAACTAGACAACTTCTTTTACAAAATATGTCAACATAAAAACAACAAGGGAAGAAAGTGCATTAGCCTATAATTACTGGTAAAAATGAAGTAAACAGAGTACCTCAATATATCTTCTAATGCAGCGGTTCCCAGGTGGAAGGTGTACACCATTTAACGAAAGATTATAGGGATTTCGCGAGATACGGTGTTTTTTGTCCTAATAAAAATATAGGAAATTCTGCGAGTAGCAACCGTTCTGTATTTAACCATAAAAACTGCATATTTTTCATGACCAAACCAGTATTGAAAGGCTGAACTTTAATAACAGTTCATTTTATGGTCACTATTTTTTTGAAAGAAAGAACCTTTAAAAGAGTATTTTCCCGAAAAGTCACATGACAACCATCGAATAAAGAATCGATTTGCAAATCAGACTAAACTATCGATGTTAACTGTGTGGAAGAACTAGTAGTTGTTCGATATTAAGAAAAATAAACGTTTACGCTGGTGCCTACCGCTTTTTTTGTGGTAACCGGTGCACTAATCTGTCAGTCAGTTATGAGATGATGGATCACATTTTTTGTTAAGTCTAATGGGTTACTGTAATACTTTTATGTAATTAATTATATCCTAGCTTGCTTGGGCTACATCAACGCGACAGCGGCCGCAGACTCGTCCTTGATGCAATCGAAGTCACGAAGCGAAAAATCGACATAAAAGTAAACGAAACAATTGGCCATTGTTGCCCACGACCTCTGTGGCAAGAGGAACTTTTTTCAAGTGTATGACCTTAAGCAAAACATTCTATAAGATCATAGATCCATACTGTTCTGTAGTAATTCAGTAGTTCGCTTTTAATACAAAATTGTCAATTAGATTAACTAACTGATGCTTCTTATGATTATGCAGTGGCTTAAACTGTAAATTAAAACTACAATGAATTTCCTAGCAATGAAAAATGGCAATAACAAGTAGTGCTTCAGAAATTCAGAACTGAATAGTTGGAAATATAATATCGAACCGAACCTTAAACTTCTTGGAAAGGTAATACCACCATTCGGAGAACTGGGTACTTGTGCAGCAAAAAGTTGGAAGCCGGACCGGATGTAAACAACGCCGGAAATTTTGATGAGTGTCTACAAAATCACTCGAAGCTTTAATGGTATAATTAGTTTTTTCCATTTCGGATTAACGTTACTGTCATGTACTAGTTGGAAAAACCGTTCATTATTGTTTAACGCTAAAATAGAGACAGAAGAATAGAAGCAGAGAATTGTTTTCGGACAATGCTCCTATGAGAGACAAACATCGAGAAACTTGTTGGATTCGGTAAAATTGCGTTGTAATTTTAATTGGAACTCAGAAAGAAGGTGACATTCCATCCTCGATGTTATTGGATAGCTCAAGAATATTCAATATGAAACAAAAAGTGTAGTTCATCTCAAGTATATCTACTCATTAAATAGAAACCGCAGTAATCCTTGATCAAGGATGGGGAATGGATCGCAATTTCAAACATGCTGATTCTCAGACACCATTAAATCTTCACACCAAACAAATCTTCATCCAACAAGCAGCTATCAACCTACGAACAGCTGGTTACTAATTCTAAAATAGTTGGTACTTACTAATATTAAATTGTTCACGTAGACAAAAGTTAAATCATTTCAGCAAGATAGCAAGAGATCAGGATCACAAAATATATATATCAAAATGTTAAATTAATTATCATGTGAAAGAAAAACATTGATATTAACAGTCAAAGTTAGTCAGTAGATAGTTTGTCAAAACTGTCAGTGTCTCAGTCAGTCCCTTTGGATTTCATCAGCACACCGTAAACAATTTCGATACTTGTTGCCTTCAAACGGCGTTTATTGAATAACTACAGACGGCGTGGTGAATGCCATCTATAGAAATATTCTACTAATTATGAGATAATGTTCCGCATGATAAAATTTCGATCTCTTTGAATCTCATTATCACACCATGGTTTATTTTGACAAGTCGCTATCCTGAATCGTGAAAGGATGTGGTCAAATATTATCGAACCATAATTAGTAGCAAATTTCTATAGATGGCGTTCACCACGTTCTCTGTTGTGGTTATTCAATCGACGTTAATAGAAAATCCTTTTGTAGAATTAACTCGTACATTGTTTGACTTCAAACCAAATATGTATAGGTATGTATTGAAATGTCGAACGCTCGTCCTGACTATAATGTTTCTTAAACATCTGTAAATTATTGTAAGTATAAAATGATGCGAGCTGGTATTCGCCTGATCGAGGCAGATAGCCGTTGTTTGCCGCGCTTATAGCAAAAGTCGAAACGCTATGTAAACAGGAGGAGGACAGCCTTGCTTTCACAACCGCAAGTTATGCAGATATGTTAGGTAATAAAGTCTCTTTAACACGGAAAAGGTTGTAAGTACATTCTCGTTGCACACTCGACTGGACATTAAATCAATAATTGCCCCAAAATGGTAATCGTGAATATTCAGAACGTACTTGTGGAGGACGTGGATGAATAATGTGCCGTTCTGTTGTTGTTCCGTTACACATACAGCATATATACGTAAGACGGCGGCAGATTGTCACACAAGTTCTTGTAAAGAGAATATTAAAAAAAAGTATTTAACTAATAGTACATGTTAAACTCGTTGTACGAACATTAGTTTTTAATGAAATAAATTACGTACGCCGTACACCATTTAACGAAAGGACCAGTTAAAGCCGCATGTGCTCGTACCAAATTACCTGATGGTACATGCTGTTCCTTTGCTTTTATTAGCTAATCAGACTCTAATTAGAGTTTGGACCACAAACGGAAATCGCATTTAAAGTTATATATGTTACAAATCCACACATGAAAACAGTGTGCAAAATAATTTTACCTGCGTGTGATATCGTTGAAAAGAGTATTGAATTAATTCTATGGGGTGCCGTCAAAAACATAGACTTATTTCGTTACCATCACTGATGGTCTCAACCCAAGTGTTGTTAAAAATTGAAAATTATATGGTGAAAAGGGATAGGACGATAGGAATAATCTTGTAGAACATGCAGAACCCTATATGTTTGTAAGTTGCAGCCAAAATGTAAAGGCGTAGAATCGAATAGAAATTAGTAAACGGTTCTATTGTATAGGGGACTGTCTTTGCTTAGTTTTCTTTCGTTTCTGAGGGGTGAGGGGGAGAGAACTTCCATTTGTCACTATCTTGAGATGAAAGGAAATGACCACAACACCAGCTTCGTTACGGTAACAAAAGATAAAATGAACGAAGTGAGTGTTGTGGTAGCCATCTCGTGCTTTTTGCTTCCACAGACTCCAGATGTTATAGTGGTGGAAGTTCCCTCCTTCCTCTTTCTTTACAACAAAAAGGAGAGAAACCAAGCAGGCGACTATCGTCTTTACTTTATATCCCTAGTACTCCTTCCGTCCTTACTTATATGGCTTCCTACATACCTAAAATCGGCCACTTCTTCTAATTTTTCGTCTCCTATCTTTATATTCGCTCATTCAATACTTTTTCTTCCCTTGCATACCAGTATTTTAGTTTTACTTTTATTTATTTTCATACAGTACTGATCTGTCAGTACCGCTTCCATTTTATTTAAAGCTATCTCTAAGTCCTCCTTGCTAGATGCTAATACTGCTATATCATCTGCAAATCTAAGCATACTAATCTTTTGCCCTTGTACATCTATCCCTACAGTTGTACTGTCTTTAATGATGTTGATCGCGTCTTCGATGTATAGATTAAAAAGTAGCGGTGACAGTGTGCATCCCTGTCGGACTCCCTTCCTAATATTTACTTCTCTACGTTGCAGCCCCATCTCTATAACTGCCTGTTGCTCTATACAAACTAAATATCACTCTTCTATCTTTGTAACTCATCCCTACATTTTTAAGTATATTTAACATCTTGCCCCATTTAACATTGTCAAAATATTTTTCTAAATCTACAAATCCTATGTACGCACTCTTCCTTTTGACGTGACAACGTCTTATAATTCGATGGAGCCGGCTGCACGTACGAAAAAACATGACTCATGCGGCGTTACCTCGCTCTGAGGCGTTCCATTTAAGGCTTGGAAGTGCAAGCGAGAGCGCGGAACGAGCGACAAAGAGGCACAATCGGCCTCCGCGTTCGGCAGCGTTCGACATCTGTCTCTCTCCTACTTGACTGAGAGATGCGTCCGCGTGGACAGCTGCTATACAATAATACATTTCCATTTACCTCCTTCTCTATATACATACAAAATATCTATCAAACAAATAAAATTAAAATTTTCTTTTGAAAAATGAAACCATTGCATCAGTATTTTCTTATGACGTTGTCACGTTCAACTATCGTCAGTAAACCGACTTTACAGACAACCGATTTTTTTCTATCGTTTTCTCTGTTGTTACCCGTAAAGCTAGAATGGCCTCCCGCGTTCCTCTATTTCTTCTCCTTACAATTCTAGTCAAGATTTTTGAGACATGAGAAATTAAGCTAATTGTTCTAAATGTCTCGCACCTATCCGCGCCTCTCTCTACAAGTCACAATCAGTGTAAATTTCCATTGTTTCAAAAAGTATGATGACTAATTCAGCCGAATAGAAGTCGGGGAAGTCCCGTTATCAAGCCTCCTTTTCCCCTGCAAGGAAACTATGATGCAGGACTCATTCGAGGGTAGATAAGTAGATATGCCGTGTGCGATTGATGGTTGGCAGAACGCTTACGTTCAATATTCACGCACAGCGCTTTGTTTAGATATTACTGTATGGGAAATATGTTAATGTCAATTTGTCTACGAATGCATTATTGTATTTACTGCGACAAGGGCATTAACTGCGTCTGTATGCATAGGAGTATATTGCGGCCAATGCGATCTAAACATAAACCCGATCATAATAAAGCTTCTTCATGCTCTTTATTCATTTTCTTTTTTCGCATTCTTTTGATGTCTTATAGGCAATAAAATTTATTGCGATGTGGCTACGAAATAAGTGCTTTGACTGTATAAATAATAGGGTGTTACTGTAATAAAATATCGCCTTCTGGTTTATGACCGTTAGTAAAACTGTATACTTGTTTCGTTTGTGAACAAATTATTGTTTTCTATTTTCTATGTAGATACATCTGCAAAAATATGATTCATAACCTGATCGTGAATGTTAAAAACATACCATAAATGGTTTGGATATGTATTTGTGTTGTCATGAAATGCAAGGTTTAACAGCATTTTAGCCAAGTTGAAATTGATCGGCGTCCTTCATATTATGAACCGGATATCGTGGTTTTACTAATTATAGTCACTAGTTGAACCCGACTACATTTGGGACGGAGGAGTACCTACGTATACCCATCTAAAATGTCTTCGTAGCACATATGCTAGTGTTAATATTACTTACCCACTAGATTAGAAGATTATTTTATAGTGATTCGCTGATTAAATGCTCAACCAAATGTTTAATTTTTTAAAGTTTCGAGTGGTGCATCAAAAAAAACTTGAAATCTTCAGGGAAATTACTTCATATATTCTAGATTTAGTAGGTTTAAAATATTTTATGCTTGACATGGAAAGTTCAATATAAATAATACCGCACGGATAGGAATTCATGATAACAAAAATATTTTTGAGATAATTTCTTAATTAAATAGGTACATCATCATCATCATCATAATCATAACTCCTAAGAGTGGTTGTACACGCACTTTCATTCTTTCTCAGCTAATCTTCGTACTATTTCCCTAAAACTAGAAGTTTTTACATCCTTAACTACTTCTATCCCTTTTAACTCATGTTTCTGTTTCCAAAATGTCTGTAACTAGCCCTTCAGCCATAGAAGGTGTCCTGCCAACCTATCTCACCTCTTCATTCCTTATTAATACTTCGTCGTTTCTAACCTTCTTTTTCCTCGGTATCCTCGTTATTCGTTTATGACACCACATTTCGAATGCTTCTAGCCTTTTCTTTTCCGCCACGCTCACCTTCAGCATTTCGCATCCGTACAGAGCTATTCTCTCAGGAGATCCAAAAGGGGGACTATTTTACGTGCAGAGTATTTTACCCCAGAAGATGCCATACCGATCTCTGCCACCCTAAGTATTGAAATAGGTATAATGCAAATAAAAAATAGAAGAATACTTCCACAATTGTAAATAGTGAATAAAGCCTCAACAGGAATTGAAATTAAATAGTACCTTTCTTTACTATTTTCATATTTGCATTAAAATCTACACAGCAGGCATTTCGAATACTTTTTCATTATACGAAGTTCTATTATTTCATATTTATTCATTCGTGTCTCCTATTCCGGTGACCCAGTGGCGTAATCACGTAACAATTTATTATTTAAATTACATCCGTTTTAGTATAAATGTGACGTACACTATTGGTGCGCGACAAAATCATTTCTATTTTATATGAATACTAAACGAGAAAATTTCGTTACAGAGACTTCTCCAAACTTAACAAAGACGACATTTACTACAACAATGAACTTGCGTTCAGAACAGCAGAACGTCATTTGGGTATCCCAGCCCTTCTAGAACCGGAGGACATGGTAGAATGCTCCGTCCCCGACCGCCTTTCCATTCTCACATATCTCTCTCAATTCTATCAAGCATTTGTAGCATCTCAAGGTAAGATTATTGTCAATTTTGTAGTCTTTTAGTTGTCATAATCTGCGTTTACGTTATATAAAATTAATCGAGCGTGTTTACTTACAATTAATGAAATCATTGTAGTATTTCTTCCCACGAATTCTTACAAACAGCTAATCTATTTACACGAAATCGAATTTCCGAACGGCTCAATTTGTTCCGAAACGTTAGTGCGTATTGTTGGAAATTTGAGAAAGTCGAAGTTGACAATAAATTATTTGACTCAAAGAGAGCGACTTTACCATCATGTTCCACACACCTTCGTTCCTGCGGAAACGTGGAAAAAATTGGGCGTCCTGCAAATATTAACTTACTCATTTTCTGAAAATTAATTCAGTCTTACTGTCTTTTATAATTTTCTCGTTTTACTTATTAATTTTGAATATACATAGGGGAGACTGGGGCTGGTCGTGACAGGGATAGGTAGTTACAGCGGCTACAGTGGCTAAACAAATAACGCTATTTTGTTATATTTGTGCCCTAATCCTTACTTTTTGCAACGAATCGACGTTTATACAGTTATACTTATTTGCGGTTTTACTACTTAACCTTGAAGGGTCAGTTTTGGTGTTGTGGCTAAAAGTGACATTTTCTCGGGGCAGGTTGTTATTTGTTACTACCTGCCCCGTACTAGTGTACAGGAACAGAGCAAGAAAAATGAAATTACATCAAAAAAAGGAAAGGTAACTAAGAAAGGGAAGTCAACTGAGCCAGGAAAGATGAAGAGTGAAAAAACACTTAAGGAAACAAGGAAGAAGGCTGTAAAAAGGAAGATTTTAAATGATTCTGAGTCTGACGAAGAAAGTATAGATGATTATTTTTGATATATTGTGAACCGTTTGATCAAAGTGGTGCTGTGGAGCTGGTGAGGAATGGGTACAGTGTGTTGCTTGTAAGAAATGATCGCGCGTAAGGTGTGCTGAGCGAAATGTTTTATCCTACATATGTTTGAATTGCGATAATAATCGTTCAGACTATACTGATTGAACTGTTTTTTAGCTTTTAGGATCTGATTGTTTTTAAAAAAACGACTTTATTTCTTTTTGTTCATGTGATGAGGCATAATATATGTTTTGTTAATTCATACTAAGTTTTTGTTTAATAAAGAAATTTATAATTTTCTACCGGGTTGGAAGTTACTTAAATTTTATTTTTATGAGGCGTAAGACCAAAAAATAAGATTATAATTTTATTTAACGAAGTTACTATGTTTTTGTTTTAATGACGCAAAAGATTGTTATACAGACATTGTAGTTTGACGTTGTAGTCATAATAATTGTAATAAACTGACATTGTTCTTAATAAAAAGTGTCACATTACGTTTGGTTTTTGTTGTAACATTTTGCCCCTTATAGTGTAACAACCAGCCCCTGACACGAGGCTAAAATTACACGTCTCTTTTCCCAGAATTTATTTATTTATGTCACTTCTAATAGTCCGGTATCTAAATTTTTTTAAATTAATAACCCAAATAGTTACTTAATCAAACAAACCTACATTCCGGTAAAACAATCAAACAAAAAATTGTGACACTTTATAAAAAAAAATGTCACGACCAGCCCAAGTCTCCATAGTTTTAATGAAATCATCATCAAAAGCAGTCAGACGGTCCTGGACTGTGCAATTTCGAAGGAGAGAAAGAGGGAGAAAGTTGAAAAGCGTCTTTCAGTTTCTGATGTTGTCGTGGGTGTTGCTACGACAATTCCTAATGATTTGTTTGCTTCCCGTAAGGTTTCGGTTAAACTATTTTGTGTTAAAAACTCCAAAAGGAGTAATGCACCGTTTAAATATCTACAATTATTTCTAAAATAAATAACAGATANAGTTTCTGATGTTGTCGTGGGTGTTGCTACGACAATTCCTAATGATTTGTTTGCTTCCCGTAAGGTTTCGGTTAAACTATTTTGTGTTAAAAACTCCAAAAGGAGTAATGCACCGTTTAAATATCTACAATTATTTCTAAAATAAATAACAGATAGCTTTGTTCTAAATTTTGCGCCTACCAAAGTTTTGGGTTGAATACAGTTCACTGATCCGTCCAAATTCACAGCTTTATATTAGCAAACCTAGCTACTTAGGGGACCGGTGCAGAACAAAACTTGTGCCCAGAACCCGAAGTGCCCAGTTCAACAATACAATAAAGGATCCCGCGACGCGCTCGTTCAAAGATCTTGTTTGTGCACCCTGCAGGAGAAAAAAATGAAAGCTCACTTATCCCCTTGCCAGGTAACACGTGGATTACTAAGGGTATATTCATATGAACTGTATGGACTATGGAGTAATGATTTTGCTAGTTTTGTCTTAGATTCCACAGGTAGTAGTTACTAAAGGCACTATGACGTGGCACGTTACTCACTCTACATAGGTTTGCAAATTTCAAAAGTCGTAACATGACTAGCTTGCGCCGTCCGCGCACCAGAATAATCAATCGTTTTAATCGCGCGTCATGGTCTAGGACTCCCCGCAGTCTGGTTTTGGTAAGGCGCCAAATGCACCACATAATAATGTCTGTTAGGCGGTAGTAGAAACTCCGGGAACGTAAAGGTCAAACAAGAAATGCAAACCGTAAAGCAACTAGGAGGGAAATTGAGCTAAACAAAATCTCTTCCAAATCGTTTGGTCTTCAATTGAGACGGCCGGCAAATCAGCGTAATGTATGGTGTAGTTACAGTAAATTATTATATTGTTAAATTTTAATAATTAGGTTACAATATCATAAATATCTATGCTTTGGTTGTTCTGTATCTCTGCATCAACCGTACACCAGCTGTCGCTATCTGCAAGCATAATGTTCTGATAATATTTTTCTGAAACGATTCAAATGTAGCTCAATTTTCATTATACAATCCTGTGGTAAAAGGCAAATACAATAGAACAGTTAGCTAGCATGTTCTTCCATCGCAAATACAAATAAAGTGTAACGTTACGTATTATTTATTATTGTTCTTTGTTTTTTTGTTTTACGAAGTATTCTTTTAACGTATTCCTCACTTGCGTTGATGGATCATCTCGGTTTAAAATTGACTTAAACTTAAACTTTTCTGTTACATTTCAAATTATTAACGGTTTCTCTATAATATGAATTTCATGTTATTTTAAGTTGACTTCGATGCTTGCGAACGGTTAATTTAGAAATTCTAAAAAGATTGTTAAAGGTTAATGGTTGGAGCGTGGCGCTGTATGGGTGCTAAACATGCGGAAAAGAAAAGGTTAGAAGCGTTCTAAATGTGGTGTTACAGGCGAACGATGAGGATACCGTGGATAGAAAAGGTTAGAAATGAAGGGGTATTAGAAAGAATAGGAGAATAGACTACTCTATAGAAGTCAATAAGGAATAGGCGAGATAGATCTTTTCAAGGTATGAAGGTCTAGTCAGAGACATATTTGAGGCAGAAACAGGATTAAAGAGGAGTAGAGGTAGACTTAGAGTAGATTACTGTTCGCAAATGGTTAGGTATGTAGCTTGTTCTGGTTTTGGGGAAATGCGAAGATTAGCTCAGGATAGGAAAGAGTGGAAGTGCGTGTCCAACCAGTCTTAGGACTGACGACCTTATGATGATGATGATTTTGACATTATCCAAGTAAATTAAACTGGTTGTGTCATTTACAACCTCCGTCTAAATCAATTATATACTCCATAACTGATACTCCATGACTCTTATTAGACAAAGTGTGTATTTTTTATTATCATACCTTTATATGGTACACGTGGACATACACATATGAACAGTTACAATAATAGTGCACATTGAAAACTATTAAGGATGACGCACGTATGTCATAGGTCAACCACGGTTCTTTCTTCTCCACACATGACTACGTATGAATAACGAGTTCTTCACTTAAGCGGAAAGTTAACGCCATCATGGATTGCGGGGTCAGGGGTCAAATATTGTATTATATGGAGTGTTGCATCTGGTATATGGTTGTGTTAACAACGTAATCGGTGATGATTTCACTTTTACGACAAGCTGTATTTACGTTAATATTATACGTGCATGTATAATAAGCACATGTTGGTTTGTGTGCGTTATTCTCATCATAAAGTTTGCTTGATTTTACAGAATCCAAAGCTAAGTTGAGGGAAAAAATCAGTGTAGATAATATGTAATAAGTTTTGCATTTAATAGGTAAAGCTTCCTCAGGTGAAACGTAGGTATTGTCCCAAACTTGACTTTGAATTCTGTATATACTAATCATCTTCATAATAAGATCGTCAACCCTAAGACTGGTACCGGCTAGAATTTTAAGAGGAGCGCAGGTAGGGTACTTAAGTAGGTTGTCACACTACCTCTTGTGGGTCCCGTGAGGTTGCCCCTTAGGGAAAGGAAGGGGCATATAACGCCTTGCCGCATTTGTGCATCATCAGGAATGCCGCATGTGCCCCCCGCAGGGAAAAGTGATTGCTACTCCATCAAAAGTTTTTGAATAAAATGAACTTTATTATTAATGAAAAAATTGCACTTATTTGTAAAATTTGTTTGCCCGTAACATTGTTTTATTGGGATGTTTTGTAGTGGACAATACTTTAAATTGCAATCGTTTTACTGTTTTTCGACCTAATGCGTCTGGTTTCTGTTGCCTTATAATAACAATATCAGGAGTACACTTGTTGGTTCGTTGCAATGTAAAAGATTTCATTGAAACGACGACGTAATTGGGCAAGGAGATTATTATTATAATTTTTTTCATTTTACCGAGAGTACTTTCAAACGGATTTGCTTCATCGAGCCCCCACAAGGTAGATTTAATTGTAAGTTTATACATGTGATAGATTTGCCCCTTAAGACCTATATGAAAAACATAAAAGGCAATCCTCATTTTAGTATCACCAGTTCTTTTTGATGGGATTTTCATTAGGAATCTACGGGGAAATCCCTATATCGGCTTGCCCCTCGTTAGCCACATGAGGCCCGCATACTATATGGGGCATGCTCCTATAAATTTGAGTCGGGTAATGTATTCCAACTGTATGTGTATTGAAACTATAAGAGAATTTCTAAACCTTATTTTTTCCGATGTCTTTCTCGTAATATAAGAAAATAATTGGAAAAGTTTCCTTTTCTTCTGAGTTCCCACGTATAAAAACATCTATTTGATGCCTTTTTTCTTAATTCCTTCAAACTAGTCATTATAGGTTCAAAAGACGTTTTTCTGCGACCAAAATTGTTCAAGATGTTCCATGCTGTTGTCATCATAATAGTGACAAAGTCTGAAACAGTCGAGTGTTGATAGGTTGGCGCTTCTCTCGTCTGATTCGCCTCAATAAATATAAAAATAAAGTCTTGCCTGTTCCAATTTCGACGGCCGTATTTTTCGACTTATTATTTGCCGACGAGACAGGAATCGCAATATACTGGCCTGGTTTCAGACGTGATTTGCAACTTCCTAAACAAACCGCGTGATGAATGCGATTATTATTATAATTCGCATCACCTTTACGACGCTTTTATTCTTATTAACCTTTTTTCCTCACCCACACGATAGCATGAATCAACTGGTAGGTTGAAAACAGAAAATTTAAAGTCTAGTTGAAGATTTATGCCCATATACCAAAATATATCACTCGTGCAGATGTAAACGTCAATTTTACAAAATTATGACTACGTGGTTACTAAACAAAACATTTATACTCATAGATTATATATAGGTACTTATAGGGAGAACAGGTTGTCGATCATAATTACGTTATTTCATCAAAACCTTTGTAATTTTTCTTGTCTAACTCTTTAATTTAGTGACTGATGAGTCAAATTGGTCTTACTATTGCAGTCTTGCATATCAAGGTCAAGATTGTCTGTGTACTTGCAAGACTGAGACAAAGACCAAACGAAGAAGACCAAGGCTAAAACCAAGATCTGACGAACAAGACCAAGACTAAAACCAAGATCTGACGAACGAGACCAAGAGTAAAAACAAGACCGAAATTAATTGAGCAAGACCAAGACTTGACATGCAAAGCAAAGACGAAGAGCGAGATTATATCAGCAAGACTACCCGAGATAAAGATATTCAGTCTCTCAGAGTCTCTGAAAGCGAGACTCGAAACCCCGTTTTTCATCGAATCTCTCTGGTCTCGCTGAGAGACACTGTCGAAAGACTGTCAAAGAAACTGTTATGAGCGAGAGACTTAAGTCGCTCATAGAGAGATCCTCATTTCGTATCCAGTCTTTGAACGAGAGACTCGAATCTCTCAATGAATGATGTCTCGATAGACATGGTTAAAGTTATCTAAGTTCAACATATTTCATATAACTCAGTCTTTCTACGAGAGACTCAAGTCTCTCAATTTTTCAGTTTTATTAATTCAGTCTCTTTGTGAGAGACTCGAATCTCTGAATTAACAATTTTATCGTTCGAGTCTCTCATACAGAGACTGTGAGAGATCCAT
>NW_020438897.1:966893-970447 GCF_000699045.2 Agrilus planipennis
GTAAACTTGACGGAATTTGAAGGCTAGCTTCCGGATTTGTTATTTCCGAATTTTATAATGTGATTGGCATTAAAAACACGCTCACCTTCAACGAAATTTCCTTTCCCAGGCTTTGTATCAGCCCAATCACATATTGTGTCAATACTTATCATTTTATCGTAATTTAAAAACTTGGAAATTGCACGGTACACTATAGGAACTACGATAAATTTTCCCCAATCGGCGCCATGTTTTTAGGCTCCTCCCATTTGACGGATCCCAATAGCTTTTAACATAAAAATATGCAACCGTCAAATTCGTTCCGCTTTTATTTGTCATTAATTTTGTGTAATAAAGTGAAAGTTGAAGAAGTATGTATACATCTAACACTACATCAAACACTGTGTACGCAACCTAAATCCTAAATTCATTATGGGTTTTTTGAGATCCATACGAAAGTAAAATTTCAAATTGGTCGATTCATCTAGAGCATAAACTAATGGGTCAGAACGGCATATTTCCTTTTAAAATCACTCGTGCGAATAGGACGTACTTATTTTTGTCGATACTGTGACTCTCGTTGCACACACCAACTATGTACCCATTTGCGGAACGTACAAACCAATTAGTGTAGAAATTAACTAGCCCAAAATAAGATACTTTTTGTTGAATTTCTTGTAGGAATTTCTAACCTGCAAATATAATTATTGCATACGACAATGGCTTTTATTTACCTGTACTTGAAAAACTTGAGTAAACTGAAATGGTGACGGTACTATTATAGGAACAATACAAAACGTGTATGCAATAATCTTTTTTAAACTTCCTGTCATGTCATTGTTTGTTAATGTAATCAATTTGTGCCGCTTATCAAACCAAGAGGTCCATAAGCTTTTAGTTAAAGAAATCGGATAATATCAGCAATAGCATTTTTGTNTAATATGTAATAAGTTTTGCATTTAATAGGTAAAGCTTCCTCAGGTGAAACGTAGGTATTGTCCCAAACTTGACTTTGAATTCTGTATATACTAATCATCTTCATAATAAGATCGTCAACCCTAAGACTGGTACCGGCTAGAATTTTGAGAGGAGCGCAGGTAGGGTACTTAAGTAGGTTGTCACACTACCTCTTGTGGGTCCCGTGAGGTTGCCCCTTAGGGAAAGGAAGGGGCATATAACGCCTTGCCGCATTTGTGCATCATCAGGAATGCCGCATGTGCCCCCCGCAGGGAAAAGTGATTGCTACTCCATCAAAAGTTTTTGAATAAAATGAACTTTATTATTAATGAAAAAATTGCACTTATTTGTAAAATTTGTTTGCCCGTAACATTGTTTTATTGGGATGTTTTGTAGTGGACAATACTTTAAATTGCAATCGTTTTACTATAACAGTATCAGGAAGTACACTTGTTAGTTCGTTGCAAATGTAAAAAATTCCATTTAAACGACAAGGGGATTAGCAAGGGGATTATTATTATAAGTTTTTTTAAGCGGATTTGTCTCATCGAGCCCACATAAGCTAGATTTAATTGTAATTTTATACATATGATAGGTTTGCCCCTTAAGACCCATATGAGAAACCCATAAGGCAATCCTCATTTAAGTATCACCACTTTTTTGGTGGGATTTTTATGAGGAATCTACGGAGAAATCCCTATATCGGCATGCCCCTCATATGCCACATGAGTCCTGCACGCTACATGGGACATGCTCTCTATAAATTCTAGTCGGGTAAAACATGCGCCTCCACTCCTTCCTATCTTGAGCTAATCTTCCCCTTTCTCTAAAACTAGAATATACCACATCCTTAATTATTTATGAACAGTAATCTAATGTTAATACGTATATTAAAAAGCTGGAAATTCTTTAAAATTTAATGATGATATTTGCAGAAGGTATAAGTCTTGGAAGTACTTGTGACAAATAACTGTTAAATTGAATTAAGACTTTTCTTAGACAGTATATAAATAAATGTACAAAAAGATCGAATACAGTGGTTGAACATCAGTTCATTTATTGCTGTTGTTTGATTATTATCATTAAACATTCCAGAAATATAGAAAAAGAACATTAAGCGTTTTGATATTGGTTATAGAAAATAGAATATCTATATATTTCCTTCCATTATAAAAAATTTTTTACAACACATTTCAAATTAAATTGTAATTTAGTTTCTTAGTTAATTTTAATTATCTGCCAGATATTAGGAAGGATGATCGGGTCTTTAGAAAATCCATATTCTCTGTGCATCCATCATCATTATAATTTTATTACTATTATTAGGCTTTTGTATTTTAATTTACACTACTTTCGCTTTGCTACTTTTAAACAAATAAAAAAAGTTGTAACAATAGGAACCAATCGTACGTATTCAGATGTGTTTGGATTTACCCTGTCGAACTTATTTCCCGACAGTTGCAAAACCTTATCATATAAAACATATCATTTACAGGTGTCTATCTTCGTTTTCTTTTTATATTTGACGCATTATCCGTGTTAAAGAGTAAAATCTGTGAGCCTCAGATTTCCTTTAGAGTAAAACCTGTTTTTCACTTTTTTTTGTGCATTCTCATAGTAACTTGTTTATTTGTTTACGAAGAACTCGCGTAAGCGTTCCAACAGGTGTGTTAATTAATTCGCTAGCTATATGGTAATAGGTAAAAATAACGAACCAGCAGTTGAAAACCCCAAGTTCAATTCTCAAGGTTTGCGATCTTGATCTCCACGCACTGACTTGGTTAATATTTATTACATTACTGGCAACTAATGGTGAATTTATAAAGTTCATTAGAATCAGAGATCGTAATCTTTCTATTGCGTAAACAAACCTGACATTATGGTGGTGACTGTTTTAACTTCTGTTTGTATATTTTGAAGATACTACAACTGCTTATTAAGCTAGTATAACGCCAATAAGCATAGTTTGAAAATGAGCAAAGTGTAATCGGAAATGTCAGAAGCATGATCTTCAGACCGCAATTGGCATTTTATCGTGGGTCGACATCGAAAAAATATTTAATTTGTGAGCATGAATAACATTTCCTTCAGTATTGCGAAACATTTCATAGTTCTCATTTATTGAAAACAGAATTGTATACGTCTGTTATAAAAGAAATTATTATCTAAATATTAGGTCTAATTTATGCAAAAAGTGGTAGTGAAAAATACAGCTTCCATCATAATTGTTTCTCAACTGACAGTAAGATATGTAAATAGTAGCTTGGTAAGTTTAAAATTTTATAAATTCCGTAATTACTTTGGAAAACAAAACTATTGGGATCCGTCAAATGGGCATACACCATCTGGTGGCAAAATTTATAACTCGAATGAGGGAAAAATTTACATAGGAACTGCGGACGCGAATTGGAAAATTGTTTATTAAAATAATAAAACACGTTAAAAAAGTAAACATTTTTTTGATGATGGAGTCGACGAAGTTTTCTTCTAAAGTTAAATCAAATAAAAAGTTAATATGTTCAGTGAAAAGCTGCAATAGCACTTCAGACATAGATCTTCACTCTTCACCTACATTAACTACTTTCCAATAAAAACTAACCGTTTTATATATGTAAAAA
>NW_020438897.1:971729-994661 GCF_000699045.2 Agrilus planipennis
CTTATTTTTTTGACAAATTTTAGTATTTATGTTACCCTTCTGATGGAAGGGGCAACAACCAGAATTGTGTGTACTAACACACACACACAAACAAATTATGCCTGGTCCTAAGAAATTCAATAGAACTACAAACTAGGTATTTATAATATTGAATAGTGATTGAAAATTCCAAATGACTAATAGGTAGGTATACAGGAATGAGAGGTACAAAAGAGGTAATAAAACTATTTACAATGGGGGTAAGAAATATATACAGATTATGGGGTTTTTCTTAGGACCAACTTACGACTAATAGCCTATAATAATGTAATGCCTACTGCTTGATCAAATAAATGTTATGATTATAAGTTTAAAATATTTACAAATATCGGCAATAGTCTTTTGCGCCGAAACACTTTGTTTCACTAAATATTAGTGTCACAGGTAGTTCTTACGAAACATTTTTTAAGTGGGCAAAAGTGCTTTATAATATTTCTGAAAATGCAATTGTTTTTACTAATTTAAGGGTAAGAATGTCATTAAATGTACGGTAGTCATGGTAGAATCCCAAACTCACCACGACCTGGTTATGGATTTCCAAACTTGAAATCATTAATTATTTTATCATTTTTATTGTGTGTATGTCGATAGACAAAAGCAGATATAATCTTTCAATCTCATAAGCCCTCAATAATCTTATATCTACTCTAGAATTATTAATTTTAACTAGATAAATTCAAATTCTTAAAAGCCAACAACCCTATTTATTTTACGCCATGTGTCCCTTTATTCTCTTCGATATAATACGACCAGGATTCGGGAAAAGATGTAAAGACGGCCCTGTTTACGAAGAAAGGAAATACCATGTAATTTTATATTTTTCCTGGTAAAAAATTGCAATTACCAAACGCATTAACAGTGGAATCAATAAAAAAAATGTTCAACACACACTGTTTTTGATTTGCATCGTTTTAATGATAGAAAGGACTTTGTATCGCTATAATGTATTTAATGATATACGTGATTACTTCACCCATCATATCATTAAAAGGTTTATAATTGTACTGTCTTACGTATAGTGCCATATATCTAATACAATCGTTCGTAATTAGACGCTTTGTAAGTTAATGTGAAGACGTATTTATTTTGATACCGCGGGCTCGATTACGTAACGTCGACAATCGTGAGGAACATCCTCTATTATGTACATGCTGGCACGAAATACACGACTACGTGATCTCTCTTAATCGTAAGTGTGTCAAAGACACTGATTGTGAATAATTTTCCTATTATAATAAATTAATAAACAGAAAAGGAACGAACGCTTCAAAACCTTTATTATTCTCACAATGAATCTATAATTATGTATGTACGTATAAGTATCTACCAATTGAATATTATAAAAAGGTATGCAGAAAGTGGAAGGTATTGAACAAAATGTGAGTAAGCAAAGTATGGCTGTGGGCGATTCAGGGGCAGAGGTATTTGATGTATAGGCGCTGCGGACCTATTGCTAGAAATTTAGTGTATTCACACACAAAATCACTGTTTGCTGGCCACGCAGTGCTGAGCAGTAGACTAAATGAATATTTGGGTCCCTGGTTGGGCACGTTGCGTTATTTTTTATATTATTGAACAGGGCGTGCGAGGTAGCTCTCTGTATACAACTTCGGAAACTGTATCCCAATTTTCCGGTTTGGATCCGGTACTCGATTGATCTAGTACTATTTTAGGGTCCGGCCGGGTACCTGATAATCGCGCCGGGTACCTGGCCGGATACCGGACGCACCTAATGCCGGATACCCGGTTATACGGTACCCGGCAATATCACTATCCGGTGCATTCTTATTATAAATCCCTGAATATACAAGGATCAGTGGGCCGCATTCAATGCAGGTAATAGTGCACAGAACATCCGATTCATTTTGTCACAAGCCACCACTATTCAGAGGTAAAATTTAATATTCTAAGTATAGGCGTAATATTTGTTCGAGTTAACTAGTACGTACTAGTATAATTTTCAATAAATTACTGTGCAAGAGCCTAATGTTAATTATTTAATTTATTTCACGTAGCTATCAGATTATAAAATGCGCCATAGATGCAGTTAAGCAGTTCTTTTATGCGGATCTTTTGAAAAAGACATTATGAAATACTGCAGTTAGTAACAAATACCTGTAGGTGGCGACATGCAGGCACTTACTTGCTGTTAGTCATTCGTTTGCATGGAGCAACTTTAGTATTCTTTGTACATTATCGGAACTCCTTCCAATCTACAGTCTTTGGCATACTTGTGTCTTTTAGTATTAATTTTCAAATCTTTTATAATACTCCGGATTAACTTTTCACCTACTTTACATTGCTCAGTTGAGCTCAAAATATAGTCGATTAAAATGAAAATATAAACAAAAAGACCTTGCCTTTATATATTGTCATTTAACATTTGGTAAAACATATCAAAATAAAATTAAATAACAGAAGGTTTCAAGAGAAACTTTATGCTAAATGATGTTTTAATTAATTTTATTTTTTGTCAATTTCATGCAGTATTTTTTTTATCTATTAAATCATGTGCCTTTACTAGCTTCAAATGAGATATAAATCAAGTCAATAAGAGCTAGGAGATTTCCCCAGGGTATGGGTTATTTTGTCAACTTCTTTTTTGTATTTATTTTATTAATCATTTTTCTGACATTACGTACTTGTGTGGAAGTTCAGTCCACTTAAACTTACATGCCTTTTCCTTCAATATATCGATGTAATTATTGATATCGCCTTCCTAAATCGATCCAGGTATAGTTGCTAACGTTATTACGTATTTCGATATTGAAAACTAGTTTAGCCGGACTACTTTTTTCCATCATTCAGTTTTCTTAGACATACATATATGTGTGACATTCATGATTGTTTATTTCACAGCATCAGTTCAATATACCTAATTAGCTTTAATGAACTCTAAAATAACAAGAATTTAAGATAATGAGAGTGTTTGTCGTAGTTGCCCGTAAGTGTCACGTGTTCTTTCAACATGAACAAAAAAAATTGCAGAAATAGTGTTAATAATAATTCTGTATTACGCACTAAGAAACAAATGGTGTGAATTGCCACCCGAAACGAAAGTAGGGCGGCAAACACCCGAGACAACGAGCCATATTTTCTTTCCAATCCGTACTCCAAAAGTACGATTTTTCTTGGAAACCATGCTAAGAAGGATAACAAAATCCTTTCCCTATAAGAATTATATGCTATTTTCTTGTCTGAGAAGGAATGTTGCGCTCTCGTCCTTGAAATCAGAGAAAATACCGTGGTTTTGGTAGACGTATAGTAAAAAAGCGTTTTATTTAATACCTTCCTAGATACATACCTATACGTATTTGTATTCAAAAAGAATTTTATTGTCTCCACACCGAAATGACTCGTAACTGAAATAATTCGTTTTTCCGCAAGCGTGAAGATTATTTGACCTTCTCCTTAGTACCGTGTTTTTTTACGCTCTGTGTAATCCTACCATGAAGTACCCACACATACACATGCATGTATTCAGGTGTGTTTGCGACGCAAAAGTAAAATTATGTGTATTCCAGCGGAATTCCGCTGGCGTATGTTAATTGGTGCATTTCCATCATTTAGAGGTTGCTAAACCAAACTTCTTTAAAGCGCAATAGGAAACAAAGTGCAGTTGAATGATTTTGATCTGTATTTGTTTCATAAAAATCCATAATATCGACAAAAAGAAAAAACAATTGAAAGAATTTTACAAAATGTTTAGTACTTATTTTGGTCATCTCGTATTCTCTTTAAAATGGCAACTTATCTCTTCGTTAAAAGCAACATATATCTCACATTTCACCTCGAAATTCAGTAAATTGGGATAAGTTGAATAAACAAAAATTAAAAATTTAAAATGCTAAACAAATAAAACCCTAAAAGAACGTTAAAACTACTAATGTTTCGGCAGAATAGAGGCAACCTCGAGCAGTAGGTAGTTCGTAGTTAATCGCGTAATATAAATGGACCTTTATACATATCATCATTATCATCATCATCATGAGGTTGTCAGCCCTAAGACTGGTTGGACACGCACTTGGTTTCTATCCTGAGTTAATCTTCACATTTCACATCCCATATTCTGAACAATTTGTGAAGTGTAATCTATTGTAGGTCTACCTCTACGCCTCGTAACTCCTATTTCTGCTTCTAATATGTCTCTGACTAGACCTTCATGCTTGAGAAGGTGTCCTACCAACCTATCTCGCCTGCTTCTTATTAACTTCTGTAGGGCCCTCGGCTCTCTTACTCTTTCTAATACCTCCTCATTTTTAACCTTCTCTATCTACGGTATCCTCATCATTCGCTTGTAGCACCACATTTGAAACGCTTATAAATTCGTCTGTGTTTCCCACCTATACAGAGTCGTGCTCTAGACCTTTAACAATCTTTTTTTTTTAATCTAAATTAACCGTTTGCGAGCACAGAAGTGACTTATTTTTAGTAAAGGTGACTCCACTCTGCACTATCCTCCGCTTTACATCTATACTGCTTCATCCATGTTGATACAAATTAATAATTGTTGTGATTCAATAGAAACAATAGATGCCATTAGTTAGTAAAATCTTGAACTTTTTGTTAATTTTAGGTACCCGCCCTTCTCTAGTAAATAAATTTTTTGTATGGATGTATGTTTATAGGGATAGTTTCTTAACACTTGTACAAGTTATTAGATTCTCTTCTTAATTACAGGGTGATTTAAATTTGCCAAAACCAATTTAAAAGTTTGTACAGCAAATTGTTAGTTCCCCAAAAATCGACATAACCAAAATTGAGTCATCATAACAGACGAACCATTATGTCTAAAGTAAAAGTAAGGTTTTATATCTTGGAGACTTTGAATTTTTTTTATTTAATGGGAATATATAATTATACATAAATTCTTAAGATTTCCTTAAATTAGTTAATACTTCCTGTTTATAATTTTAGTTTTGTCGCCAAAAAATGCTTAATAGAAAAAATTCGAGGTGTATTACCTTCCGTGAATTTCGACGCTGACGCTGAATATAAGGACCTATGTATTGCGTATGTATTTAACAAATTTATAATAAGTTTCATACACATCAACTACTTTGTTCTAAGGTCATTTGGTACAAACACATTATGTGTGACTCCGTGTAAACATTTGCAAAGAAATCGTAATTGGTCATAATGGATGGATGCGTTATTTGCTCAATTTATTAACATTATCTTCAAAGGACGTTCTTATTATGCATTTACCTGCAATAACAACAAATTGAGTCAATATTCTAAAAATATATGAACACTAGTCATCAAACCTTTATCCTCTTGGTAAAGTTTGATCGTTGTCAATTATCTGGTGTTATATTACACACTTTTTTGTTGTTATTGAATTTTAATCGACCAATCTTTGAATATGATCGTGAAGAGGCAGTTACACTGAATTCTGAACGTTAGGTCACATTCACACAGTGCGATAACGACACGATGACAAGCATGCAGTAAATCGCAACGACACAAAAGTGCATCCAAAATAAATGTATTTAATGCGAACGCTTTCGCACTGATGCGATCCGATATTAAAATCGTTTCAGTAAAAAATGTCGCAAATACATACTGATTTGTATTAAGAAATCGCACAATAAAAATACTGCACGACAAGTATATTCAATGTAACCAAATGTACGCTGTCACACATGTCGTGTAACGCCCCAACTTATCGTTGTCCATGGTTCCCGATACTTATTTCCATCGCACGTGTATGATATGCCAGTAGTGCTAACCGCAACTTGCAATAATTAACATGTCTTTCTTAAAAAAAAAACATTCAATTACGAAATAGTCGATTTAATAGAATGACTGTTTTCGCTCCATTAGATATTATATACAACTAAACCAGACAACACTGCAAGGATAGGCAGGCTCGCGTTTCAATTTGGAACGTTGTCGAAACAATATTTAGTCGTATAATGTGAAAGCGGCATTCCGATACGATACGACAAATCGCGTGCAGTAAATCGTGTCGTTATCGCACTGTCTGAAACTGGCCTTATGGAGACGTGTTAACTGAATTTGTGTGGCTAAAATTGAATAAACTAAATGTAAATGTGCCCTTTTAGATTATTTTTTTAGGGATACTTCAACAAAAAAAAACTGCTCATGCTGTTCTCAAGAATGTTCTACTTAATAAAGATTCTAACATAGGATAAACCGTATTTCACGCAATTACAAAAAAAATATAGTTAGTCATTAGTTCACTAAACAGCTACAGCTTCAGTTACTTGAGACGGAATAGCTCTATAGTGGCGGTTGTCTTATAAAAAATGGCGTTACGCCCTTGTAAAAGCGTAATTAAGGATGTTTGGGAGGTACAATCGGAGACAAGAGTACATAAAATTAGAAATTCGTGATTAATTTGGTTTTGCAGCATATCATGAGATAAATAAATACTATCTATAATGAAAAAAAAGTATACGGTTTGAGAGAAAATTTGGAATTTAACCAAAAACTTTGAATAAAATAAGAAATAACGAATAATATGGAAAATTTTTAACTGACTTTTGGCAGTGAATATGCCTTGATTTCAACTTCGAAACAAAAAAATATTTAGTTTCAATCTCTATTAATAATGAGCGTAAAACTTTTTAATATGTTTAAATAATAATTAAAACTTTAAAATTGCATTTATTTCAGACAATTATAAATATTATCATTATATTATCAAGTAAAAACGAGATTTTCAGCTAATTTTTCATTTTTTCCTCGATAACCATTTAGTGAATTTGAATAACCTTACGCTAAAGTGATTCTCCAGAGTTCAAGTTACTTATTATAAAAGTTTGAAATTTCTGGTAGCTTTTTTTCTGTTAATAAAAATAAATTTAATCTGTTCGGTTAACGAATCTCCATAAAATGACGTAAAATTACAATTTTTTAAAATTTGAATAACTTTTTAGCGGTTTATTGAATCAATTTATAGAATTGAATGAGGAACGTTCTTCCAAATTTTTATTTGTCTCGTAGCATTTTGACATACCTCCCAAACATCCTTAAAAGGCCCGATAGTTTGTATGTCAAGGCGTTTGTAAATTGCTGTTTTTGCAATCCCGAAAAAGCCGTAAATTGTTTGCGTAATAACCAATATCGTTCTATTGTTTCTTCACGAAGTCAAACATAATGGCCTCCCTGATGATAGACGATCATTTAAAGTCAGACGTTGCCTCTAATAACGGTAAGCCTTTGTTGCTCACCACACGATTTTTTTATGATAGGCTAATTAGCTCGAGCTGTAGGCCATAATATCGTAGGTCCGCCTACTTTGTACGTTCGATAACGTTTTGTTTACGGATAATTAGGACGAGAAATGAACCGTGTCTTTTCAGTTGCATAGTTACTGTCATAAATAGCAAGGTCGTGTTAAACATTTAATTATTTATTTACCATGCCTCATTGATGGGCGACAGAGTGCAAGTATATGACGTATTGTTGTTGTTTACTGCAGACTAACCAAAGAAGTTGCTGTCGTTTCATTATTTTATAAACGTTTTATTATGTAAATTGTTTTCCGTAATAAAAGTAAAATGATTACTCATAATAAATTGGTCTTACCTTCAGGCAAAATTTACGAAACGTTTTCTTTTAACCGCTTGATAATTCTATGTATCTACAATATAATTTTTAAATATTACTACCCAGTACAATGTTATACATTCATTTCCTCAGTTATACTTCGTTTACTTTCTGTAGCGATGTGGCCTTCAGTTTGACCGGCGCAAAGTAGAAAAGAACATCACCAGGTCAGAAAAGGAAGAAGATAACTCTCCGCCAAACTCTCAACCGGTGAGAAGCGTATAATTCGTACAGTACTGCACGGAAAATTGACCATTTTATCCACTACAATTGCATTGCTCAAATGTGCTGTTATTGGTACCATTTACTACTAAAAATATCAACGAGATGTTTATTTATATTTAAAGACATATTAAAGGCTTTAACGCTTGTTTTCGACTCGGACTACTATTCATGATAGAACAAAACTTTTGGCAGGTACTGTATGAAAAAGTATGTTTAATGAACAAGAGTCGAGAGTATAATGAGCTTTTTTCTCCCTACCTACGATTTGCCAGCGCGCATCCAAGATATTGGAAGGGGCACATCGCTAGAGAAAGTAAATGAAGTATATTATTATTTTTATTGCTTGTTATCCAGGTGATTCGCGCATGACAATTCCATTCAAAAATGTGTATATTGTACACGGATCGGCGCCTGTCCGTAACCACCACTTGCTCTAAATAATGACCAATCAGTATATTTGTTGAAGTTCGTTTGTGATTTTGAGTTTTTAGAAAAGGCTTGAAATAAATGTTTAATAAAAATAACGCTCATAAATTGTTTACGAGATTTTCGAAACATTTAGAGGGCAAGTTTAATTAAAGAACTGTCAAGATTCCGCTATACTTATGGTGTAAGGCGTTTTACAATGGTTATTAAAACTAACAATTTATGACACATCTGACATGCATTTAGTTAGCTGACCTGTGGGAGAAAAGTTTGAAATGGATGCATAAAAGTGACGCCCATAATTTTTTTAACTGTATTTATTACATTCAACTTTTATGGCTCATATGAAGAAATCGTATGATGCAAGCAGTTCCATAGAAGATATTAAAATGAGTTCAAGTTAGAAAATAAAAATTCAATATGACAGTGGAATATCAGACCTAAGGGAAGGAATTGAATGAAATGTAATGTAGGTTGTAATTCTTTGAATGTTTTGTCCATCTTATCAATATACTTTTATGATCATTTTATTTTAATTTTGAAATAAAGTTGTAGCATTTAAATGAAATGTTAAATTATTTAGTGCACATCATACGCTTTGAGATCACATAATCAACTCCCCATCAAATGTATTTTTCTGCACGCTCTCAGAGTAATCGATAGTGGGTTCGTTAATTGCTATATCAAATAACCTAATCTTATTATTTAATCCAACCAAAAAGGATTACATGCATAGATACATAAGTCAAGGTATAAATGAATAAAATAAATAGAAAAGTTAACGCAACATAAAAAAAATGTCTGACCTGATGAGTGAGTTCAATTCACAAGACGATGATAATCATTGGGCCCTTTATACTTTCGAAGATTCAGGGTCGTAGGGTTGATGACAAATGGAACAACGTTAAACGATAGTCAATAGTCAATTTCTGGATGGACCCAAGTGAATTTCTGGAGTGTGTACAGAATGCTTACTGTCTCTACACTCCCTACACTATAGCTTCTCTTCAACTTCTACTTTTAATATTCTTCTCAATCCATGAACCTTCTCCAACCCCTTCCTATCTCATTACTAAACGTTACTACCTACCCGTTCACAGGTGGCCTGCGTCCACAGATCACTATACCTGATATACAGACATATAGACCGCTACAAACATATGACCAATTTATACTAAAGTAGTGAAAGAATTAATTTGTAGAGCCTATAAATCTCTGGAAACCGGTGGTAATCACATACGTATTCATTCTAGCCTATCTTGGGTTCAAGAAATGAAACATCTTTTTTCTTGTAGTAAATGAATTAAATCTGTAGATTACAGAATTTTTAACTACAAATTCGATATAAATATTGTTCTAATAACATCATTTTATGAGCATGATATCGGCTGAAACGAATATGCGATCTGCTAACATGATATCAACCTAGCAGATTATCAGATTTCTCAGGATTGATTAGGCTGTACAGAACTAATCCTTTTTCTTCAAATTCACTATAATTAGTGAATAATTAACATATGATCTCCGTTATGACATTCTCACACCCAGAGATCGGCTGCAATTAATATGATAATGATCTGCTAACATGATATCATCCCGTGATCTATAGGCGCTACAGAACTAATCTTTTTACTCAAAATTCACTGCAACGTTTATGTGATCTGATAGCATGATATTAAGCTAGTAAATCGTTTGAATTCCTGGATTATAAATATAGATTCCACAGAATTACTTTTTATTGCACATTCACTATAAATAAACTGTTGAATATGAAACCCATTAGATAATTATAATTTTGTAATCCCAAATCGACTTAAACGAGTATATGATCATTTAGCATGATATCAAGGTAGCAATTTATCCTATTTGCCGGGATCTATAGACTACAGAACTATTTTTTATTACAAATTCACTAGAGAATATGGTACCAATAAGGTCATTGTTTGATCTCGAGATCGACTATGTGGTTTGGTGTCACGTTAACATCAGATCATTCGATTAATAAACACAGTTTTCACCTTTTATTACTTTTTTGTAAGATTTGATTGAAAATTTTTCCGTAGTTCTAAATGATTCACTCCATGTATGTGTATACATTTCCTTAAACTTACGTACTAATGATAAAAGGAGCATGTTTTAAAAAAAAATGTTTTGTTGCTTTTCCTATAACTCCTATGTAACAAATGGAGTTTCTTATGTATGTTGTATGTCATATGATTATCTATTTACGTTATACAGCGTACATATACTGTATATCGTGCATGGGTGTTGACAGAAGAAAACATGGATGCAAAGGAATGTGGTGAGCAAACTCATGAAATGTATTATTTAATGTTGGGCTGTTGGTACACTTACGTTAAAATATGCAGTGTTAGTGTTTAATATTCTTCAAGGAAGTGTTATCCAAATGTTGAATGAAACAAGTACATGTAAGATACATAGACTAAGCAAGGTAATCCAGTGGTATGTACGACCAGTCAAAGTTCGGGCGACAAAATCGAAAATCGTTTCGTTTCTTTTTTCGATTTTCAAAAAGATGAGAAATAGGATTTTGTTAAGTTCCGATAAGCTTCCGTTATAAAATCAAATAATCGGTATCAAATTCAGAAGTGGATGTGAAAATGTATGCGGAACTTCCGTATTTGCGGAAGCGGAAGTAATGGTCTGTTGCAACACTAGCGGAAATATACCACACCGGTCACACAACTTTTAACCTAAAAGTCGATCGCCACGATTCTCTAGTCGCTCTACTTCCTAAATTAAAAGTATAGTTGTGAAGGGTAAAGATATTGAGACGAATAAAAAAAATGTAATCAGCGCTCTGAAAGCCGCTCCAGGGGAAGTTCTCTAGATTATTCCAGAATCTGTATAAGCTCAGCAAAATTGTTAAAGAACTAGGAGAAAATTATGTTAAAAACCAAATAAATACTTTTTAAGTGTACTTTTTACATAAAAAACTAGTTTCCAAACTTTTTGAATAAACTCTGATGCAAATGTAACAATTTGACACGTTGTTAGAGAAATATTTCAAGATACCCACACTACCTTATTGTACCTAATCGTTGCATTTTGTGCATTTATTCTTAAAATTTAATTAACACATAGGGGCATACGTTTCCTAATAATATACATATATATTATAGGGTTGTTCGGAAAGTCATTTCGTTTTTTCCCGACAGAGGATTTAATTGTATTCTTTTGCACCCAACTTCACATTTAAGCCGTATAATTTTTATATGCCTTGAGAGCTCATATAGCAAGGCTTGTGTGTGAAAAATTCCAATTAATTCTACGCAGTAGTTTTTGGTTGGTGCCCTTTTAAATATGGAGAGCGATAAGCAGCATTTTCGACATATCTTACTGTTTTACTACAGAAAGGGTAAAAATGCTGTTCAAGCCAGAAAGAAATTGACTGATGTGTATGGAGAAGGTGTGTTGACAGTACGCCAGTGCCAGAACTGGTTCGCTAAATTTCGATCCGGCAATTTTGATGTCGAAGATGCACCACGTTCGGGAAGGCCGGTTGAAGCTGATAAAGACGCGATAAAGGCATTAGTTGATGTGAACCGGCGAATAACAACACGTGAGATCGGATTGAGGTTAAATTTATCAAATTCAACAGTTTATGACCACTTGAAAGGCCTGGGATTATCCTCGAAGCTCGATGTATGGGTTCCCCATGTTCTCACAGAGAGAAATCTGTGTCGCCGCATTGACGTCTGCGATTCGCTTCTCAAACGTCACGAAAATGATCCGTTTTTGAAGCGCATCATCACTGGGGACGAAAAATGGGTTGTATACAACAACGTCAAACGCAAGAGGTCATGGAGCAAAAAAGATGAACCGGCTCAAACCATTTCCAAAGCCGATATTCACCAAAAAAAGGTGATGCTGTCTGTTTGGTGGGATTTTAAAGGAATCGTTTTTTTTGAGCTTTTACCGGATAACACAACGATTAATTCGGAAGTCTACTGTCATCAGCTGGACAAACTGAATGATGCACTTCAACAGAAAAGGTCAGAACTAATCAACAGGAAAGGTGTAGTGTTTCACCAAGACAACGCGAGACCTCACACAAGTTTGGTCACTCGCCAAAAGCTTTTACAGCTTGAATGGGATACAATGCTACACCCACCATATTCTCCAGACCTGGCACCATCGGATTATTATTTGTTCCGGTCACTCCAAAATTTTTTAGACGGTAAAACCTTCACCTCAAATGAGGAGGTCAAAAACCTCCTCGATCAGTTTTTTGCCAGCAAAGACCAAAAATTTTATGAGCGTGGAATTATGCTACTACCAGAAAGATGGCAAAAGGTGTTGTACCAGAACGGTCAATATATAATTTAACAAAGTATTTGTTTATTATACGAAAACAGTCTTTCATTTCCACAAAAAAGACGAAATGACTTTCCGAACAACCCGATATTTTCATTCTTTTTACGTTTTGTTTAATGAAGTTTTAATAACTCGCTATTGACTTTTATAAATAGCGCTTATCGTTGAAAAAATGGTCGCACCTGTTAGACCTATACTCATAAGTTGCACTACTTTTTTTTCTGAAGAATGCTTACTTCATGAATCACGTTTGTTTAACATGTTTAATATATACGGTAGTATATGTGGTTTAAATTGTGAAAATGTAAATAGACGTAGCTCACGTGCGTAGAAATCCGTTTTTTCTACTGTTAATTGCAATTATGGAACGATTGTATCAAGGTCGAAGAATCGCTTCAGGAACAGCTAACTAGTCAACGTGAGCATTTCCGATAGTTGTATACGCACCTTGTGTATGTACATGTGCACATCAATTATTTATTCGCAATAAATAAAGCGCTACGAAAAGAGAAACACGTCGTCCATGAAATTCAGAATAGGAAAAAGCGATACTTACTTACCTACTTAAAATAGAAAACGAATTAGTTTTATGGTTAGAATCGCATTCGTCAATTATTATTTTATTATTTTATTATTTTAATGATTGGGCAATTTAATTTAAAAAAATAAGAAAAAGAAATGCGCCGAGGATAATCTTATTCGGATGACGTCAGTTATGAGTTCAAACTAAACTTAAGCTACTAAGTTACCCCTCTGTTTCTCTCAGAAAAAAAAATTGTCCAATCCCATGAAATTTAAAATCTTCCTAAAAGGAATGTATTGTAGACTAGCATTAACGTATTGCAATATGATCTAGCTAAGACTACTCTAAAAGCTCATTAATATAATAATGTTTTCCTGTGACATCTTTGAAGTGTAATTTAAACAATGAAAAATACATAACAAACTGCGTCGAAGCCCGATACGACTACCCTTACGCAATAAGCAAATCCTAGCCTAACAAACCAAGAATTTCTTAACACAGTCTAAATTCACTTTTGTTATGTTGGTATCTCTGTAGGTTTGGATTTCCCTCTAATTTACTCAGTTTTATTTCTATGACAACAGTCTTAGACAATCGATATGGATTCCCATAAGTCAATCATTTTATGTACCTAGAACCCTCTGCAACCCGAACAGATTTTATGATTTTAGAATATCATATTCCATGCAAAATTTTCCTTGTAATCTAAATTAGACAATTGATTAGAAACGTAATCTTCCTATCTAGAATAGTATCCTACTTCAACAATTTGCAGAAGTTCTGGAATCATTTTAACGAAATAGTTTTAAATTTCTCAAAAAGAATAAAATCTAAAGCTAACGCTAACTTTATTTTCCTGTACAGTTAAGAAACATATACAAAAACACAGTTGCTTTTCATAATTTTAATGTTATAAAAAACAAAAATATTGGTATGCAAGGTGTTAAGGGTGTATGTTTGGAGCGCGGCGCTGTACGGGTGCGAAACATGGACGGTGGGCGCTCCGGAAATGAAGTTAGAAGCGTTCGAAATGTAGTGTTACAGGCGAATGATGATCATACCGTGGATAGAGAAGGTTAGAAATCAAGGAGTATTAGAAAGAATAGGAGAACAGAGGACTCTATGGAAGTCAATAAGAAATAGATATCGAGATAGGTTGATAGGATACCTTCTCAGGTATGAAGGTCTAGTCAGAGACATATTAGATACAGAAACAGGAGTTGAAAGGAGTAGAGGTAGACCTAGATTGGATTACTGTTCGCAAATAGTTAAGGATGTGGGATGTTCTAGTTTTAGGGAATTGCGAAGATTAACACAGGATAAGGAGTGTCCAACCAGTCTTAGGACTGACGACCTTATGATGATGAAATAAAGAGAATGCAACTGTCATCGTATATCAAGAGATTTTCAGGCTTCAAAAGTAGATGGGTTGATAAAACAAACGGTTGTTACAGTCGTTTTTTCATTTGAAGTACCAAACCTCAAAAATCGATGTTCTACACATTTTTACTTTTATTACCTATTTCAATAATTCTTCAAACATTAAATATAAATGAAAAAAAGTTTATCTGGCATAAAGTAAACCGCAAAATTTAAGATCTCTTCTTAGAATTGAATGCTTCAACAAGCGAGTAACCCCGATATAGTAGTCATCGAATCGTAAGGTTAACAATGTTTTATAAATAGTCGTTAAAGATTCACAATAATTAATTACAGAGACTCAGTCTGAGGTCCCAAATAAGCATAATAAGATAAAATGTGTTTTATTTTTTCGTTGAGTAGGAAAATGTTGATACAAATGTCCGTCCGTACTACAGTGAAAGTTTCGATGTACTAATGATAGATGTTATATACAGTAATTATTCTAGGAGGTCTGAAACAAATGAATGCTATTAATGTCCTACATGGGAAAATGTAACAAATTAGCGCTCTATATAAAAGTTTCGAGAAAGTTGTTTCCGCAACATTAACAACATAAAAGGATTTGTTTTGTAGCAGAGCACAACTGCAACATAATTAATCGTATATCTATTAACGGCAGTGCAGTTTTGTACTTTTTTTCATGCTATTGCGGAGTAATTAGTAGATAAACAGTAAATTAACCTTGATATGGGAATTTCTAGAATTTCGAAAAAGGTTAACTGGCTGGTTACTGCTCCACATTGCGGGTAAACTAATGGTAAATTAAAATTCATTGCGGATTTGATCCAGATCCGGTTTCAAATGATTTGAAAATATTTAGCTCTCGTTTTTTCTAAATCACAATATTTCAGAATAATTTTGACGTCTGCTTTTTTTTCAAATAATAGTTTCTTTCAGAATAAAAATCTTTTGTTTCGATTTCGAGAAGAGTTTCTTTTATGTCCATGCATAAAAATAATGTTATGGATGGCACTGTAATAAAATGAAGATTAAATGTGCAAGTCCATTGACGACTCAAAGCGTTTAATTGTATTCTCGGAAATGGGTCAGATAATGAAATCTTAGACTCCTACACTACTATTACACATTACACACTATACCCCCTTTAGTTACATATTCAAGTTAATTTAAGTTGTAGGTTTTTGTTTCTTAGACAGCTCACATAATGAAGAGACAGCTCACATAATGCAAAAACAGCTCGCATAATTCAAAGACAGTTTACAGGTTTTCCAGGATAAATTAAATTTCAAACAAACGGGTTCGATGTACATAGTCCACTTTGTAAATAATTGTGTACAGTAGATGTAAGTGCAATACAAAATTTAAAAGCAAATTAAACGTTTGTGTGTTCTGAATCTCAATAACAAATGGCACCACTAATTAGTTTTGGCGGTGCCGTTTTATTCTGCACTACTAATACTTAGCAGTAGGATTTTACCTGATTTGACAAACCCTTTAGAAGGCTATTCCCATCCGAACATCTACTTACTCACAAATTGGTTCAGTTATAACAAATTAACTAAAATATTTAGTACTTTTAATTGATAAGATTTTTGTTAGCATTCCTCGAACTTAGCGTTAGTAAAGGATTTTATTTTCCAATTTCTTAATTAAATTGTAACTACCTGTACCCCTGGATGTCACAAAAACATTATAAAGATATATATTCATGATAAACGAATATGTTTAAATAATCTTCCTGGAGCAAAATGAATACCACTTGTAGAGTGTGATAATCTAAACAAGAGAGATTTTTTTGTTGGCAGAGTTCTTTACCGTTAATTATTTGATATAATCTTAATTAATTAATCAAAAGCTAATTAAAATGGGTACTACCCGCTGATTTATAAACTAATTGTGTGATGCACATGTTTCAAAATCTATTTCTTGAATTATAATTCCATTCCATCCATTCTAAATGACTTTAAGTCTATAGCTAATTTAACAAGAAAAATAAATTATGTAAAATATGTTTACCTGTTCAATGCAATAATAAATGGCAGAGTGATTTAAAGGTTCGTTCTTATTTTTGTTTTATTAGTCCATAATTTACCCATCCATTATATTTATTGTATCTTGCCTTTTTTCGAACATTTTTGTGACTAAATTCTCAGTAAATGGTATATCTACCCACCTAAATGTTATACCGTTAGCGTTGCCTTTTCAGTGTTATTTATAAACGAAAATATTGTTAAAACTGTTTTATGGAAGTGTTTAATCTTGTCAAGAATTATAAAAACGTTGAAATGGTACGAAACTCCTGACGAAAAAATAGTTTTCTAGTTACCGACTAATACGGAGTAGGCGGACTGCTCCTATAAGTTTTATTTATGGTTTCAAAGTCAGGTTTAATGTATAGTTGATCTTATAAATTTAGATTTTTATATACAAACTAATAATTTAATACAAGAATATTACCCTTTTTCAAAATCTACCAATTAAGCAATAAAGTTTTATTTCCATTTAATTGACGTAATATTTTGTATTTTTATAACATTTGGTCTGATAAGGGATGCTCATCATCAGAACTCGACATAACTTTGTTACACTATCTTAAGGGATAAATATCAAGTAGTTCGTTTATACCTATACTAAATACCTTATCATTAGTAAATTCAGACTATTTTCAGTACAAAATACAGTAGATTTCGAAGGGACCACTGTAATTTCGTTTGTTATATCCGGAAGTCGTTACCGATAAAGTTATAGAGATACAGACACGTATATACAGTTTTCACAATTTTTCAATTTTCAAACGATTTCCGCCTTTTTTTAACAGTAAATGTGCATCTAGGAGTCATACTTCTTCAAAAGATTGCTAAACAGTTGCTACTCAGAATATCACTTTGTAACTGAACTAGGGATTTGTTACAAATGATTCATTAAAAATAGTTGCTACACTCGAACTCGGCGTTACATCCGAAATCGCTATAACCACAACAATTTTGTACTGAAGTGTCCTTTAAATTCAAGGGACTTAGATTTAACGTCGCTATAGCAAAATGGTCGCTACATCCAAGGTTGTAATAAATGAAATCTACTGTACTTTGATAAAATACAATTACCTATTTCTTTTTTAAGTAGTTAAGTAGCTGTATTGTTATAATTTCACGTAACTTAAAGGATATTCTGTAACTTTAAGTATTTTTCGTCCTATTTTTAGTATTTCCCTTTTAGGATTTTGTTGTTTATGGTGTTTTCTAATTTATTTTTCGATGTGATGTACGTATAAAGGTCATTCGTTGTTGCAATTCTAAATGAAGAAAATACCTACACCCTACAATTTTAGAATCTAGAACTAAATACAAAAAGTTTCACTTATCTGATATAAACCACAAACCGCTACACTTTATTTTCCGCGGACGCTAATTAAGTACCAAGTCCAGAGAACAAATCTGCCAAGGATCAAGTACCAAGTAAGAGTTTCATAGAGTACCTACTTCAGGTAGGATAATTAAAGTTACGAATAGTATTTTAAGTAAAGTGCTTTTACTTGAAATATTGCCAAGTTATGCTTTCCATTTATGTGGATGTGGTTAGAACGGGAAGCAGGTCATATTAAGACACTATTTACTATTTTTTTGCAAAACTAATTTCTTCCACACTGTATATAACTTCAAAAATATGTAATTAATTGTTTGTACATCTTTATAATTTTTTTTAGTTAACCAGTCAAAAATTAGAAATTATACAAAAATAAACGCTAATGTATTAAAAATTAGGTTCAGCATTTAAAAAGCGCATGATTTTTAAGGATCTTAATAAGTGGTGATATGTTTTAATTTGGTATCTGAATTTAATTATTTAGCGTCTATTTTATTTCAACATTGATGTTGACTAAATTGTATGAGATACGCTTCAAGGATTCGTCATTATTTATAATTACTTCAATTATTTTTCGATGTATAGGTATGTACATGGGAGTTTTGAGATATTCTCATCTGAAAACCGAACCAGCCAAATTAACGTCTATTGAATTTTTGGTGTTTCGGAATCATCATCATCTTGTTCTTTTTTCTTTTAAAAAGCCAACATTTTATTGGTTGAGTTTTGAAGGATCTGTCGAAGTTCTGATGTGTTTTTGGGGCAATTCTGAGGCCAGAAACTGACAGCCTCCGAAGCAGCGGCCATTTGAAGTGACGTCTATTAGCTTCTTGACCTATAATGATCAGTGATTCGAAAGAATTTTTTGAAGTGAAACTTCTTTACGCACAGTAGAGTAAATTCGTTTCATGCGAGTTGCTATGTAGCGAAATCATGCAACGGATGTCCCCCCCCTCTACTCGGCCACGTAGTCGAGTTCGTAGTGGGGATCGCTTGAGCCGTGAACGCGCTTCAATGCAACGTTCGTTACAGGCAACTCCGGCATGTATAGTGTAGCCCAAACAAAATGTATGAATGTATTTGTATGTGTTTGTGTGTGTGTGCCTACACTCTACAGTCGAAACGACGCCACTGACGCCAATTCCTTAACCCCTGTTTCAGTATGTTTGAAGAAGTTTGACTTCAGTAGCGTGTTGTATAATTACACGTATTTTTTTTGGAGTGAAACTTCTTTACGCACGGTAGGGTAAATTCGTTTCGTGCGAGTTGCTATGTAACGAAATCATGTAACGCATGTCTCGTAGTGGGGATCGCTTGAGTCGTCAGCGCGCTTCAATGCAACGTTCGTTACAGGCAACTCTGGCATGTATAGTGTAAAATTTAAATTCATAGTGTACAAATAATATCATTAAACCAATTCCTTAACCCCTAGCCCGGTATGTTTGTGTGTTTGAAGAAGTTTCACTTCAGTAGCGTGTTGTATAATTACACGTTGCATATTTTTTTGTTATTCTATGATTATTCATCATTTTTACTGAAAGTCTCTGAAGTTGTATGTAAAATTAGTGGTAGACACACAAATTCAAAAGAAAAATGATAATAATATAAGGAGTGATATCAAACGTTTAATTTACTTTATATATTCCAATAAACATTGTTTTCGTCTTGTGGTTTATTTATTAACCGACAATGTACCTATTTCAGGTTTTAAATTCATACCCCTACGACGTAAATTAATTAATCCTTTGCGGTGGCCAAAACATTTCACGATGGTCAATGACCGGAACTTACGTTTTCGGTGGTCCAGTCAAGCCGTCTGACAAGATCAATTTTACTTCTTCGAAACATCGGCGTCTGATGACTGGCTACGTAACACACAAATAAATTATGCCACCTAGTTGATATACGAAACAGACGTGTTCGCAGCTTTTATTTACTTGAGTGTACGTATGTATACGTAAAGACTTTTGTTGCTATTAAAATGCGCTGGTCCAGTTCATGGGCTTCATCGACGTAATCAGCTTACGCTATTATAATAACGCACCTGTACGGCGCTTTCCCTTTCTGTTCAGTATCCATCTGTTGCTGTAAATATTTGAGATTACCCGACCGTTAGTTAGCAAATACTAGTCAAACGTTTCCTATAAGGATTAGTTTTTGTAGGACTTAGCTGATTGCCAAAAAAACCGGCAGATTTTATCTACTATATTTCTAAAATACTATAATTTCACAGAAAAGTGTTTTCATTTTCATATAAATTAAGCACTTGATTATTAACTTTCTACTTTCTCATCAACCAGGTATCGCTCAAGTATTAGATTATTCAATTTGTATGGGATTTTATATTTAAGTCGTATATAATAATATAAAATAGTATCTATATATAAATTCTTATTTAGGTTACTTTTACAAAGTTAGTACATCTAAATAATTTATTTAAAACTGTAAGGTAATACATACTACAGGTTCAGTAGATCAATTAGCGACATTTCACCTAAACAACGGAATCAGTAATAATCTAGAGAAGCAAATAATGCAGTTACAAATGATTCATTAAAAATAGTTGCTACACTCGAACTCGGCGTTACATCCGAAATCGCTATAACCACAACAATTTTGTACTGAAGTGTCCTTTAAATTCAAGGGACTTAGATTTAACGTCGCTATAGCAAAATGGTCGCTACAATCAAGGTCGTAATAAATGAAATCTACTGTACTTTGATAAAATACAATTACCTATTTCTTTTTTAAGTAGTTAAGTAGCTGTATTGTTATAATTTCACGTAACTTAAAGGATATTCTGTAACTTTAAGTATTTTTCGTCCTATTTTTAGTATTTCCCTTTTAGGATTTTGTTGTTTATGGTGTTTTCTAATTTATTTTTCGATGTGATGTACGTATAAAGGTCATTCGTTGTTGCAATTCTAAANACATGAAAATGTTAAATAGATTATTCTAAATTATACAAATTCACTTTCATATATAGTCCAAAATCCCACAGCCGTCAGACATTACTTATCCCTAGACAAAAATTTTCAGTCTTTCTCCAGTCTCTCAGAATGTTTCAGCGTCTCTGAGAGCGTCTCTCACAGTCTCAGTTTTAACCTAGGTGTTTTTATGGATCTTTCACAGTCTCTGTATGAGAGACTCTAACGATAAAATTGTTAATTCAGAGATTCGAGTCTCTCTATGAGCTACTCGAGTCTCTCGTTCAGAGACGCTAAACGGTTTTTTTGACAGTCTCTCTCAGCGACACCAGAGAGACTCGATGAGAGACGGAGACTCGAGTCTCGCTTTCAGAGACTCTAAGAGACTGAATATTTTTATCTCGGGATTTTCTGAGAAACAGAAACAGAAGTCAATTTGCAGATACCAGATGCTAAAGGAACGTAAAATTATTACTCAGTTTTCTGAAAGTTTGCCTGCTGATTTTTACATAATGTTTCACAGAACATTATTAAAAATTGATAATTAACACTTTCGGGTTGGCGGTAATTACTACCAAACGCTTCCAAGTTTGCAAAAACAAATCGTACCTAATTTTACTTATATGATAAAAATTACCGTCGCTGGGAAGTGTCTGGCAGTGTTGATTGTTAATTTTTAACACTATTATGTGAAACATTATGTAAAAATCAGCACTCAGACTATAAGAACTTTAAGAATAGTGAGTAATGTTTTTACGTACCTTTAGCACCTGGTATCTGCAATTTGGCTGACGGCCCAAATTAGTACGTATACATACGTTCAAAGTATATACTAATACTACCCTATCTCACCCATTTTGTTACTCATAAAATAAGTAGTCTGGCGGTTCTGAGATCTTGTTCTATTAGATTAAAGTATTTATATCCCTAATATAAAAATTCGTATTTAATATTAAATCTTAACTGCTCTTTCATTTTTGATAAACTAACTTCTTTATTTTGTCTCTACATATTGGCAAATAAAAAACTGACAAGCCTCTCACTGCAAGAAATTTAATATAAAAAACATCTCTTCAGCTAAATTTCTGTAGTTCTCATTCTGTATATAACGACTAACATAATATGATTGTCGTGAATAGCTTTAGTAGGTCCTTATAAGAGAAATTGTTAAGTCTAGAAAAATTTATTCAAATGGGTTTTATTATAATTTCTGTCTTTTGTAATTAATGTTTATGAAAAACCGGAATGTTTTAAATCTTCGCATAGTGATACCTCACGGATATTTAAATATGTACCATAATTGTACAATATTCATAGTAGTTAGCATACAAAACTAATTATTGTGGACTTGCATAGGTTTATTACTAAATTAAGCATCATTATGTTAATAAACTACACGCTTTTCTTCTCGTCCAACAATTCGTTTAAATTTTACTAGAATCACAACTCATTATACTATGCGTGCGCGTTTGATTATTTTTTTTATGTAGCATTTATTCCTTCATGGAATTTCAAACCATATTTTCACTTAAAATAATGTCTAATATGACTGTATCTTAATATCAACTCTTATTTTTAACGAATTTTATGACGTTGTCCAATGTCGTCATATGATAAATACATCAGATTAAATCATTAAATACCTATTTAAATTAATTTTGATTACATTTTATTCAAATAATTTTTATTGGACACAGACTAAAAGAAGAGAGAAACCAATTACAGAAAATGGTTATAAAATGATTTACGGTCCTGAATCAATTTTTAATATTAGAGGAGCTTAAGGATGTTTGGGAGGTATGTCAAAATACTACGAGACAAATAAAAATTTGGAAGAACGTTCTCCATTCAATTCTAAAACTCCTGTAAAAATTACAAATCGATTCACTGAACCATTAAAAAGTTATTGAAATTGTAATTTTACACGTCATTTTATGGAGATTCGTTAACCGAACAGATTAAATTTATTTTTATTAACAGAAAAAAAGCTACCAGAAATTTCAAACTTTTATAATAAGTAACTTGAACACCGAAGAATCACTTTAGCGTAAGGTTATTCATATTCACTAAATGGTTATCGAGGAAAAAATGAAAAATTAGCTGAAAATCTCGTTTTTACTTGATAATATA
>NW_020438897.1:995240-1003294 GCF_000699045.2 Agrilus planipennis
TTTACAAATTAAATTGTAATAATTAAGAAACTTGAAATAATTTTTAAAAAAACATGTCAAAATTGAGATTATTACAAGTTACCTAATAAATTCTACTATTTCTACGGTAAATTCAGTCATTTACAATAGAAAATTGTAATTTTTGCTTTATCATAAAAATTTAGTCTTCTCCGTGTAGGTAAATATTGTAGAATTAAAAATAAAATGAACTATAACTCTCTGTAAGTTAAAATCAAATTCAATAATTTTTTATTTGCCTTGCATGATGAAAGTTATATATGAGAATGTTGCAATCTACATTGTTAAATTATAATTTTAAAAAATGTTATCTTGTTAAAAATGCGTGGGACAGTCGCAGTTGTAGGTCATTTATCAGTAATGATCTTGTGGCAATTCATTTTAAAGGTCTCCTTATCTAAATTTTAAATTATCAGCATATATAAATACATTTTTAATGTTTCCTTTTGAGTCGAATACTTTCTCCACCCAAGACAAATGATTATGGTAATTTTTGAAAAGATTACGTCACGGAGTGGAATATGTATGTATGTATAAGAACGGTTAGCTTTGAAGCAACCAAATAGCTTTTCTTTCTTCTTTGAATGAAAGTGACATAACTTTCTCTGGCAACGGATATTTCTTTTCATCGTTTTATTGTTCTTCCTACACTTTTTTTTTGTAATAAGTAAGAAAGTTGTTTCCAGTTATTACTTAAAATTAGATATAGTTGTTAGCAGCCTACACGTAGACAAGCAAGAGAGCATCAACAAATTTTCATGCATTAAGAAATAAATTGGAATTCAAGCAAATGCTACCTTATTTGGATATATTTACGCGATAATCTCCGTATTCGATTTTAATTTTTTGTTTTCATCAATATTTAGAGTGGACTTTCAGGGTGGACATACGCTGTATATTGCGTTATAATAAAAGGGCTGTTCGTGGAAACCAACTTTGTAACTATTCAAAACAAATGGGATACGTACCTGATGCTTTAGTTTACGAGAACTCCATCAATTAAAATTACGTTTTTGATAGAAAATTTGATGTAAAACACGATGGTTATACTATATTAAAAACGAGGTGGGAGCATTTGTTTAAAACCGTTTTATATATATTTTAATTGTTATAACAATAAAAATTGAAAAAAGTTTCAAGTTCAAATACATAGAGGCGGAGTTCGCTCGCGTTGACGACAATAAAATTAATTTTTCTATCCCTTGGGAACGATATTTTTTCTAAATAAATACCCTAAGTCCTTTACAATGTGTGTCCAAAATTTCATGACCCTCGGCGGACTAGTTAATGCATGAAATGATAACAAACGAAGCCACATTCGCATTTATAATATTTGCATCTAATAGTGTTGCAAAACAAAGTGCCATGTCTACCTATAATCAATAATGTTTCATTAATATAATAATTAAAAATTGTCAACTTTGTGGCGGCCGTTCCCATTCTCAGTCACTGCAAGCTGGAACATTCGAATCAGGTCACTTCAGCAGTATTGTATTACAATGAAACCTTTCTTCTTCTAACATTACATTATACATATTTATTTCATCTTACAAAAACATTTTTAGAAATGATAATAATATAAGGAGTGATATCAAACGTTTAATTTACTTTATATATTCCAATAAACATTGTTTTCGTCTTGTGGTTTATTTATTAACCGACAATGTACCTATTTCAGGTTTTAAATTCATACCCCTACGACGTAAATTAATTAATCCTTTGCGGTGGCCAAAACATTTCACGATGGTCAATGACCGGAACTTACGTTTTCGGTGGTCCAGTCAAGCCGTCTGACAAGATCAATTTTACTTCTTCGAAACATCGGCGTCTGATGACTGGCTACGTAACACACAAATAAATTATGCCACCTAGTTGATATACGAAACAGACGTGTTCGCAGCTTTTATTTACTTGAGTGTACGTATGTATACGTAAAGACTTTTGTTGCTATTAAAATGCGCTGGTCCAGTTCATGGGCTTCATCGACGTAATCAGCTTACGCTATTATAATAACGCACCTGTACGGCGCTTTCCCTTTCTGTTCAGTATCCATCTGTTGCTGTAAATATTTGAGATTACCCGACCGTTAGTTAGCAAATACTAGTCAAACGTTTCCTATAAGGATTAGTTTTTGTAGGACTTAGCTGATTGCCAAAAAAACCGGCAGATTTTATCTACTATATTTCTAAAATACTATAATTTCACAGAAAAGTGTTTTCATTTTCATATAAATTAAGCACTTGATTATTAACTTTCTACTTTCTCATCAACCAGGTATCGCTCAAGTATTAGATTATTCAATTTGTATGGGATTTTATATTTAAGTCGTATATAATAATATAAAATAGTATCTATATATAAATTCTTATTTAGGTTACTTTTACAAAGTTAGTACATCTAAATAATTTATTTAAAACTGTAAGGTAATACATACTACAGGTTCAGTAGATCAATTAGCGACATTTCACCTAAACAACGGAATCAGTAATAATCTAGAGAAGCAAATAATGCAGGGTGGTGAAGCTACTTGCTGTTTTCATTCACCCTGTGACAGTTCTTTATCATTTTCTACTTTCCCCAATTATATAATGAGGTAGGGTAGGGTAATATTATTATTATGTTTTTAAATTATTTATTAATTATAGNAGTTTAAGAAAATACGTCTTAAAAATAATGTCCAATCGTAAATGTAAACCATGACGTTTACGCGATTCATGAAAATTAACAGCAACATTTCTCGTGATGTTGCTGTAGGTATAGTTAGATTGAAAGTGTCCCCAAATGTAGTGTTTCGAAAATCATTTACCCGGTTCGTTTATCCATAGTTAATCCATGTTTATCCACGGAAAATTTTCGTGTACGATTTAATCTCGTACACCTACGTCCTTGAAGATGAACAAACGGGAAAAATCATTGAGCGAACGAGTCTTTGGGATGGACAAACAAACCCATTCCTCAGACTAAAAATCCCTGTCAAATATGACCAAATTGTGTGTATGATTTAATCTCTTATATCTACATCCCTAAGGATGGACAATCGGGAAAAATTGTTGAGATAGGGATTGGGATAGTCAAACGAGCCCATCCCCCGGACAAGCGAAATACCGCTACAGAGTTCCATGAATTTTCCAACTATGTATTCTAATAATATTTTCGTATTTTAGTTAAGTATATTCAGAAATTCATATCGGCTTTTTATTTTATTTTTTTGCACTTTTAAATTCTATCATGAAATCATGAAAGATCTTTTTGTTGAATGCTCTAATTGTAATAAGTTTAACGGAAGTGTTTTGAAGTTGAAGTCGTAATGTTGGCTAAGCAACAGTCAACTATTTAGTTTCGAGATATTTTGAATTGTTTTAATTGGTTATAAAGTTTAAAAATTAATTTCTCGTTTAAACAATTGAAGTAATGTAATATAGTTGTATTAAACTTTCGTTTTTGATTGTCACGCCTTGTCTGTAAAAGAGATCAACTTTGTAAGTAAGTATAACGCAGCATCTTTGTGTCAGATGTGTGTGGTGTTAAGTTCTTCGCCGCCGTCAGTTTTTATCAACACGTTCGATGTTAAGTAGACCGTAATAAGTGTAAAGTTGCTTAGTATTAGTTATTGAAATAAAAGGAATCTTAAACCACAATAAAACAAAGCTTTATCGAAGAAAGTAACAGTTTCTTTTAGTAATACAGTTATCATACGTGTATATTAGCATGTAATCATCTTTAATAAAATGCACTAGATACAAAAGTGTTAGGGAAAGGTGCAAAATGGAGAAAACACCAAGTAAGGAAGATGCCCTAATTCCACAAAGTTTTTTTTCGTTTTTAATTTTAACCGGTTGTACAGTTCGAACTTAAATCCAGCGCTTTTGTCGCCTTTAAAAATCCAAGACACTTTTGTCGCCCTTAAAAACCCAAGGCGCTTTTGTCGCGATACCAATAGTAATATGGTTTTAGTTTCAGATAATCTAAAACATTTTTTCCGTTTTAAGCAATTAATTAACTGATTAAGAGATCACCTACCCCTACCGCAAAGGGTTGTTATGTATTATATGCATAGGTACTCATACTATAAGAGAATATGTATGAGAAAAATTATTATTATCATAGAACTCTACAATAATTGTTTTAACTGATAAATCAATCCTTTTCAAAAGTACATAGAAACAACTGTACAGTTTTATGATCAAACTTTCTGATATATTATAAATCATTTTATTATTTATAAAAAAAATATGTTTGAGAAAAATTTATCGTAGAACTCTACCATTGTTTTAACTGATTGATCAGACTTTTTCAAAAGTACGTAGAAACTATAGTTTAATGTTAAAACTTTCTGATATCATTTTCTTCTTTAAAAAAGAAAGTTTCCGATAAAGTTGTAGTGTTAATTCCTTGATGCTAACAATCTAGTCACACTCAGATTAAAATATCGTTGAAATAGTGCGGCCAATTGGCTGTATAGTGCTATACAAAATGCATGCAGTATTTTAGTTAACATTTATTAGACCGTGATCTGATCATGTCCTGACCTATAAAGCAGGAAAGTTGGGTTTGTTTCTGATTAAAACTGCATATTTCCATTCCTTAAACATTACAAATAAACAGATAATTTTTATTTCAAATGGTAAAAGAATTTATTCAGTTTTTAATACTACCATCCACTACGAAGAAGGTGTTGCTAACATAGCAGCACAGTTAAATATGGGTTCAATCGACAAGAGTTATAGATTAAGTTGTTCGTAGTGGTAAAATGTACAAAAATCATGGCGGTATTCAATTTTTTTTCGGGTCAAATGGCCCAAATAGTTCGCAATATGTTCATTGCAATAACTCATTTATTTATAGTTTGGCTACAACACCTTTTGGGTCACCCCGTATTTCTATTTCAATAAAATACGTTTTTATAGTTTTAATCTTGTACGCTTAAGTCATAAGGTCGATCGTGCCGCAGTTTTTTGATAATTACCTAAAAAGCATCCCCTCATCCCTGTCGACTTGGGGTTGTGGGAGGTGTTAAAGGAAATTAATTACAATATTTATCAGTGAATTTAGACGTCGAACTTTGAAATACATGGCAACTATAAATTATTAGTAATCCCAGAATTATTTCATATATGATTCTATCGAAGATATGAAAGGGAGGAGGAGGGGGTAGTTTAAACCTTAAACATATTTTAAAAGTCTCCCCCCGCTCCTGTTAACGTAATCTTGCAATGGTTTGCAATTTTTAATTTTTCAAAGTGAAAAAAGTAGCTGAAGACCTGGTTTCTTATAGACATACGTATCATACTTATTGTATATTGATAGGCATGACGAATAGTGCTAAAAATTTTTCCAGGAAATCGGAGAGGTGTACGTTAATCTTTATCATTACAAAAAAAAAATTAAAAGAAGCACTAACCATTATATAATTTACTAGACGACTGTTCTACGATTATATATTTTTGTAATAATAAGGGATGATAAATTTTCTCCTGTTCAAAAGACCTCCTTTTGAGCCCGGAACAAACCCAAGTCGATTGAGGTGGTGGGGGATAGTTTTTAGATAATTACCCTTTTTTTAATTAACGTAGAATGTCGAAACCTTTGATATGTACGATAAATTTACTGTAGATGCTTTTTAATTATTATCAAGAGAGTTGATAGGTTGTTAACATTATATTTAGCCAACTCTGGCGGGCTACAACACGACAAGATTGAGGTACAATGTCCTATAGTGTTAATTAGGCGTTAGGAATTTAATAGGATTAGGTTTCATCAGGATAATAACTAATAGCGTCTCTACGCGCAACAAAAACCGCAGGCAAAAACTACTTTTGCAATTAATAGGTACAATACCAACTGCAAAATAACAAAACTGTTGAACACGTGTTATTAGATGCTATCGTCGAACAGTAGTTTGCTATTTTCTTGTTACAATTTCGCAATATGTACATAGTTCACAGGACATATTTCTGATTAATTGACATGCGACAGAAAACTTTCTGTGTAATCAAGCGGACAGTAGAGCATAGTAAGAGAAAAGTTATTTCTGTGCAATTTGATGACGCAATTTTGTTATTAGCAAACAATAATAAGTATAATACGAATCCATTTAACACAGCAGCAAGTATTACGAGTTACATGCCCAAGTGCTTAAGCTCAGCTGTATCAATAGAATTTCCATTAGGTAATGTTGCTCAAAACCTATTCAATTCAGTAGCAGACATTGCACAAAGTATATTTATGAATTACACGATGGCATGAGCAGTATATAATCGATAAATCGATATAATTAGTTAAAGAATTATAATATATATACTTATCAGTGGATGGGTAACATATGCATTCGTTTGAACAGAAAAAGAGAAATAAAAATGTACCCATTAATGGAAAATGACATCATCTACCTAACGTTACACGTTTATACCGTAATAAAAACAAGGCATTCCTCACTTAGTCCTACCCCGTTTTTCTGACTCTTTTGTTTATAGTTCCTTACAAGTTAATGTAAATCACATTTAAAAGAATTTTATTTTTTCTGTAACCACTGAATTATGTCTTTGTTAATAAATCGAGAATTGGAAATTTTTTCTGGTAATCTTGAATGATAACTCACAATACATAAATTATGTTGATAAATCAGATATAGAAGCAATTTTTCAAAAATCATATAAAAAGAGTTTTTTTATGCTTTCTGATATTTTAGCTGACTTGTTAACTGTATGGTAATACCCACTTTTCAGTACATAAAAATATCAAAAACTACATATGCTACAAACATATTTTTTGACAAAGTTCTTTACTATTCGATATATTAATTCTTTGAAACTACCATTAAACAGTGCGTTTTAGAAAATAGTACAAATGGCGCAGTAAACGCCATCTGTAGCACAATGCTACATTTTAGGATTACGTATGCTCCAACAATCCGATCCGCGTCTGGCAGTTTCGACAGAATACAGACCACTTCTAATTATTTTATTTGAACTAATTTAATATTACACTTCGTGTCACTAGTTCAAAAAAGATCAAAATCCGATCCGCGTCTGGCAGTTTCGACAGAATACAGACCACTTCGAATTATTTTATTTGAACTAATTTAATATTACACTTCGTGTCACTAGTTCAAAAGCACTACGTCGAGTTAGTTTTTAGTTGCCTCGATTAATAAATTTTTAACTCTGGCAGCTAATATTACAGCCTTATTAAAATTTAATCAATACTGTTCAAAACTATGCATGCTTCCCTTAACTGCAGCAAACTATTCCCGTCGAAACATATTCAAATAAACGGCTTGTTACTACATCTACTACAATATTTAGATTGCAAATATTTAAACACTTCAACGCAGAAAAATACTGTTTGAAGTAGCAATATAATTAGCGAGTAAATATTGAAAATTCAACATTGCATACTGGGTACTTGATGACAAATTATGTGCATACCTACATCATAACATTTTTACTTACACATTCCTACTAACAAATAAAATAATATTTTAATATTAATAATGCTGCTGTACGCATCTATAAAACTACCTATAAATTAGTGTTAATAAATTCCAGCATGAATTCATATAAAAGCCCTAAAACCCAAAATATTAAATATGCCTATTAGGAAAATCTGAAGCATTTTAAGGTTTTATCGGTTACTGAAATAAGTATAATCCTTATAATGTTTGTACATAGAACACCAGACTATGGTTACTACCATCCTGTACTCACTGACTTATTATAATAAATTAGTTCTTAGTAACTTCTTTGAATACATGATGTACGTCTCAAGCAATTACCTATACGACATAGGCGTCACCAAGGAGGAGCACGGGAGCTGCGTTTTAGAAATATTTAAATAAATAATAAAAAAATAAAATAAATAAAAAAAAATATGGGTAATAATATTATATGTCGAATGTGAACCCAATTTCATATATTATCAGTTGCTAGCAGTGACATTATATGTACCAATTTTCTTGTCTTTACTTCAGTTCTTAAGGAATACCCACTAGATGGCATGGCGATACACTGCCTCTGATTTTTACTATCGTTCGTGAC
>NW_020438897.1:1003562-1009507 GCF_000699045.2 Agrilus planipennis
TATTTAAACATATTAAAAAGTTTTACTCTCATTATTAATAAAGATTGAAACGAAATATTTTTTTGTTTGGAAGTTGAAATCAGGGCATATTCACTGCCAAAAGTCAGTTATAAATTTTCCATATTCGTTATTTCTTATTTTATTCAAAGTTTTTGGTTAAATTCCAAATTTTCTCTCAAACCGTATACTTTTCTTTTAGTATAGATGGTGTTTATGTACCTCATGATATGCTGCAAAACCTAATTAATCACGAATTTCTAATTTTATATACTCTTGTCTCCGATTGTACCTCCCAAACATCCTTAAGTGTTTTTTGTTACGTTTTTGGTAGAGCAGCACATTGCACATAAATTATTTAGTACATAGTTTTCTGATACTATATATTGTCATTTCGAAAATCGACTTATTCTTAAAGTGGCTAAAGAATAATTATGCTTTATACCGAGCCCTAACCCACGCTGTTTATTTTACTATAGGAGGAAAGCATGGACATAATGGGACAATACAAGCCTGAAATTTTCTGCTAAAGGTAAATTTCTCTATTGATTTTACTACTCTGCATTTCTTACTAATACTTTCCAAAATATGTATTTTATGAAAGTTTTCTTCGTTGGAAAAGAAATTCAAATGTAAATCTAAAAATCTAAAATCTAATTCTTCTCAACGTTTTGCTTTAAAAGGTGCTATAGAATATAGATTGCTTTCATTTCCGTTAGATTGCTTTTTATTCATATCATATACATTATAGTTATACCAACCTCTTTTAGTCTTATGTTTTAAAAATGTATTTTCAGATTTATGTAGGTAAGTAAACAGAAATATTAGTCAACTGATTTATGTTTTACCAATATCTAAAACAGAAAATAATAATTGTTCCCAATAATAGTAATCTCAAAAACTTTAAATTTCAATTGAACTCAATTTTTACTCAAAATAAATTGAAACCATTTGTCATGTTGACAACTCATATTGAGTAATTATTGCAAAAGTTTTACAAAACTGAAGTCTTGTAAGTTTTTAAATTTCCTGTACTGTTTTTAAGAATTTCTTTTGTTTTATTTCTTTTATCAGTCAATTCCTTTAATAAGTTCTTTATTTTAAAGATATTTGCATTTTCTATCAAAATGTATTATAATGATACTGACTTTTCAACTACTTCGCGTTCGTGGGTTCATCAAATTGAGTTGAAACTAAGCACGTTAAACGACCCATCTCCATTTTTAAAAACCATAGTAGTATGTAAATATTTATTACTTAAAGAGACCTAATCAGTTCACTGTGAAAATTATACGAATTTCGTGATTTCCAGGTGCCGAAAACCAAATTTGGCGTAGTTCGTAGGGATCCTTGTGCAAAATGCGGTTTACCAGTATTCATAGCAGAAAGACTCAGTGTTGGGAAACTTCTGTTTCATCGCACATGTTTTCGTTGTGCCCGTTGCAACAGCCAATTGACTTTAGCCAACTATTATGAGACTGAATCTGACCAGTTTTGTTGTGAGACTTGTCCCGATGAAGAAGTTGAAGAACCAAAGAATACCGATCCGGAAGTAGTCGATCAAAAACCGGATGTTTTAACTCGTTCTTTAAGTGATGAAGAAAAGTCGGCAAATTTAAAAAAACAAGATGAACACGATGCACCTAATATCCGTGTTGAAAACGCTCCAGAATGCAATTCCAATTCTGGTAGTGAACAAAATTTGCAGTTCTCAAAAGCAATGTCATTTTTTATGAACAGTCAAATAGAAAGCGAAAATAATCAAAGTATGGAAGAAGAGAAGTTCCCCGATTTACCAAAAAGTCAACCTCCTGATATTTTAACAACGTACGACATCGGTACAAGTCATAAAATAAGTGAAAACATGTCTAACTTTCCTAGTGAGCAGACTCTTATAAATAGTGCTTCACAACAATTGGAGTCTTATGACAGTGGTTTCCCACACGCGTCCATAGATTTAACTGTAAATAATAGTAGGAATATAGTTTATAATGATGATGAAAAGGACCAGCAGAAAGCTGCCGAAATTCAGCTGGATACCGACAAAGTTACTGTTACCAAAGAAAACGAACCGAATACTTCACTTGTTAAAGCTCGAATGCAATTATTTGAATCTAATACTTCACTTACTGGGTCCAATAGCACAGAAAAACTAAAAAAGCTCTCTGCAAAATCTCCAGAAAAAACTGTTCCAAACGGTTTTAATAAAGAGAAACCTATTGAGTCACAACCCGACCAGAAATTAGAAATGACAAGCACAATAACTGAAGAAACACAAAAAGTTGCATCACCTTTAGATATAAGAAAAAGTAATAATTTAGGATCTGATAATGAAGATAGCGGTAATTTAGCGGTAGAAGATAACGAGAAAAATCATTCCACAATATTCTCAGATGATCTTTCTCTAAGCAATGCGTCTAATATTGATGACAATAATAGTATTATCAACGCAGATTACTTTAACGTTAAAGATGTAATTAATACTGAAGATGCTTCTGTTAGTATCGAGACTTCAACTGATTTGAAGGGGCCAAACGATTCATCGGTTATTACGCTTAGTAGCAAAGATGATTCAGTAATAGTTATATCTGATTGTATTGATAGCTCTAGTATAAGAAAAGAACCTGAAGATTATCCAAAAGATCTCAATCCGTTTGGAAGTGATGATGAGAATGATGCTTTGAATCCTTTCAACACCGACAATGATGATGATGATGATGGCAATGAATTTGTTCACAAAAGCAAGATAAAAGAAGAAATATCACCACCTAAACCACTTGTTCGAAAAAAAATAATTCCACCGGAAGTTTTTCACAAACAGAGAATCTCTAACGTTCCAGAGCAACTGTCTGGCATTTATGTAAAACGCATCAGCGAAAATCCGTTCGAGGATAATGGAAATGATGACGAAAATACAGAAGAAGTTGCTGAAAAAACCATAAACACTCTTAAAATTGTCCATGAAGCAGAAGACTCGAAAGGGTCAGCACCTAAAATAAATCTTAATCCATTTTTGAGTGACGAGGAAGAATCTGAAGATGATGCAGATGTTCAGAAACCAGTTCCAAAACCTAGGTGTATGAAGTAAGTAGTTTGATAGTGATATGATACTGATTATTATGCGCAACTAAATTTTTTGCAAAAGTAACTAGTCACTTTTACACCTGGAAAAAAAAATGTTTTTATTTGATTCAGTTTCAACTTAAAAACTGCATTTTGGTTCAACATACTGTAGCAGTTTATTAAACAACACCACATGAAATGAGTTATTCATTGACTCCTTAATATTTTTGTTACTAGTAACAACTGTATATTTTCTTTCATAACGTATTTCGTGGGTGGAATGTCCTTAGCGGATACCCTATTAAGTATGCGATGTGGCATGCATTTCCATTAGTTAGTTTACTTATGAACGCGAACACTAAAAGGTTGATTAAAAAAAAAAAATGCTAAAGTATTGTGTTACCAGGACATCGTCAAGAAATTTACAACCGACACTTTCATCTCTTGATGTTAATGGAGAAAGTTTAGATTTGTATGGTTCTATGTCCAGTATTGCGTCTAGCTTCGTCACCATGAGGAAGAAAAAGATCGCACCACCACCACCAGGCTCTTTCAACGACTCCGATCATAGTTCCATTACTTCAAGTCCTACCCCAAGTGCGGTATGTATCTGTGGCTAGTATTTAAAAATTAATTTAAAAGTATTATGATCAGACCTTTCTCTAATTGGGGAAATTGTTGATGCAAAATCTTAGCTATACATTTGTAAATAAATTTGTTGTTTACTGGTCCAGCTTCATGGACGGTGACACTGTGATAGTAATTGAAAAGTAGTAAACATACGTACCTCCATTAATAAATTTTTCAAATTTAATTTTCATTCTTGGTTTGTTATATTAGCCCCACTCTCCTCGAATGACGCCCCGCTCTCGAAAAACCAAGAAAGCACCACTTCCCCCAACGGCATCATCCTCAACACCTTTCAGTCATAGTAAAGTTTCAGAGTATTTTGAATCTAACGTTTCTCCATTATCTGAAAAAGATTATCACCTTCCTCCTCCAGAAATACGTATAGGTGATTATGAGACTGAAAAGACAAATAAAGACAAGGAAAATAGAAACCGACAAAGTCAAATATACGATAGTAAGTGTGGTGTTAAATTTTAAATATTAAAAGTTGAAATAAATATTCGTAAATTATATGCAGACATAACTTTTCTAGCTTCCACAAACACGCCAACCATTACGGACAAAAGTACCCATGGGAAATGGAAAAGGCGAAAAGGTCCAGCACCTGCTCGCCCTATACCTCAACGAAGGCAAATTAAGCCTTTACCTGTAGCAGAAATTAGAAGGGAGCTGGATTTCATCGAAATTCAACAGCAAGGACTTGAAAGACAAGGGGTGCGATTGGAACAGATCATTCGAGAAAAATGTGAAGGGCCAAACAGTGATCCCGAAGGTAGCATGTCTCCTGAAGTGGAGGAGTTGATTTTGCAATTGTTTGAATTGGTCAACGAGAAAAACGAGTTGTTTAGAAAGCAAGCTGAATTAATGTATTTGTACGTATTGTTTTTTATTTTGTTATTAAATCAGGCTAGTGTGTATTTGCTATTAATGACGTAATATCTTATTTATTTCAGACGAAGACAACAAAGACTAGAAGAAGAATATGCAGATCTGGAGTACCAGATACGATGCTTAATGTTGAAACCAGAAATGAATCAGACAGACAGTGATAAAGCAAAGAAGGAGGAAGAACTTATCAACAGGTTGTTAGAAGTAGTAGAAAGACGAAATGAAATAGTTGAATGTTTAGAAATGGATCGAATAAGAGAAGCCGAGGAAGATACAAGCATAACAAATCAAATGACTCTGTATACCAGCAAAGTAAAAGACGAAGTTGTACCGTTAAATGTAGAAGACAATAAAAAGCAGTGGAAACAAAAAATTAAGAAAAAACTGAAGCTAAGCAAGTCTCCTAAAGTTGACGCTGATAAAGATATTGATGAGTCAGAATTGAGTTCGAATTCTTTACCATCATCAAAAAAAGAGAAGAAGAAAAAATTTAATTTGTTTTAAAAAGTAATGTACTGTTTTTATTATTATATGAACTCAGCCATATCATTGTTAATATATAATATCATCTGTGTGATTTTCTTGTACTTTATGGAATATAATAACATTTTGTTTTTTATTAGTTGTATCTTTCTTTTTTTCTCATTATCAATAAGTAATCAAAAATTGGAAGTATTCCCTGAAGCAAAAATGTCTCTCTCATGTAGTTTTGGACAAAGTCTATAACAGCAAAAATTTTCAGCAAAAGTTAAATTTAATTCTTATACATAAAAAACGCAATTCGAGCAATAAATTTCTATTATTTTGCAAAAATAGAGTTAACGAGAGCGTATTTAGGTCATGTATTGAATAATCTTTGATATTAGATGTGATTTATTGATGAATTACGCAAAAATTTTCAACAAAAGTTCGATTTAGGTTCATATACGTGGGTGAATTTTAACAGAGAAAACGTAAAAAACACCATAAATACCCATTTATACGGAAAATCAACACGGTAAATTAATTTTGAGAATTTTCTGTTAAAACTTTCCGATTATCCCTTATATTACACTTAAAGAATTATAGTATGACCTTCGTATCTTAGGTACCTGGATGGACATCTTACGGTCCATAGTTAAATATTATTGCATCTAGTTTACAGGTTTCAACTATATTACAGATGTCTATCAGATAGCTACTAAGCGGCAATAATAATAACACTAAAATTTGCCCGCCAAATTATCTGATTTCCCAAGCATCTTATGCTCTCCTAATACAAATTTCCGATTTTCAAAGTTTCGCGAGAATTTGATTTCGTATCGTGTCTGGCACCTTCACCAAAATTTAGCTACCTTTGAATTGTTTTTGACAATAAACGTGTAAAT
>NW_020438897.1:1009893-1026919 GCF_000699045.2 Agrilus planipennis
AACGAGAGCGTATTTAGATCATTTATTAAATTAGACGTGATTTATTGATGAATTAAGCAAAAATTTTCAACAAAAGTTCGATTTTAGTTCATATACGTGGGTGGATTTTGACCGTAAAAACGTAAAAAACACCATAAATAATAATTTTTTGGCAAAAATAAAGCAAGCGGGAGCTCTTTATATCATTTATTGTTTAATCTATATCATCAGTTATCATTTATCGATGAATTAAGCAAAAATATTTGGCAGAAGTTCGATTTCGGTTCCCAAAAACAATCGACAGGTAGCTATACATGGGTTATTTTTGGGAACTAAAATCGAACATTAGGACAAAATTTTTGCTAATTCACCAGTAAATGTTATCTGATATAGATAATTAATTAATAAATGATAACAACTAGCTGTAGCATGCTTTATTTTTGTAAAAAAATGGTTATGTATTCTGTTTTTATGTTTTTTCGTCTAAAATCGACCCACGTATATGAACTAAAATCGAACGAATCGAGCAGTTAAGCAAAAATTTTCAACTCGATTTTCAGAACGATTCGTTCGATTTTCGTTCCTAAACGTGGGTCAACCTTGAACGAAAAAACGTAAAAAACACCATAAATAGTCATTTTTTAACAAAAATGAAGCAAGCCGCAGCTAGTTCTTATCACTTATTCATTAATTATCCATATCAGTTGTCATTTACTGATGAATTAGCGAAAAATTTGTCCTATTGTTCGATTTTAGTTCCCAAAAAAAACCCATGTATAGCTACCTGTCGATTGACTGGGAACCAAAATCGAACTTCTGCCAAATATTTTTGCTTAATTCATTGATAAATGATAACTGATGATATAGATAAACTAACAAATGATATAAAGAGCTCCCGCTTNTCTGGCACCTTCACCAAAATTTAGCTACCTTTGAATTGTTTTTGACAATAAACGTGTAAACGTCGCTACTTCGTCAAAAAAACGATCTAAAGGCACTCTTATTTGCTTTATTTTTACCAGATTATAAAATTTTATTGCTCCTTGCCTTTTTATTTCGGTTAAACCACGAATAGAAATGAAAATCGTACTTCTACAGGGTCTTTTTTACTTAATTTACGATATCCGATATCATTTATCGATGAATTAAGCAAAAAATGTCTGCAATTTTAATTCCTAATATGGGTAGATCCTGACAAAAAAAACGCAATTTGTTAAATAAATTTCCGTTATTTGGCAAAAATAAAGAAAACGAGAGCGTATTTAGATCATTTATTGAGTAATCTTTAATATTAGATGTGATTTATTGATAAATTAAGCAAAAGCAAAGTTCGACTTGCAACTTGAATTTTCCATTACTTTTCGACTAACCCTCGTATTTGGCTCAAAACTGAAAATTTTCATAAATTTCAACATTTGTATTAGGAGAGCATAAGTTGCATCGGGTCTTTTTCAAAAAACAACTTGAATTTTCCATTACTTTTCGACTAACCCTCGTATTTGGCTCAAAACTGAAAATTTTCATAAATTTCAACATTTGTATTAGGAGAGCATAAGTTGCATCGGGTCTTTTTCAAAAAACAACTTGAATTTTCCATTACTTTTCGACTAACCCTCGTATTTGGCTCAAAACTGAAAATTTTCATAAATTTCAACATTTGTATTAGGAGAGCATAAGTTGCATCGGGTCTTTTTCAAAAAACAACTTGAATTTTCCATTACTTTTCGACTAACCCTCGTATTTGGCTCAAAACTGAAAATTTTCATAAATTTCAACATTTGTATTAGGAGAGCATAAGTTGCATCGGGTCTTTTTCAAAAAACAACTTGAATTTTCCATTACTTTTCGACTAACCCTCGTATTTGGCTCAAAACTGAAAATTTTCATAAATTTCAACATTTGTATTAGGAGAGCATAAGTTGCATCGGGTCTTTTTCAAAAAACAACTTGAATTTTCCATTACTTTTCGACTAACCCTCGTATTTGGCTCAAAACTGAAAATTTTCATAAATTTCAACATTTGTATTAGGAGAGCATAAGTTGCATCGGGTCTTTTTCAAAAAACAACTTGAATTTTCCATTACTTTTCGACTAACCCTCGTATTTGGCTCAAAACTGAAAATTTTCATAAATTTCAACATTTGTATTAGGAGAGCATAAGTTGCATCGGGTCTTTTTCAAAAAACAACTTTTGAATTTTCCATTACTTTTCGATTTCGATTTTCGTTCATATACATGGTGCGACTTTGAACGGAAAAACGTAAAAAACACCATAAATAGTCATTTTTGAACAAAAATAAAGCAAGCCACAGCTAGTTCTTATCATTTATTAATTAATTATCGTTATCAGTTGTCATTTACTGATGAATTAAGGAAAAATTTGTCCTAATGTTCGATTTCGGTTCCCAAAAAAAACCCATGTATGCTACCTGTCGATTGACTGGGAACCAAAATCGAACTTCTGCCAAATATTTTTGCTTAATTCATTGATAAATGATAACTGATGATATAGATAAACTAACAAATGATATAAAGAGCTCCCGCTTGCTTTATTTTTGCCAAGAAATAACTACTTGTTATTTTTTACGTTTTTTCGGTTAAAATCCTCCCACATACATGAACCCAAATCGAACTTTTGTTGAAAATTTTTGCATAATTCATCAATAAATCACATTTAATATCAAAGACTATTCAATAAATGATCTAAATACGCTCTGGTTAACTTTTTTTTTGGCAAAATAGTAGAAATTTATTGCTTGAATTGTCTTTTTATGTATATAAATTAAAATTTAACTTTTGCTGAAAAGTTTTCGATAAATTCCTTCTGTATTAGAGATTATTCAATAAAACAGCAAATAAAATTAAAATATATTAATTAGACCCATATATTTATTAATTACACTAATTACAACATATTTATTTCAAGTAATAGTTTAATACATAATATATATATATTATTTAATAATTACAAAACCAGGCAATTAATTAACAGTTTACAGAGTAAAAAGAAAATACCTGTAAGAGAAGGAAAACAAATCACATTTATATGCAATAAAAAATCTTATATTACTTACGAACTGTTATATTACCATTTCAACACAAGATTAAGGAGAAAAAATTCTCCCTAACCCTCTGTGGCCTCCGCATCTCCCCTTATAGCCACCCTATCCACCCAAATGAATTTTAATAAACAAATATTTAATTTAATTTTAACATTTATGCCAAAAGATCAATTTAGAAACATTTTAACTATCATTCTAAGTTACAATTACATAATATAACAGTTCATAAAGTAATAAACAAAATACCTGTAAGAGAAAGACAAGAAAACATAAATACCTGTAAAAGAAAGACAAGAAAACATGAAATTTCAAAGAAAATACAATAAAAAGCAAACAATACGATGCCTTCGTCTTCTTTGGTTACCTGAAAGCGAATAGTGCAATTACAAGGACTAACGACAAATACTAATAGCTTTGGTAGAGAAGATCGGACAGATTTCGCCAAGGCAAGCTGGGCAGTCGCCTATTGCTCCTATTCCAGATAACCCACTGTACCCTGTCTGAAAGGAAGTAACGCTAGAGTAGACTCGCGAAAAGTGTATAAGACACTTTTAAGATCAACTAAATAGCTAAGCCCAAGGGAAGTCGTTCGGGGAGGCCCTCCCTAATTCCACAAGGGTGAGAAGAAACACACACGATAACGAAACGTTGAATCATGTAGAACTCGTAGGGTAAATGCAAAGCAAATTAGGAAGAATATGCAGTAAGCTAAGCGAAGAGGTAAGCAAGGTTAGACTATACTACAACTACTAAACGTGTTATTTCTACTACTACACTACTACTACATACAAAAAAAAATAAAAACATCTACAATCAACAATTACTTCAAATTAAATGAACAAAAATAAGCATGCAAAATAAAAACTAATTTAAATAAAATAAACTACAAAAAAACATGCAAAATAAAAAAACTAATTTGAACAAAATGAACTTGAATTCTATTACATAGAGCATGCAAGATATAGAACTATTTTAACTACGGGGTCATCTTTGTCTTCTCCAACGTCGACCTGAAACAGATACGGTGGTAACAGATTAATATGGAGCAATTAAAATTAATAATATCAAGTATTCTCACCTTAGTTAACTGTAGACCGTAATGTTCCAAAGTTTGCAGGTGTAAAAAGCAAATCAAATCCAAGAGGAATGCCAATGCAGAAAATTTCTTATTTCAGTGGAATTCACATAAATCTTTAGTTGCTCTCACTAATCACTTGAAAATTAACTGCATAATGTTGCAAGGTGAAGTCGAAAACAGCAAATCAAGAATGTAGTCCACCAAACCCTGCAGATATTGTTTCAGTACCATCAACCTGAACTTTATTTCTCTCCTATTTGTCAGACGATCTGTAGAGATGGACAAAAAAGAGTATTAGTTACACAATCAATTAAAAAAGGGATTTAAATTAAGTAAAATAATGAACAAAAACGCAAGTAAAACACCTAAATTATAAAATGGCGATGAGATGTCAACTTTATTCATGTCATAGATAAAAGTTAAAGGCAATAGAAATAACCGTAGATGCAAGATGTCAATTTATACAGTGGATAGTTAAAAGAGAACCCCATAGATAACATCGATTTATGCTGTGAACAATAGATAACTGTTAGAAGTAAAACCATAGATGTTACAGGTGGCAAATTACTATGAAATCGTAACTTCAAAACAATAGCTCACCTAGAGGATCACTATACGTGCTCGAGTTCTATTCCTAACTGCTGACAAAAGAGAGGTGCCTCTTAACAGTAGATGCTGATGAAAGGAAATAAGTGGAATAAGCCATACACCACACCGCAACCTTCCTTTTATGGATCAGTGTAATTCGGATTCCATACATGTTCTGGAAATTGCACCTTCACGCCCAAGGGGAGGGAAATAAGGGCTTCACTTCTCCAGACTTTGAGTCCTTATTTTCTGTCTCCTTGTTCATTTAATACGATTAAATGCATCCTGTTGAATCAATATTATGTTAGCTTCATTTTAAATATCATGTTTTAAAATATTTAAGAACCATAACTTCCACCAACTATTACAATTCACAAGTCTAAAAGCTTATAGTAGTAATTATTGTCAAACAAATAAAAATAAAATATTTAAAGATTTCTTACCCTTTCCAAGCTCAAGAGAAACAAGCGTGATTGGGGTTCTGCTTCCTCACGTTTCGTGGCCATTTAATTTACCCTCTCCCTGTACATTTATTATGATTTAATGGAAACCTGTTGAAACAATTTAATATTAGTTATACATCCAGTAGATTTTTTAATATTATATTATTAATGATAATTACCATTGTTAGCACCCTGTATCCTATGAATTTTTTGACCAGCTCGCTGGGGGCATTCTTGGAAATAAAAATGTCTGATTGCCACATATTTGTAAGTAGTGTTTGTCGAATCCAAGGATGTCATCTCAAAGCAAGTCTATATTACAGAAAAAAAAAATCGTTAAAACCAAATCCAATTTTTTAAAGGAAATTTGGAATTTTAAAAGCAGAATAATAGCATTAAGAAGTATTTTACATATTTTGGCTATAAAATGAAAGCAATCTTCGTGGCGTGGTCACATCGATATGAAAAATCTAGAATCATCGCCTAAACGTGTATTCAAAATTTAAAAATTCTAACAAAACCCTAACTATTCAAACTCCAATAAACTAAGAATTGATAAAATTCACATTAAATGAGTACAGGCAAGATGCCACGACACACTCGATATTAGAGCACGAAACGAACACGCCACCCAAGTTTTTCATGACAAAATACAATGACGGAACGGGTAATTGAAACCAATCAATCACTAAACTGAAACGCATTCCACACAATAAATAAAATGAAAATTGAATAAAAATCAGGGCTAAATACTTTCAAGCGTCGTTCCATTTATGGACAGCAAAAATGGTGGTACATCATCTTCTCGAAGACCGAACACAATTGAACTTGAATGACAAGATGAAACGACAGACGAGCCGGAAGACCTATAGATGAAAATTCTTTCTATACCTATCATAGATACATAATACAATTTATAGGTGCCTTCAGTTATACTAATGCAGTTTAATTAGTAAATTAGAAACTGATCCACCTAATGACATCCTGTTGAAATAATTTAACGTTAGTTTTATATTATGTTTTATTATATTAAAACATCCACCAATTTCAGGTTCAAAACGGAAGGAATAGAGTAAAGTTAGGTTCAAAAGGAAGGATAGAGAGAACCCTTACATTAATTCCAATTACAGATTTTGTCGATGTTTTTTACAAACAAAATTTCCAAAATCTGATAAACAATTTTGAAAAATATGCATCCCATAATTGCCTTCCCTTTTGCATTTCAATGACTAATATGTATTTCATCTCTATTATTATCACTTCAACATACATTTTTTCCATTCCCTTTCTTCCTCTCTTCTTCCACAACCCCTGATTTTTTATTTTTTAGCTCAGCCCATTGTTTATTAAATAGTTTTCTGGCTTTCCTATTATTTCCTTCAATTCAACAAAATTATCCGCCAGCAATACTGCATCATCTGCGTATGCAATAGTCCATATCTTTTTCCTTCCAATTGTATTCCAAAAATTATCAAGTTTTGGTTTTACTTCGTATAAATAAAACTGTTCACTCTTTATGTTAATTTTCCGTTTTTTACCAATATGGATAATGATACTTACTTCGTTAATACCTATAAATTTATTTGCGGGGGACTTTTCTGGGTGGGTTAATTATCGGGGAAATTATAGCATTCCATCATTAAAGAATACTAAAAGTCATACTTAAGGTCTCTATAAAATAATTTTCAGGAAATTCTCTTCCAAGGGGCATTTCTTTCTGCGGTTTTTTTTCCGAGGAGAAATTTTTCTGGAGCTTTTTTCCGGTTTTAGAGCATTTTTCCATTTTTTTTTTCACATTCAGGCAGTACAATTTGTCTTTTTTTGCTCAGTCGGCTAGCAGCGTATTTAATAGTTGTGAAATTTTCATTAAATTACCCCATAAACTTAACTTACGTTAGACATTTGGAACGGGAATGCATAACAAATTGTTATTGTTACTTCTGAATAACAGTTAAAATATAACACTGTTAAATAGTAATCTATCACTAGTAGCAATTTCTATTACGCATCTGTGGTTAGTTTCATTAACAGTATAAATCTTATCTATAGTATAAATTGACAGAATTGTTATCCATGGATAAGCATAACCTTACTTTTATAAGAACAAAACAAACGGGAAATAAATTTTCTAGTTGTAATATCTTGTAAGGTTACAAATAATCTTTCCAGGAGAATTTTATAATGAAGATAATTTATAATAAATTCCGATTAGAGTTGGGTGTTGATCAAATTTTACTTCCCTCACTTTTAAATGTAAAAGATGCAGGTTTTTAAGAGTTACTTTACAACAGTCAACTTTGCCTTTAAACTTCGATAGAAATTGGAAGTCTTTTGGAATGGCTAGAACTAATTTAGAGGACTTATTTCAGTTAAAATGCTTATTAAACAATTTAGATATAAAGTTAGCAGCAAGGGTAGAAAATGGTGTTAAACAGCTAGTGGCATTGGTACTAAAGTATGTATTTGCTTAAAAGACATATTTTACAGTATAAATTCATATCATAAAAATTATTTAAGAACTGGGGACATTGTTCTTTACTATACATATGGAGAATTGCCTTCAGTTGTAAGAAGAATACCCTGGTTTACTGGAAAAACTAAAGAAGTTCAAGCAATTTGTTTCGATAACACAGCTACATGGTTGTTAACAGTATGTAAGTAAAACAGGAAATTAATATAGTTAAGTCACACTAAAAATCCATTTGTTATTGTAGCTCTAGATGGTTCATTGTATATTTTACCTGCATTAAGTTTGGTAGACAGGAAACAGAAAGTTGATTGTAAATGGTCTTTAAATGATGTAACACATTTCCCTAAACATTCGCAAGCACCAGAATCCAAACCTCAGTGTATTGTTTGGTGGCAAACATTGGACTGCAATCAAAATGCTCTGGTTGGTTATGAAAATGGAGCTATAGGTTTAATAAGCCTAACTGATGGGCGTTGTTTGGGTGTTTGTAGTGTCAGTGAAGATATTTCGAAGTTGTATTTATGTCAGGATAATAGTTTGGATTGTGTTTCATTGCTGGTGAGTTGTATTAAACCAATAATGTGCAAAACCAAAGTCAATACATAGACATAAACCTAAATTAATTACAGTATTTAACCTTTTGGTGTAAAATAAATTCTTCTTGCTCCTGTATTGGCTTTGATTCTGTAGGTACTCTAGATAAAGGGGAAGAAATGGAAACAGATTCATTCTAGTAAGGTTTGTTGTTCAATTTAACTTTTTTCTCTAGATATGTGGAGTAAGTGGTCAACAGTGGCGACTAATTCTTGAACAACATTCCACTGGATATGTTTGGCCACCAGAAAATAATTCAATTTCTCAAGAAAGTATGGCTTCAAGACTACAAAGTCTGAAGCAGATGGGTGTTGATAAGTTTGTATCTTTTAAACAACGATTATCAGAAGCTAGAGGAGGTCAAAGAAGGGATAGTCAAACCAGTGATTCTACAAGTGAATCGTCACATTCAGAACGTTCAGAATATTCACACAGTGGACCTGAGCTACTGCCACACCTTTGTGACACATTTTTTGCACCTCAATATGCAAGAAACAGATATTTATTTTCTGCGTTTTATAAGCCTACAAGCTTGCTGACAGTAAAATAATTTTTCTTATATATTTGCATATAATTGAAACTCTTATTTTTAGATACATGGTGTTGATATTGAGTCTGCTCCTTTGTTTGTTCATAGACTGTTACCTAATGTTGGTTGTTTACTTTTGACAGATAGATTTATTTATTGCGTTAGTGAAGACTCCAGAACATTATCTGTTGTTAGTTCGCAATTATCAGAATGTCATCTTGAAGGCGATGCTGTAAAGTCGTTCAATAATTTATTGTTTTTACTCTAAATCCTTAATGTTTCAGGAATTTAATACTGAATCACTTATAACACAATTTAGTCTGGAGAAGGATGAAAAAATTCTAAATATTTTTAAACTAACTGATATAACTTTTGTACATGATAGAAGACATAAAGAGGAAAAGAGGAAAGAAAAAGAAAAATCTCTAAATCTTCCCAAAAGCGTAAACGACGTGAATATGGCTAAACCAAAAATTGATACTTGTATAGTAATTAGTAATTGTGCTATATATAGATTAATTGTAAAGTATGTTAAATATGTTGCTTTTGTTTATGTTATTTTAATTTAGTTATTGTTTTTAGAGCTTCTCCTATACGTAAATTTGTCGAGTATGTTATAGAAGAAAGTGATTTGGAAAAAGCTGAAAAAATTGCGATAGTTTTCTCTCTTAATTTACAACAGTTATTAGAAAATTGTGGCGATATTTTAATTTCTAATGGTTCATTTCATCAAGGTCTAATTATGTATAAGCAGGCAAAATCGCACCTCCTTAAGCGGGTTCTTAAACTCGCGATTTGTGGAGATTCTCAAGCTTTGCTAAAATTCGTGCATTTATGTCTAAGTGTGAGTAAAGTTGACATGTCAATTCCAACAAAAATTCACATGGGAAATTTGGCTGTTATGGCTTTTATTGAAGAGATACTGAGATTTGGAGGGGAAAAGAGGATAGAAAACACCAAAAATTTTATGTAAGGAAATAGCAATGATTCAAATGAAAAACAAATTTTAGAATTAGGTTTTGTAACATATTCATTTTTTGTTTTCAGGAATTTCTTAAAACATGAAGAATTTTACGATCAAGTTCTCGCAGTAAATGTAGCCTGTCAGGCGGGACAGTGGAATGTGGTGTCTTTATTAGCAAAATCGCGTGGTTTACAACCAGAAGTAGTAGCTGCAATTAGTCAAATCATTCATTCCGCTTCTGTACACCATGAATACACCTATAATTTCCTTCTGACACTTTCTGAACCGTGTCTTACACAAAGTTTACTTATTTTTCCTTCTTGTAGTCAACTTCTATTGAATTTTATTCGTGCAAACATTGATTCATTTCCCGTTTATGTGTTGCAAAGACTGATTTTTCAGTTGGATCCTAGTCAACCCGCTGCTTTGCCATTAATTGGTAGGGTATTTCAGAATAGAAGAAATTCGACAAGTATGGAATCAATGATTGAATCTTTAGAAGTAGAAAATTTTGACAAAGGGTCAACTATTGTTAAAGAGTTCATAGAAACGTTTATAGTAGTTCTTATTTGTTTAGTGTCTAAAACCAATGAATTTGGGTAAGTTTTTAAATGCTTATTGTGTCAAAATAGTTGTAAATTAATTACTCAGGTATAATATTGATCTTTTGGAAAAAATTGATCCACCTGAAATGCCTTCGCAACAAAGCTTTATCAAAAAAATGCCAAGTGCCCAACCTCTAGGATGTGGCTTCGAACACGCAGCTATTATTCGCAATGGTCAGGTGTATTCAATGGGTGTAGCGAGTTCGGGGTGTCTTGGATTTGGTCCTCTGCTTATACAAAGTAGCCCTCCGAGAATAGTTCACACACTTTCTGAACTTAAAGTAAATGCAATCAGCGTTAGTTGTGGGAGAAAGCACACCCTGGCACTGACGGATTATGGAGTAAGTTATTAACTGTTGTCCCCATAGTATATTATATTTTTGATTTATTAAATGAAATATTTGATCCAACTCTTAAATTTCTTAAAATGCTGTTTTTTAATCTTTAGATTTATTGTTGGGGATCTAATACTTTAGGCCAATTGGGTCTCGGCCAGGAAGTACATGAAAGTCCTTATCCTCAAGTAATATCAGCATTATCTACTGTTAAGATTGTGGATGTTGCAGCTGGACAGTATCATAGCATAGCCCTTTCTGCAATCGGTCAAGTGTATACTTGGGGTTGGGGTATTCACGGTCAATTGGGTCATGGTTCTTGTGACAATCAGTACATTCCGAAATTACTCAGTTTGCCTGATATAATAGTACAAATTGCTGCCGGACATGCACATAGTCTAGTATTAACAAAAGATGGAAAACTGTTCGGATTTGGGTCAAATGCTTTTGGTCAGCTAGAAAGCAATAATCTTGAAATTATGAAAACTAGCCACCCAATTCCTGTTTTTCTCTTACCAGACATTTATATGCCTTTAGAAAAAATTTCTTCTGCGTATTTTCATAACGTAGGTAGTGCCACTTTTCAAATTATTAAATTTTAATAAGCCTATTTTTTTTCTTTTAGATTGCTGTTCGAGTAGATCAGGAAGTGTATACATGGGGAGCAAGTCCCCAAGAAATGAGACTGTCTCAGTCAAAACAAAGTCAAAAGGGAACAGACTCGGGGATAAGTAAACTCTCTGAACCTTGGAAGGCAACAATGCACATTTATTCTGGATCAATTCAAAAGCCTATTGAGCAGGTGGCTGCTGGTTTTCGACATACTGCTGTTCTGCATAATGGAAAACTTCTAATCGGAAAAAATTTAGATGAAGAATTAGCGCCCCCAAAAATAAGTGAAAAGGATATGGGAATTTTTAATCAAAGATTTATTCATGTTGGTTGTGGTTCTGATTACACAATGGCTGTTGACCATTCTGGAAAAGTTTTGGCATGGGGAAGCTATTCAATGGCGCAAGTAAGTAAAAGAAATCCTTTATCAAAGTATCCAATTTAATAAACAATAATTACTGACAGACTTTAACTGGAAAATCCAGTGAAGATGAGTCAAGAAGGCCTGATGGAAAATTAGTTATTTTTAAAAATACGAAACGCGTAATACGCCTACCCCATGGTTTCCATATTAACTGCGATTCGCCCCCTGTTGAAGTCCCAAGTTTACCTTCAATGGCAATTACTTTTACCCCTTTAAATCATCAAACGATTTTATCAAAAACTACTCCTGTTTCTATACATTCACTTGAAAACAAATTAACATCCAATATTCATTATATAGATTCTGATTATTCCTTTAAATATGGACCCAAAACGTTGCATTATGTCCTTGAAACTTACCACGGCTTATACGATACAGAAACAATCCTTTCCAAATGTTTACAGATGAAGAATTACCAAGCTGCAAGTAAAATTGCTTTGTTGGAGGGTCATTACAGTGATAGTTTTTCCTTCCAATTAATGGCTTTTAAAGAGCATTGTACAAAGTTCAAACTAAACTTTGAAATTTTTAATAGTCCTGTGGTAAAAGATAAGTCTTGCGACTCAATAATAGACTCTAATAGACAAAGCGAGATTGATGTAACTCCAACAAACAATAAAATAACCAATTCTCCTGCACGAATATTAAGTTCCAGTTCCTCATTGGATAGTTTAAAACAATGGACCGATGAAGCCGAAAATCAGGGTGGAAGAGAAAGTCCGTGTAGCATGTCGGAGTTTGGAGAAATGAAACAGACAATGGCCCAATTTCTTAGTTCAATTAAAAGTGAAAGTTCTCCCCCGATATCAAATATTTCGAAACTGATCTCGTACTCAAAACCTTCTGATGGTGAACTCAATAAGGATAATGAGATCTATGCACATATAAAAGACGAAAACACTAAAGAAATAGTTAAACAAGCATTTCATTTGATTGAATTTTATATCCAGAAGATACACATGTCTGAAAATCACATTTTAATGCAGAATATACTGTTGAAAAGTATCGAATTTTGGCTTGCAAACAACTTGCCAGTTTCTGTTCTGGAAAATATATTATTGAAAAATATGGATAAATATTTTTATCCATTGTCCATATTACTATTCTGTAAAAATTTTAACAACAATTTGGGGGAAGAATTTGTGAAGAAAGATGTTGATGAAAAAGACAAAACTTCAGCTAATTTCTTAAAAGAGTTTTCAACTAAGTTCTGTCTGCAACTTTGTTACATGGTATTGGAGAACGTTAACAAGGCTTAATGTAAAAATATAGTAATAACAAAAAAGTACGTACAAAACGCTGTTTACTCATTTGATACTATATTTTAGAGAAAATTGTTTCTAGGCACAAAGTAATTAAAAAATTTGTTTTGCGTTTTTCACAATATGTAAACTGTATTTGTATTTGAATATCTACGCGGTGCTCATTTTCTGATGCATATGGATTTTTCTCATAAGGTGAAGTATTAAGACAAAAATCGATTCCCATCGAAAAATAATCACCCAGTATGCTAAGTTTTAACTAAACGTGTATACCTTGCACTAAAAGATGTTTTATACGCACGAACGCTTTTTATATTTTTTTTACAAAGTTTGACAGGTTTTTATTGTATTACCTTGGGTATATATTGCCATTATATCAATGCGTGTTTGTTTTTCCAAACATTAAATATGAATTTTAAGCTTAGAGGAATCTCATTTTAATTTGTAATCTGTGATATTATTACAACAACGCTATGGTTTCTAAGTGCAATCAGCTTTCAATAGGTAGAACATTTAGCAATGTATTTGATTTCATTAAAATGACTTATTCTATTAATCATGTAGATTAGAGTCAGAAAAGAGGAGTAGTGCCAATAAACCTAATACTGACTTCAAGTAGAAAATAAAGAAATCTTAAAGATTTACTACAAAGGAAACACAAAATGTTCTAAAAAAATGTGAAAACTATGTTCTATTCGCGCTTATTCAATTGTTTAATGAAATAAGAATAATTGCTTATTATACAATTAATTCTTGGTAATTTTTATTGCATAATGTTTTCAGTTATTAAAATTAAAAAGCCATATTTCATGTAGATATGTATTTATTTATTTAGTTTTAAACATTTTATGAAATAGTTACAAAAATAAAAAAATTACTGTTTCTGTTATGAAATATTGATTTGTTGAATTTTTTAATAACAAAAAACTTCAGCGCTTACTTTTTAATAATCTGTGCGAGTGCATGCAATGTGGCCTTAAGTAATTTCATATTTGTTAAACATTGGGACTAGTCGTTTGATCTCAAATTACAATTAGTTTTAGTTAATTAATTAATGATATCCACGTAAACTGTGTTTAAAGTAATATTTTATTAAACCAAATAAGGCAGTTATTTGGACTGGATCTTTTTACATTGTAACCGATCATGTAGGTAAAATAAAGTGAATATTCAAACTTGAAGATTGAATTTATTACCTACTTCGAAATAAAAATGGTTATAAAAGCTTATCATATANTCTATATTACTGAAAAAGAAAGTCGTTAAAACCTAATCTATAGAATAACAGGGTAAATGTTAAAAAAATTTTAAAGGAAATTTGGAGTTTTAAAAGCAGAATAATAGCATTAAGAAATATTTTACATATTTAGGCTATAAAATGAAAACAATCTTTGTGGCGTGGTCACATCAATATGAAAAATCTAGAATCATCGCCTAAGCGTGTATTCAAAATTTAAAAATTCTAACAAAACCCTAACTATTCAAACTCCAATAAACTAAGAATTGATAAAATTCACATTAAATGAGTACAGGCAAGATGCCACGACACACTCGATATTAGAGCACGAAACGAACACGCCACCCAAGTTTTTCATGACAAAATACAATGACGGAACGGGTAATTGAAACCAATCAATCACTAAACTGAAACGCATTCCACACAATAAATAAAATGAAAATTGAATAAAAATCAGGGCTAAATACTTTCAAGCGTCGTTCCATTTATGGACAGCAAAAATGGTGGTACATCATCTTCTCGAAGACCGAACACAATTGAACTTGAATGACAAGATGAAACGACAGACGAGCCGGAAGACCTATAGATGAAAATTCTTTCTATACCTATCATAGATACATAATACAATTTATAGGTGCCTTCAGTTATACTAATGCAGTTTAATTAGTAAATTAGAAACTGATCCACCTAATGACATCCTGTTGAAATAATTTAACGTTAGTTTTATATTATGTTTTATTATATTAAAACATCCACCAATTTCAGGTTCAAAACGGAAGGAATAGAGTAAAGTTAGGTTCAAAAGGAAGGATAGAGAGAACCCTTACATTAATTCCAATTACAGATTTTGTCGATGTTTTTTACAAACAAAATTTCCAAAATCTGATAAACAATTTTGAAAAATATGCATCCCATAATTGCCTTCCCTTTTGCATTTCAATGACTAATATGTATTTCATCTCTATTATTATCACTTCAACATACATTTTTTCCATTCCCTTTCTTCCTCTCTTCTTCCACAACCCCTGATTTTTTATTTTTTAGCTCAGCCCATTGTTTATTAAATAGTTTTCTGGCTTTCCTATTATTTCCTTCAATTCAACAAAATTATCCGCCAGCAATACTGCATCATCTGCGTATGCAATAGTCCATATCTTTTTCCTTCCAATTGTATTCCAAAAATTATCAAGTTTTGGTTTTACTTCGTATAAATAAAACTGTTCACTCTTTATGTTAATTTTCCGTTTTTTACCAATATGGATAATGATACTTACTTCGTTAATACCTATAAATTTATTTGCGGGGGACTTTTCTGGGTGGGTTAATTATCGGGGAAATTATAGCATTCCATCATTAAAGAATACTAAAAGTCATACTTAAGGTCTCTATAAAATAATTTTCAGGAAATTCTCTTCCAAGGGGCATTTCTTTCTGCGGTTTTTTTTCCGAGGAGAAATTTTTCTGGAGCTTTTTTCCGGTTTTAGAGCATTTTTCCATTTTTTTTTTCACATTCAGGCAGTACAATTTGTCTTTTTTTGCTCAGTCGGCTAGCAGCGTATTTAATAGTTGTGAAATTTTCATTAAATTACCCCATAAACTTAACTTACGTTAGACATTTGGAACGGGAATGCATAACAAATTGTTATTGTTACTTCTGAATAACAGTTAAAATATAACACTGTTAAATAGTAATCTATCACTAGTAGCAATTTCTATTACGCATCTGTGGTTAGTTTCATTAACAGTATAAATCTTATCTATAGTATAAATTGACAGAATTGTTATCCATGGATAAGCATAACCTTACTTTTATAAGAACAAAACAAACGGGAAATAAATTTTCTAGTTGTAATATCTTGTAAGGTTACAAATAATCTTTCCAGGAGAATTTTATAATGAAGATAATTTATAATAAATTCCGATTAGAGTTGGGTGTTGATCAAATTTTACTTCCCTCACTTTTAAATGTAAAAGATGCAGGTTTTTAAGAGTTACTTTACAACAGTCAACTTTGCCTTTAAACTTCGATAGAAATTGGAAGTCTTTTGGAATGGCTAGAACTAATTTAGAGGACTTATTTCAGTTAAAATGCTTATTAAACAATTTAGATATAAAGTTAGCAGCAAGGGTAGAAAATGGTGTTAAACAGCTAGTGGCATTGGTACTAAAGTATGTATTTGCTTAAAAGACATATTTTACAGTATAAATTCATATCATAAAAATTATTTAAGAACTGGGGACATTGTTCTTTACTATACATATGGAGAATTGCCTTCAGTTGTAAGAAGAATACCCTGGTTTACTGGAAAAACTAAAGAAGTTCAAGCAATTTGTTTCGATAACACAGCTACATGGTTGTTAACAGTATGTAAGTAAAACAGGAAATTAATATAGTTAAGTCACACTAAAAATCCATTTGTTATTGTAGCTCTAGATGGTTCATTGTATATTTTACCTGCATTAAGTTTGGTAGACAGGAAACAGAAAGTTGATTGTAAATGGTCTTTAAATGATGTAACACATTTCCCTAAACATTCGCAAGCACCAGAATCCAAACCTCAGTGTATTGTTTGGTGGCAAACATTGGACTGCAATCAAAATGCTCTGGTTGGTTATGAAAATGGAGCTATAGGTTTAATAAGCCTAACTGATGGGCGTTGTTTGGGTGTTTGTAGTGTCAGTGAAGATATTTCGAAGTTGTATTTATGTCAGGATAATAGTTTGGATTGTGTTTCATTGCTGGTGAGTTGTATTAAACCAATAATGTGCAAAACCAAAGTCAATACATAGACATAAACCTAAATTAATTACAGTATTTAACCTTTTGGTGTAAAATAAATTCTT
>NW_020438897.1:1032411-1050431 GCF_000699045.2 Agrilus planipennis
ATAATCTGTGCGAGTGCATGCAATGTGGCCTTAAGTAATTTCATATTTGTTAAACATTGGGACTAGTCGTTTGATCTCAAATTACAATTAGTTTTAGTTAATTAATTAATGATATCCACGTAAACTGTGTTTAAAGTAATATTTTATTAAACCAAATAAGGCAGTTATTTGGACTGGATCTTTTTACATTGTAACCGATCATGTAGGTAAAATAAAGTGAATATTCAAACTTGAAGATTGAATTTATTACCTACTTCGAAATAAAAATGGTTATAAAAGCTTATCATATAAAACAAAATATAAATTCAATAAATAATAAGGAATAATTAAAAAACACAAATAAGAATAAAAATTCTGTGGATATATCTAAATCCTACTTTATTCTAAAAGATGCTTTATAAAGAAGAATATATATTACACACGGTGACTACTATCCAGAAAAACTTGTAAATGTCAAGGAAGCATTTTTTAGGATATTTTTTTGGAAGTGAGACACTTTTTAAAATTAATACATTCACTAAATAGGTGCCTGTCATTTTTAAATAAGTGAGCATTCAAAAAGAAAATTAAATACCAGGGCAACAAAAAATAACGATCAAAAATCAAAAAAAAAAATTAAAAGCTGCAAAAAAAAAAACATTGGAGGAAAAGTTTCAAAGATATAACATTAATAGAGATGCAAGTTGAATAATTATTATATTAATATTTCCTTATACAAGTATCAAAATAGAGAAGGAAATTTTTTAGATTTGTTTTACAATAAAGCTTTGTATAGTCAAGAAATTAATTGTTGATCGTAAGAAAGTCACTACAATCTACATTTTTAACATAGTCAAAAAGGAGAAAAATTAAAACTGAAATTAATTGAAAGTTATAAAAAATACTATTCAATGTCATCAATACTAAAATCTGGTACAGAGACATCATTGTCCTCAATTAAACTTATATCGAATTCATCATCATACTCAGCAATTCCAGAATCATTGATTGGCAATTCTTCAAAAACATATGCTGCTTTAAATGGTTCTTCCAATAATGAAGGTGTTTCAGATCTGTACTTTTCTGCAAATGCCTTCACTATGGAATTAATATCTGATTCGCTTAAACGATCTTCTTTTGCCCATATGTCTTCAAAATTATCTATAATTACAATATCAACTAGATAGCTACGTCAAAATACAGACATTGCAGAAATTTACAAATTAAACGTCTCAGGGAGTTCTACAGCTGCTACTGACAAATACGAAGTATGTTTTTACCTATCACCGCAGACTTTTCCAGGAGAGTCAAATGAAAACATTAAAGATTTGGATTTAAAGAATTTGTTTTGTATGAATCCTTAGGAATGAATATATCGAGAAATAGCATAGAATGATCAATGATCAGCTGATGAGTTACTAAGGTGGCAACAGATAATTAATTTAAATATGGGGGTATTTGTATACAACTGGCAAGCTGTAGTTACAAAGAAAATTTTCACAAAAATTTTTAACATTGTGACTGAAATGAATAGGTACATATTGTATGTATATGTATATGCCTATACATTTTTTGTAGTTTGTTACATTATTATATTATTACAATGAATCGATTTATTACAGTAAGGTATATTTGGGATCTACTAGATAGAGATGTTTTAGACATCTTTAGTTTTCCGCTCTCAAAAGTTAACAAAAAGCAGTAATCAAAATTTAGAGAGAGAGTTGGTTATAGATGTAAATTATAAGCATACCATCAAATTCCTTATAAACAATTTCGTCAAAAAGACATTCAAACTCTTCAGGTTCTTCTACCTTGGTCTTTGGAGATTTGCATCCAGAATAAGACTTTTGTTTTAGTTCTTGTGGTTTTAAGCTGTTATTTTGATTTATACGATTATTAGAACGATCAGCCAAAGGTTTTCTCTGAGAAGAATTTATAGAACCAGCCTTTTTGGCCATCAAAGTACCGGCATCTAATTATAAAAAAAGTTCGTAAGAAAAAGTAATAATAATTGATTTTTCACTTACTTTCTTGATTTTGTTGAGAAAAAATACGAATATTTGGTGAGGCAAACATTGTAAAATCATAAATGTTTCACTACTGCTATTCACACAAACTCATACACTTTGAATTTTATTCGAATCACCTCTTTTTATCGTTTGTAACGGATTTTAAGATTCGAAATTTGACAACTATCATATGATATCGGTATAGAAGTAACGTTATGATATATTACGGCACCATCTATAAAACAAAAGTAAAAGTATAATACAACACTAGTAGTTCACCCAGTGTATCAGAGATGCCAAAGTTAGTCCTATGTTAAGGTGATTCCCATAAATTAGGGAGGCAATTCAAAATTTGAAATATAAATTTTTGTTTTCATTGATTATTATAATTTTGATTTAGAATAATCAAGAATTTTTATCAGTTTTATAATAATTGTGTCTATATGTCTAAAAAATACATTATAATACAGTACGTATTATGTTACGTCTAATTAAGTACGTCACGTCTACAATACCTATGAAATTAGATGAATATTTGTTATGTTATTGTTAGTTAACAGATGGTTCATTTATTAACGAAAAAGCAACGTCCTGGCTTTTCAAAGTGAATTTGCATACATGCGATATTTGTCCCTGAATATTTTAGGAAGTAAACTACTTTTTCAAAGAATTGTTTTTAATAGATTCGCTTCTTTCTAAAGTTTGGAGTTATATGGTTTTAAATAGGATGGACCTTATTAATGTCTTTTTAACTCTAAAAATGATTTTCAGATGTTTCATTATCAACTAATCTAATTTCTATCAGGGCTCGATTTAAGGGAAGGGGGGGACCGAGCAAATGCCCAGAACGGCAAAAATAAGGAGCGACGAAATTGAGGTTGCTGGGTGGTTGTACGGACAGAAAAATCTCAAAAGAAATTACAGTGATGAACAGCCCGAATAATAATTTTTAGTGTTTTTTTTATTAACTATTTTAGCTAGCAGCTGTAAATTGTTAGACTGACCAACTGACCACTAAAATAAAATATATTAAAGTGTTGTCTTATGATTTTCTTAATGCTGTCACTTAATAATAAGGAGCCAAACAGGAAGAAAAATAGGAAACAAGGAACCGATTCTTTCGACTATCCGAAATGTAATTATTTTTCATGATTTTTGAGTTGAGAATACAACAAAACTTTGAATTTTTTATCGACTTTACATTTCCGAATTAACAACCATTGTTTTTTCGTTAATTTCACAAAAATTCCTCATTCACGTTGAATGAAGTACCTAGTGATTTCCGATACTATGTAATAATAACATATTTTTTGGGAAATTCTCTTTTATCCTACAACGTAACAATTTAGGGGATACCCCAAAGTTGATATATACAAGAATACGGATATTATTTTTGCATCAGTTTAACGCAGTTTTCTGGAGGCTCCTAGTGATAATGTTCTATGTTGGCGACTCATTTCTGTCACATGCATGCCCTCATGTACATACAAAATTGCACCATTCCATCCCTGGAATAACATGTTCATGACTTATATTAAAGGCAAATATTATTTTTTCCCCGGAGCGGGATCGGCCCCTAATTTCAATTTTTACCATATTGGTTCTTGATTTCATTTTGTTGCTTTACCTTGGGGTCTTAGTTTTGATCTTATAAAAAACTCAATACTTGTACTAGCAAGTCCAAGACTTAATTTGTAAAAATAAAACCAAAAGCATGATCCACATATTGGAGGCAGAAACGGATGTTAGGAGGGGTAGAGGTAGACCTAGATTAAATTACTGTTCGCAAACAGTTAGGGATGTGGGTTGTTCTAGTATTAGAGAAATGCGAAGATTAGCTCAAGATATGAAAGAGTGGAGGTGCGTGTCCAATCAGTCTTAGGACTGACGACCTTATGATGACGATAATCCACTATGTAATAATAAAAGCTAACTGTCTTTAGGTGTGCTATTTGAAATAAGCAGTAGAGTATCTGTTACAGAACAAAGATAATACTAGTTACTGTGATGGAGCTATTTCATGAAAGTTATCATAAGGTCGTCAGTTCTAAGACTGGTTGGACATGCACCTCCACTCATTCCTATCCTGAGCTAATCTTCGCATTTCCCTAAAACTAGAACAACCCACATCCTTAACTATTTGCGAACAATAATCTAATCTAGGTCCTACCCCTCCTAACTCCTGTTTCTGCCTCTAATATGTCTCTGGGTAGACCTTCACGTCTGAGAAGGTATCCTGCCAACCTAGCTCGCCTATTTCTTATTAACTTTCGTAAAGTCCTCTGTTCTCCTAGTCTTTCTAATACCTCTATTTCCATACTAAAAAAATAATCAAGCAATAAGCATGTTTTAATCAACATACAATATACATATATGTGGTTAACAGTGTATTTGCAAGGAATATTTTTATGACTTTATTTTTCAAATATGAAATTATCTATTTCGTTGCCAAATTGCCAAGGGGGGATTTTGTTTAGTCAAACTTTTAGAAAGCACATAGAAAGATCAATACTGGGTTGGTATTGGATCGAATAACATACAAGAAGACAATTGTTGAAGAGGGAAAAGATTAATAACAGATGTAAGGTTATATATCAAGAAATAGAAAACGTTCCCACTTATGACACGGCTGTATCACATCCGCGGTTCCTGTATACGACATAAATCTTTCACGTGGAAAGACAATGGTCGTTTCTTCGAATTCCGACTGTTCGCTTTGTTTTATTTAAAAATCGTTAAGGTGCTTGACACCCATTTTTCATCGGACGCAGTGAAGAATAAAAAAAGAGCAAGCAAAGGATAGTGCACCATCCCCGGGTGGTGGCGTTGTATATAATTACGGGCGCGGGAGATATCATGTCACGATTGTGCTAAGTATAGTGTTTGGTGCACCAATAACCAGCCCAGCGGACCAACCCATCTGATCGATGTGATCGAGAACTAAACTCGGACTCTTGGTACTGTCGGTCCGCTGCCCAGCCAATTGGTACTTTATTAACGATGCCTGCCTGATCGGAATATGGAATTTAATATAGATGGCTAGTCAGAACCACGGATATTTTTCTCTATACAGGGTATTCCATCATCTTAACCATACTTTAAGTGGATCAAAACGTCAAGGAAGGGAGATCTTCAAAAGACACCTCCTGAAGAGAGGTACTGTCGGATTTTTACCTACTAAAATCCCTCCTCGAGTGTGAAGATTAACCAGAACGTTGTACATCCCCTGGAAGGAAATGGAAAGGTTGGGAGTGGGAAGAGGATTGAGTTGGGAAAAGACTTGAATGTGGAGAGGAGACGGGAATATTTGGGTGGGGAGAAACCGTCGAAATTGGTGGTCCACCTCTGAAGTGATGGACGCGCCAAAAGCCGAATCAAAACGTCTTTCATCTTCTGCTATGATATCTTATTCAGTCAAATGAATTACTGAACTTTGTGGGATTCAAAAATATTCGGCAAGTCCATAAGAATATCGACTCGTCTAAATAAAGAGGCTGAAGAGGACCCTAGTTGGTCCTAGAACGGCCTGAGGTAGAGGGGTTTTAGTCGGTAGGTCCGAGGACTTCTTCCTCGGGAATCCGACGCTACCCAGTCCTACGGGCGGCTGGGTGTCTTTTGAAGATTTCCCCTCTTCCACGAAAATATAAAAAAAAATCTAAATGAACCCATGACGTAGCTACCCCTACATGGTAGACATGAAATTAAGCAGAAAAAAAGGTCGTTATGATTAGTATTTTGCTGAATTAAATAATTGAGGGAAAGATTTACATACTATAAGCAAATGAATAGAGAAATGATGTTCGTATACAATAAATTTCTTGCGTCGACCGATCTAGCAGCGATATTACACTGCATAATGGTCAGCATGATCATGCCTGACAGGAATCTAAGATCTTTAAGGATAAAGCAGAACTAAACAGAATTTTTAGAGAACATGAGAAAATCCAATTTGAAAACATAAAAGTTTTGAAAATACAACACAGCGAAGATATTCACAAAATTCGAGAGGAGTGTAATGTGAAAGCGAGAAAATTGGAAAACAAGTTTGAAGAAGACTTCTAGCAACTATGAGAAGAATCACAGATAAAACACGGTATGGAACTGACAGAATTTGAAGAACGAAGAATTGTTGTGATCGAGTACATTATTCAGCATCACAATCAAACATTCACCTAAGGACGAAGAATTTCTATAGCAATATAGCGCTTAATAATTTAGCCCTAATTCAAGCTTCAAGTATCACACTCTAATAGACTGGATTCCTCTAAAGGAATGCTCTGTATATGAAATTGACTTCATGTTCCCGACTCTTGCTTCGAATATTGCAAATGTTGATTTACGAAGTTTTCCCGTTTTTTTTATTACACCCGATACCTATACATAGTGGTTCGCTTCTTTTAAATTATAACCGGTAAGTTACGTCGAATTATAGTGGTGCTTTGCTCCTCTGAAACGTCCGTTTATTGTAGATGAAGTGCTAAAGGTTAATTCCATCAGATAAAGCGCGGGTAGCAATTAAATCTCGATGTGTATGAGCTCCTAGTTCCTAGACATTACAGCGTGTAGGTACTTGTTCACATTTACGGAAATTATTGCAAAAAAAAGAGTCCGTAAATGTATCAATGTTTTTCACTGAGAAATCAGCATTTTAACTGATTCATCAATTACGTTGCATTCAATAAGTTAAATAATTTAAAGCATTATCAAAAATTTTGTTTCTCTCCTACCAATAAAAAGCGCTGTTTTCCTTCAACGCTAAAAAAGGAATTGAAAATAAACTCACCATATTTTCTAGCGAAAAGAATCCTTCCTGCTCCTGGACGATGGACTTGTAGAGAATTGCTTCTAATTTCGAGAAACTGTAAAGAAACATTTAATATAGTAAAAAGCATACACAAAGAATGTTAGAAGCCAAATATTCCATTGAAAATTTTACGCAAATTTTAAAAATAAAAAAAAGAAAAATTTTGATTTTCATTATTTCTTAATTGCTATTCAATGCAAAAGGAACTAATTTGACAATTTTCATTGTCAAAACAAAGTATATATTTAATATATTGTTAAAATACTAATTTTCTAGGAAAATACGACAACTGGGCTAATTAGTTACATTTTCCATTAATTTTATGAAGTACAGGACGTATGTTCATATTTTGCATCATTATCTTCAATCAGAGTAAGGGGGCTATGTGTTTGATTTCCAGTGAAGGCGTGACAGTAGCAGCAATTTTTTCCTTATTAATTTAAAGTTATTTGTAGTAGTAAAATTAAAAAATTAATTCACTTTAATGTATTGAAAAAAGTTCTTCTAAAATTTTTCTAGCTTCTTTGCTATTTTCTCCCTTCATAATATTACTCTCATCCTTTTTAGACCATCGTTTCTTTTCATCTGAATTTCTCATTTTTTGTACTATTTCCCATTATTCCACAGTCGAGCGTCTTTGGTTTTAGTTTACACAGCCTGTATATTTTTTTCTCTTGATCTTCCCAGTACTTTGTCGTCCTATTCTCACTTCCCAGGCTAAAAATACTGTTAAAACTAATTCATGTTTACCCTTTGCTCTTTCGTCTTTCAAATAATTTTATTTTCCACCCTTTCTTTCCATATTTTCTTGTATTCTTATGCGAATTTTAAGTGACTCATTTTTGGTCTTCTTTTTTACTTTTTGGCAAACTTTCTTATTATACTACGTTGAATTCATAACTACCTCTCACTCTTTCTTTTCTGTTTTTTATTTCTTAATCTGTCTGGTCTTTCTTTTACCTTCATTTCAGTATCAGATGTCTATTTTCTCACATAATACAACAGAGATTTTCACATGCAGTCGTACCAAGATCACATCCTTCGTATATTTAAAATTGATCTTATTTATTCCATCAAACGCATTTTGGGACCATGTTACACACATTGTATGAAAACAAATAAATAAACAAAGTTGTCAAAAGTAAGAATTTCATTATATGTGTATACTTAGAGTTTTAAATATGAAAATGCCATAACCTGGTATACGTTTTATACCAGAAGATCATTTCACGTTGATATGTATTCTGATTTCTTTCGAATTTTCTTGGGTCCGCAAACTGATATACCTTTAGCGCGATGGTTCTGCTGGATAAAAAGCAAGAATAAGGATTTGTCGAAGTAAGTATGTGTAATGTGTATATGAGCATCATGTCCACGGTTCGGAGCCACGTTTCAGCTCGATGTGATCGGATATGGCATGGCATAATAACGAGATGAGAGGAGTGTTGTTCGGGCCTCTTCATTACTCGGTGGGTAGAGATGATCACGACTCGGTAATGTGTGTACACATACCAGAAGATAATCACTTTTATTACGAGCCATCTTAAGTATTGTACATCTTGTTTTAGCTTCGCACTTTTTTCGCGACTGCTCTCCTCCTCTTATTATTCGACCGGTTGGTTATGTTCCTGTGTCGATATTATTGTTTCGATGCTATTATCCTCCAGCCAAAGAACATTAACGAACCAAACAAAGAAGAAAAGTTTAACTAACACCATGGAATTGATACGGAATTTCGGAAAAGATGACTTTCATTTCGAAGAGTATGTACATTGATTGTTTCGAGATTTAAAAAGGGATACCTATCCTAAATTGGTCTCGTTGATATTTCAACAAAATTGAGCCGTATCGTGTAATTCTTTTCCTAAGAAATTAATTAAGTTGAGATGAACCGCTTTTCGATGGGGGCTCTAATACTCGTAATACGAGCACAAGTATTAATTCTTTGTTCTACGGTCTTGTACATTGTAATGAAGACATAAATACATAAACTTGATCGTCATCATAAAGTCGTCAGTTCTAAGACCGGTTGAACACGCATCTCCAGGTTTTCCTATCTTAGCTAATCTTCGTATTTCCCTAAAACTAAACGTGAACAGTAGTCTAATCTAGGTTTATTTCTCTAAACTTTTGTTTTTGCTTCTAATATGCCTTTAACCAGCCCTTCATGCCTGAGAAGGTGTTTTACCAACCTATCTCGCCTATTTCTTATAGATTTCCATAGCGTTTTCTGTTCACGCTATATCTTTATCATTCGCCTTTAACATCACATTTCGAACGCTTCTAACTTTTTATTTTCCGCTGCAAACACCGTCCATGTTTCGCACTCGTACAGCGCCGCGTTCCATACATGTATCTTTAATTATTAATCTTTTTCGAATTTCTAAATTAACCGTTCGCGACCATAAAAGTGACTTCTTTTTGTTGAAGGCGACTCTACTCTGTCTTATATCTCTACTGCCCTATATACACTTATAACTATTAATTGCGAGAACTAAAAACATAAAAATATTTTTTTTTATTAAGGAATACACAAAGTAATTTAATTACTACTTATATTAAAGGAAAATTCGAATGTGCCGTATGAAAAAAATTATAAAATAATAATAAATGTAAGTAGGGTAAAACAACACTGTTTAAAATTAGATTCCTAATATTTAATTACTTTTTTATTCTTAAAAAGCAAAAAAGCAATTATTAGGTACATCATTTTGTTTAAAATTTTGTGGTATAGGTAGAAAACAGTAAAATTACAGTTTCCGAACAACAAAATGCTTTCCTAAAAGCCTGAATTTAAGACATTTCTGTTCCTACACACTTTTTACGATTCCCTTAAGTTGGTATCCTGAATCGGTTTCTTCTTCTAACGGAAAGAGAGCAAAATGAAATAAGGAAGAACTAATCGGGATTTCGCTTCTTCAGGTTCGTCGCGGTCATCGGTGTGCTCATTCTCGTTTACCGCAATATTTATTGCACCGAGAAAGCCATTAACATGAAATATTTGATGATATTTAAGCAAAATTGCTTTCCGATTATTAATTTCAAGTGGGAGTTTGTTTCGCGGAATAGCAGATATACGCCGTGAAATTAAAAACGGAAAATGAATAATGGTAATTAATACTTGTTCCATTAAGAACGCTGTTATTACGGCCGCTACGGTTCGCATACTTCGATCGGGGAGAAGATTTCACCCCGCGATATTTAAAATTTGGACAAAGCTCCTCCTTCCCGCCACCTCCACCATCACTTCATTAACGCCGACACCCATATATCTACTATTACACTCAAATATAAGTTATTAACCCATTTCAGATTCTACCTATCAATATTATGCTTCATTTAATAATTTTACTACAAGAAACAGGTGGATTTCTGGTTCTATTTAAATATTATGTAGGTATTCGTCTATTATCTACTTTAAAAACATGCTTATTCGCATAAACATAAATCATTCTTTATAGTGTTGCTGTTGCTGTCGCTGTCTGGAAATATTATTTATTTCTGCATTAAAATTAGATACATGTTTTAAAATAAATAATTTCATTAATAGATTCAAACAAGTTTTCGTAATGCAATGATTAAAGAGCCTGTTAAAATATTCAGCATTCCCAATATTCTACGTAAAATAAATATTGAAATCATAACATTATGTATAATATAATAATAATAATATANAATAATAATATATCTAATGTAATAAAATATACATAATATTTAACATTCGAATAATTACAGCTCGAATGTAGACTTAAAAGTAATGATTATATCCCAAGAATTCACTCGTTTCTTGTATGTAATCTACTAACTCATAATTTTTTAGCCCATCTAATTTTAATAATACAAGTTGTCTCATTATTCAGTTTTTTACAAAAATCTTTTTACGAATTTGAATATTTGAATAGCTAAATGATTTGATATTAATTGAATTTAGCTTGAGCTTGTGATGACTCTTATAAAAGGTTTTGTCACAAGCTCGTCTAATTGATAAATCTGCTATTAGATGTTATGGGTTATTAATAGCTAGGACAATTTAAAATGTATAAATCTATTCAAGATTCAATTTAAGGCTACCTATCGCACTTTACCGTCATACATACATATAATTAGTTACAACGTATGTACGGGTTTACCTGCTTTAATTGCATTTTCAAAATAGTCACTAATACACAGATAAATTAAGGCGCTTGTCGATTATTTTAAAGTAAAAGCAAATATATCAAATATAGAACTAAATACTTATTCAGCACAAAAAATTGTTGGCAATATTATTATGTAAATTTACCTACACTTTATTTACAATATTGTCACATGTACCTATGTGTGTAAACCAACATACATAATGGCAAAGAAGACCAGGTTTCTAGACGGCATATACTGGATCATTCTAGAACACGGCCAGTCTCTATAAATAGTTGTCGCGAGATCCAGTGTGATAGTACGAGAACGAGTTCGAGGCGATACAAAGCGAAAAAGTGACAAAGTGTTCATAAATGGTGAAATGATAGCTAATTAATAATAGAAGTGTTAATTAGAAGGCAAATAATTATATAAAAGTATAAAAGTAGTAATTGTGCAAGAAGGTGTGACAATATTATTAGTGTTGCATATTTTGGTTAAATTTAAGCAGAGTTAGGTTCCTATATATTTTATTTTTTGTTGTAAAACATTCATACTCAAAAATATTAATTTTGATTTGTTATAAACTGAAGGTGTTAAAATATAGGTAGTTACAAAGTTGTTTTATGTTAAACGTATGCATGGATACATCTAACATTTTTATTTTAATTCTTTTGTTTACATCAATTAATATATTAAGACAAGTCGTACACATATATGTAAAAGAGATATATGTATACATGCGTGAAACTACCACGTCTCGGTAGGCGGTAGTTCATTAGTTATTACATATATTTTCTTCACCTCTTGAAATTAATTTTTTAAAGGTTAAACATTTTTTATTTTCATAATGACCTGATTGTGCACGTATCTGATAGAGCTACAAAACAATGGTAATAAATGACTAGATTCAAGTTTCAATGAGCTGTAAAATTATACGTACTGTATTCAAACCTTTGGTGGTTCAGATTTTATGAAATATGTATAATAAATCAAAAATAAAAATTGAAAAAAAGGAAACAAACGAATAGTTTCATCAAATTATTTGCCACTGGAAAATAATTTTGATCTTTTGAGTAGGGATGGGCCGCGTATCCGGTTGAGATCCGGTACTCGGCGGATCTGGTAGAGTATCGGATAATGACGCCGGCTACTCGGCAGTGCCGGGTAATTCTACCAAAGACAAAAGAAAAACACCAATATCAGCAATAATATAAGTAATATACAATAGGTACTTACATAATGAAAATTGGTAATTAGGATTTTATTGGGATAGGTCGTTTCTCGAAGTGGCTAATTTTCGGTATCTAGGAGGTCAGATAAGTAAGGATGAAAGGAGTAGTAGGGATATAAAGTAGAGGTTAGCGCAGGGTCAAGTTGTCTTCAATAAAAAGAAGTCATTTCTATGCTCGCGTACGGTTAATTCAGAAATTCGAAAAATAATATTAAAGGGGTATATTTGAGCACGGGTGTGAAGCATGGATGGTGCGCTCGGCGGAAAAGAAAAGGTTAGAAGCGTTCGAAATGTGGTGTTACAGGCGAATGATGAGGATATCGTAGATAGAGAAGGTTAGAAATGAAGACATGTTAGAAAGAATAGGAGAACAGAGGACTCAATAATATATAGGCCAGATAGATTGGTAGGACACCTTCTCAGGCATGAAGGTCTAGTCGGAGACATATTAGAGGCAGAAACAGGAATTAGGAGGGGTAGAGGTAGACCTAGATTACTATTCGCAAATAGTTAAGGATGTGGGATGTTCTAGTTTCAGGGAAATGCGTAAATTAGCTCAGGATAGGAAAAAGTGGAGGTGCGTCTCCAATCAGTCTTAGGACTGACGACTTTATAATGATGATAAGGTCGTTTCTACTAATTTGTATTTTTTATTAAATACTATACTAAATTATTTTATTATATTATTATGACGGGTGGTCTCCACATAAGCGTGTCACGGAGAGTTAAACGATTTTTCGAATAGGGATGGGCTTGAGACTCTGGTGAAATGGTGAGGGTTAATAGAAAACCCGCCAAAACGAAGTCATTACCATCATCATGAACCACAGTGATTTTGCACAGGCAGAGCTAATGTCGATTACTATCCGGTGAGATCATTTTCAAAACTGAAGTGTTACTAAAACGAAAATTGGATTATATACCAGCTTATAACTTAAGACAAGAGGGGAAGTATGGTTTTTTAATTCTAGTTGACTGTTCGTAATTTTTTAGAATTCACAATTGTTTATAATTATTATTGTTAAATCCTAAACATTCTGGTGAAACTGTTCTGTTCTGTTGTTTTTATTTTCTGCAGTTACTATTACTTTATTATTGCTGCAAGGATAAATAGTACCTACTACATAATATCTATTTATTATTCAAAATATATATTTTCTCCTAAACATTAATGAACAAAATTTGATATTAATGTAAAATAGATTTATATTTTTATTCGGTCATTCTTTTTTGAGTTAAAGTATGTAAGGGGTCTCAAAAATGTATTTACTCCTGTATCAGGTAACATATAGGTACATGTTATTTTACGATGTTTATTGATTAATTTGATACCGTAAAAGCATCTGTTCGATGAAGCAATGAACTTTTCGTCAGGTTGTTTGTTGTTATTTATTATTATTGAAAGAAATCGTTGCCGTTAGAGTCGAAGAAAATTGGTTTAGCGGGAGGTCGGCTTTCGCACCTCGAAAAAGTAATGAGGCTCATTAAAGTCCATTGTTGCAGATTGTCTCCGTAAAGGCACTTCTAGGATGCCGGGCCACAAATTGATTTCCAGTGATTAATGCTAACCTACTGAACCATCCATCACAATCTTAAACAGGAACAATTACCGACTACAGAGTAAGAAGCAGCACAAGCGGCTCGTCCATCAGTCTAACAAGTTGGTACAAAATAAGTAAAACGTAAAGTTACTGGGAGATCGCGTTTACGTCATTGATATAGTATGTACGAACCAATCCAACATGTAATAGTAATAGTACACTGCTCTCACTTTTTATACAGTAAAAGTTCCTTATTCACGGTTTCCTTATTCGCGTTTTCATTATTCGCGGGTGAAAACACAGTTCTTGTATTTACAGCTAAAAATTTCATTATTCGCGGTTACAATCGGTAAACAGAAAAAGATTCGGTGTCATTTATTAAGGGGATTGGACGCAATAGACTGTTCATGCCTAGTGTGAATTTTTCCGAAAACATGAGTTTCTATTCTAAACATTGTAATTTAACGATGCGAGATAAATATCTAATTTTTTGTATGGTAACACACAATGGTTCACACTAACTCAGTACGTTTTTGGTTTTCAATAATATGGTCATTAAAAGCTTTTACAAGTGCTTAAAATTGATACTTCTTGTAGGACACAGAAATTAAAAAATGACCTTCGACAAGCTTTAGAACAAAGCTTTATCTAGCTTACTACAAAATTTCAAACCTCTGCTCCAAATATTAAACTCATGATATCTAGAACCGATAAGCCTGTTTTTATTCTACGGCGCGTGTACTACTGAATCCCTTTAATGTATCGGCATCTTTTGAGTATGTACAGTTGGTACGTGCCGAAGCGGCATTAAAAAAAAACCTTACAACGTATCCCCTTTGATTCCGTACTAATTATCATTCCATATCCACGGTTTCTGTATTCGCGGCATATTTATGGAACGCATACTCCGCGAATAAAGAGCTTTTACTGTAAAAGTAGGCGCACATATTGGACGGTCAGCAATCTTCGGAATTTTATTTAGTACTAATACATATAACAAAGGTGGCAATCCTAGTCGTAAACGAGTGCTAGGAATGACTAATCGTATAAGTACATAAATATGACTAGAGCTGCTGGCATTTAATTTAATGCTTAAAAATACAGTAAACGTATTTGCGAAAAAAAGTTTATTTTGGTCATTCGTGAGTAGTTACGAAATTTCATGCCATCCTGTACTAAATAAAGAAGCAAATCAACACATATGTAGTCCGTTTACTTGGAGAATGGTACACGATGTCATATAGACGTGTGCGGGCTGCTTTATAGAGAGCGTAACTGTTAGAAGTTATTTACGGCGCCAATGGCATATGGTTGGGCTTTGATCGGAAATATCTGATGGTAAAGGACCGGTCATATTCAATGCCTACGACCGATATTCATTGGTGCACATTGTCAACGCTGTACCTGTCTCTAAGTGAACGGACAATACCTACTGTAAATAAGACTCTTCCAACATATTTTAGAAACCCATATTCACTTAGTTTTTTCTAGTTTATTATTATAATATGACTGGCACTGATTTCAAAGGTCGATTCCAATTAATGTTAATGCTAAATCAAATCCCAAAGATGCCCTAAATCCATTCGGTTTCGGTATATGTGTGTGCAAACCTTTATTCTACAAGAAATACGAAATAAGCTATTTATTTGCTAATTGTAGTATTTTGTTCACTCCCTTTGCTCTTTTTTGTGGTTGTTGCTATAAAATATTTTTATTTTTAATTTTTAAAACATCTTTAGTTTTATTTTATGAAACTGTATTGACTTCGAATGGAGGGAAGATACGAAGAGAAATTAATGAGGTCTCTATCTGACACTCTTTCAGTCCATTTTTTGTTACGTTTAACCCTCCACAGTCGACAAATAAAACAGTTACTTTTGTAACCAGTTGCATTAACATAAAACAACTATTACGTAATTTAAAAAAGAATGATCAATATTAGTCAAATGCCTCGTTTCTTATTCCGTTGTACAGGACGGAGTTAGCATCGAAAAATCGCTTCGGTTTTTTTCTCTCACGCTTGTTCCGAGTTAAGATATTGCCATGAGTAGGCAATCGAAGTTGAAGACAACATGAATCTGATTCCTTCAAAACACTTCTGTTTCAGATAACGAAACTTGTTTTCGGAGAGTAAAGGAGATAATGTAATGTTTTCTGATTGTGTGACGCCTGGTTTTTACGAATCCAAATTAGGACAAGCACTGATCTAAATGACGGTAACCGTGTAATATGATTAGGAAAGATCGAATGTGAATAAATTAAAACTGTACAGTACAACTTAATTTACTGTAGAAAATTCGTTAGCTGTAGGTAGCACTAATTAAAATCGTTCTAAATTTAACCCAACGAATAACTGAAACTATTCCAGATCAAAAATATTCCATTTAAAGGGTTTGGAAAGTTTTTTTTTAACCAACAAGAGCATATAACACACACGAAAAGCTCGAACAAATCATCAGAAACGGCGTTCTTTTTTTGTTAAAAAGTGATAAATTTAATAATGAGAATCTTGTTTATACCTAACTAGTTTCACCCGCTTGGCATTTTACCAATTTGTGAATTAACATTGACATATAAATATACATGAAGAAAACTAATTGTAAATGACCGAATTTGCCGTAGAAATAGTAGAATTTATTAGGTAACTTATAATAATCTCAATTTTGACATGTTTCTTTAAAAATTATTTTAAGTTTCNGAAAGGCGTATCAAAATCTGTAATCAGTTTTCTTGTGACCCTCAAAATATTTTGAGGACACCGCTGGAATCGCGATCTTCACTGTGGGAATCACTGCAAAAATGAAGGAAGTTCGTTTTCAGTACGTAAATCGAAACAAAAGCCGAGTTAAATATGTCATGTTTGGTATGTCCAATAACCGAAAGAAGGTATCATAAGAAATACCTAATGGTATGTTAGAAAGATTATTTAAAAAAAGGTATCCATATAATAAATCTAAGTTAAGTTCGTTAATAACTTCATTTCTTGGCATTTTTAAGCTTTATCTTGTAAAATTATGTGTCTAAACAAAAAACCCTTTTATATTGGTGAAAGAATTTTTGAAATCGCATGAGTAGTGTCGTAGAGAGATTAGTCATTATATCTAATCAAAATAATTTAATTAATCCCACTGTTTCATTCATGATATTTTGTGAGGCGGAATTTGTAAGTTTAAAAGCACCCCCCCCCTCAGGTTTATTCACTGGCATATTTACTTATGAGCTGAATGGGCTATAATATAGGGCCGTAGCCCAGGGCGGCAGAATTGTAGGGGCGGCAATTATTTCTCCACTTGAAAAAGAAGAACAAGAAGGTAAATGCAGACTAATTAAAGCCTGAGTGCATTAAGTTGGATTGTTTTTTCATATAAACATCGACTTCTGTCGTTTATAGTCGAACCGAGTAACAAAATTGATTTGCCTGCTGATCCAGTTAATTTCATAAATGGTTGTTTACATTTCGGGAATTCCAAATTAGTGTGGATGCAGCTTCTAACACAGCCCCCAACTAAGGCCAATTAAGTCAGAAAGGTAACAGAAAAAGCGTCATACATCCGCAAATCAATATTGCATTGCAAATACTTTTGTATGCATGTATCTAACTTTTCGGCGAAGGGACAAAATCTGAATATCCGTATATTAAAAAACTATCGCCCAAATGAGTCTAAATTCGTTAGGTATATGTAAATAAAAAAGAAAGTTATCTTTCAATCAAGACAAAAATTTCCTCAAGAACAAACACTATACTTTCAATAGAATGCAGTATGACAAGAGCATTAAACTTTTCAGTTTTGATAGAAAAATTGAGCCCAAATAATTGCTTTTTTTGTAACTGATATTTTATACGGCATGTTACAAAATACTGCTGGTTAGGCCGGCTAGATTTATAGTTATCTCAGAGCGGCACTTAACCTACGTAAATACGCCACTGGATATATTATTAAGTTTTAATTGGCTAACATTTTGTTGTATTACTGTATTCATTTCTTTCAAATAAATTTCATATTTAACATTTGTTTATTGGAAACAAATATGTATTATTAAAACTATATGCCCTCCTTTTAGACGTTTCGGCTTCGACATGGTATGCTATATGCTATGTTGTCTGATATGGTATGAGTTAAAGTATTTTATAATCATTTTTTTGAATGATTTTCTTTTCGTACATATTATTTTCTAAGGAAATTACGAAATATGTATTAGACTGCGATAAATAGGATTTATCTTATGAATTCAATAGCGATTATCCTTTATTTATATATCTATTGTTAAAATAAGTTAAATTAAACGCTTGAGTGATCATCAGTGTAATTAAACTATATTATATAAAAAGTTAA
>NW_020438897.1:1050884-1056670 GCF_000699045.2 Agrilus planipennis
AATTCATTCCGACTTTCATCGACAAGGTGGATTTTAGGATTTCTTATGTTAATTTGTTATGTTCTTATGTTGGCAATTGTTACTTCTAAGCATGGGCTCCTGTTATTTTTTAACTTTTTTCTAATTGTTAAAAGTTGACCTTTTGAACCTCAATTATTATACTGCTACAAATATACTAGTAATATATTAAATATAATAGCAGTGCAATTTAATTATTCTTCCTATGCCTCGAAAAGATGATGATAAAAAATGTCTTAATTTGTTTAAATTCCATCTTTATTTTTTAGAGCATATTTAATACAAACATTCTTGGAAATTTTAATATTCGCGTTTAGGTAGTGATGATTAGACATTTATCAAATCATATACTAAATATGAATTTTTTTGTTTAACTATTTGCCTAAACTTGTAAAGCTGGGAAATACAAGACTTTAACGATGAAACAATTTGCTGCAATCGTTTTCATATTAAACAAAAAGGATTACAAATATTGTTTTATTGCTCATCCAATACAAATTAAAGAATCTCATAAATATCGATAAAATATATAAAAACGTTAAACGGCCAGGCCATTAGGCGCATTTTATGAGACGTATGAGGCAGTTCCCATACCAGCTGGGGTCCAAATTTTAGTTTCGGTAGCCATCTATAAATCTAATTTTATGGTGATGAGTTTTGACCAACACAGTTTTTTTTTAAATGAGGTAGTTTTCGGAAGGAGATTTTTATGAATAGTTAGAAGACGCTGAAAATGTAAGTTTGTACCTCAACCTCAAAGTAAATATTACGAAGCATTTGAATTTGTGAATTTTAATATGATTTAGATTTTCAATGAGAAAGGCTGATATATGTACATATATGTATATAAAACAGTAAGCAAAAGAGGTGTAGAAAAGGAAAGGAATGAAGGACAATCCGATCTTTGTTCTAAAAGTTAATAAATGAATCGACGTTCTTCGCACAACTTCTCACTTTACATATCCACTCGTTGGGATAATTTATGGTGAGTTTAAAGTCTACAAATTTATTGCCTTCGCGTGGGTGCGTGGAAGGTGGTCGGTACATGCTATAACTACCACTACTATACACAGTTTACCATCTACTACCACCATGGGATTTCGTCGATCGTGATGAATGATTTAATTTGAAAATAGCGTCTCCAGATCGCACAATATACTTTTGTCTATTGTCTTGAATTCTCATACCTGGGCAAAGCCATCATAAAAACAGACGTGAGACCAATGTTCATACTCTTTAACCCTTGAAGTCCTAGCTATATTTCCCAGAATATCGAATTATCAGTTGCTTCGAAAGTAATTCAGATTCAAATCCCTAATTACTTTGAGAGCCATTTGAATTATAAATCACAGAGCAAGTTGAGGTAGTGTATATAGCCAACTAATAGACGTAAACCATATTAACCTCGTCTAACACATGAAATATTAGTAATAATAGCAGTTTATACCCACTAGGTGGCGATACACTTTCTGTACTTGGATATTATATGAACTTGCTCTTTACCAGTTTAGTCAGCAAAACTACCTATGACGCATTGATGATATCTAGTATCTAGTCTGGTGGTTCGTCAAATTTCTGACCAAGAATTTAATAAACGTTCTTAATCATCATCATCATCATCATAAGGTTGTCAGTCCTAAGACCGGTTGGACACGCACCTTCACTCTTTCCTATCCTGAGCTAATCTTCGCATTTTCCTAAAACTAGAACAACCCACATCCTTAACTATTTGCGAACAGTAATCTAATGTAGGTCTACCTTTACCCCTTCTAACTTCCGTTTCTGCTTCTAATATGTTTCTGACTAGACCTTCATGCCTGAGAAGGTGTCCTACTAACCTATCTCCCCTATTTCTTTACTCTTTCTAATTAAACTAATTCGTTTACCAAACGCTAACACTTGTTCATGAAAGAGCCTTGAATTATAGTACTTTTAAACCCTGAAAAAAACTGAAAGCATATTTTCAAGCAATAATGCTTTGAGCTTTGCCCAGCTCTAGGCATAAATTACCTATACTCCCACAAAGAAGGATTTTCTTGAATTCTTGTTGTAGCTGACGATATCAAATCAAATTTTAGACAATGTTTTGTGAAAAATTCCGTATACAATCAAACAAAATTCTGTTAATTAATTTATTAGGGCAATGAAGAAATTTGAGGGACAGTCAACGAATCATAAGGCTAACTATGCCGATGGTTGAACCATGAAGGAATAGCTATAATTTACAGCTGAAAGCTATAATATAGGGACATTCGAAGGCATAATAAGTTTTCGGAAGGAGATTTTTATGAATAGGTAGAAGAAACAGAAAATGTTTGCACTTCAACCTCAAAGTGAATATTACCAAGCATTTAAATTTGTAAATTTTCATGTATATGTGTTATTACACAGTTTTCCATGTAGCTAGTCAAAACATATCAGCCTTTATTAAAAAATTATTAGTAATTTTGTAGGCCAGAAGTGCTGACAGTGTTGAATATGTGAAGTTAATTTTATCCTGGTCGTTAATTGTTTCGTAAATTTCGTATTGGGAATTATTTTAACAAAATCGGAGATAAAAGAAGAAGATCACGAAACAGCAACCAGCAGTAAGTAACAACTGGTCCGAAAACAATCGTCATAAGTCACACGGTTCGAGGTCCAAGTTGCCGTGGTCGTGAGAGAGCCTACCTGGCAAGGCATACAGGTTGACATTTTTTGTGCGCCTTTTTCTGTCCCAAAACGTATAGGTAGGGGCGAGCAATACATTTCGTTTCGTGTCCAAAACATTTTAAACTGTTTGGGAATTTAAAATTCCTAGAATTGAAACTACTTGTTAGCGATTGTTTTATGTTTAACACAGCGGTGACTTGAAGTTTCCTTTTATTTTATTTTCTGCTCTCGTCCACGAAGGGTCCTTCTCTGCTCGTTGACCCGTCGCCATCTACATCGTTCTTCTTTTAATTGTCTCTTCTAAATCACATTCGGGAATGCCAAACACGGCCACGTACGAATTCTCGACTCTGTAGATTTATTATAAACCATTCACAGAATTTAATATCGTAATCGTCCCGTATATGTGTCACTAAGAGTAGGTACACAAAAACAAAGAAGAAACAAAAATTACAGTAGTTTTAGAAAATTCTACAAATGGCGCAGTAAATGTCATCTGTAGCACGATGCTACATTTTAGGATTATGTATGATTTCAGCAAGTAGATATTCACATAAGTGGACCTTGTTGGAGCATACGTAATCCTAAACTGTAGCATCGTGCTACAGATGGCGTTTACTGCGCCATTTTTAGTATTTTCTAAAACGCACTGTTAAGACAGCAGGTAAAAGTTGGTCTGTGTTCTGTCGGAGCTGCCTGCGACGCGCTGATGAGATCCAAAAGGATCGAAATCGTGATCCGCGTCCGGCAGTTTCCACAGAATACAGACCACTTCGAATTGTTTTATTACAGAAGTTGTCTAGTATAGAAATTGATGTAGTAAAGTCTCTGATTGACGCTATTATTTTGAAATAAAATTAAAGTTCATTGCTACCCTTGTTACTGGTTAGAAAATTATCTACTTATTTAATTAAATTAAATATATAACTTTTACTGGCATTAAAAATAACATCTTCTAATTATAGCTGAAAGAAAAACTGTAAACTCGGAGTGAATCAATTAAAAGCCGATCAAAAAATACGAATGTTAAATTTTATTTGCCCAGGTTCGTATTTTATATTTGCTGATGCAATTATGAGGAGAATAAGAAGCGAAACGGACGCAAAGTAAAGACGATTTGCGAACCACTTACAAGTCTTTGATCAACTCGAAAGCGTAACCAGCTCATGTTGTAATTTTATTTACCGTTTAAAAGCTATCACTGTCACCTTTCGCTCCGAGCAAACAAGACAAGCTCCTCAACTTCTCCTTTTGTAAACTACTCCGAAGGTCTCCACCCATTTAATTTGCTGTTATCAGATGCATCATCGGGTATTAACATTGATGAAAATCCATGGGACATTGAGCTTCTGTGGAATAAACTGCAATTCCGAGCCGTTCACATGCCAAGCCACACATGGCGGTGCCGGTCAAAATGTAATCTTACAATAAACAACCGAGCAAAATGCACTTGGTTATAGAATGCTACAGGGTATACCAAAATTGCAGTCAAATAAACTTTTTACGACATAATTAGCATATATTTGCTATTGAAAATATGGTTTCTTCTTTTTAATAAAATCCAATATATGCAAAGATAGATATCTAGGAAGCCAGATAATAAGTCAGGACGGAACGAGTAGTAGGGATATGAAGCAGAGGATAGCGCAGGGTCGAGTGGCCTTCAATAAAAATAAAAGTCAATTCTATGCTCGAATTCGAAAAAGGTTGTTAAAGGTGGTGTTAGTGGGCGCGGCAGAAAAGAAAAGGTTAGAAGCGTTCGAAATGTGGTGTTACAGGCGATTGATGAGGATACTGTGGATAGAGAAGGTTAGAAATGAAAAGATATTAGAAAGAATAGGAGAACAGAGGACTCTATGGAAGTCAATAAGAAATAGGCGAGATAGTTAGTAGGAGACCTTCTCAAGCATGAAGGTCTAGTCAGAGACATATTAGAGGCAGAAACGGGAGTTATGAGGGGTAGAGGTAAACCTATATTAGATTACCCTTCGTAAATAGTTAAGGATGTGGGTTGTTCTATTTTTAGGGAAATGCGAAGATTAGCTCAGGATAGGAATGAGTGGAGGTGCGTGTCCAACCAGTCTTAGGACTGACGACCTTATGATGATAATGATATGCAAATCAAATGATCACTCGGATTTGTGAACAAATCAATAAGCGTTTCGTGATTGTAGTATACTGCTCGTTTTTACCTTATATGTAACTGGTTCTGATTCATTAATCTATGCTACTTTAACACTTTATTATATTATTATATGGATTCGAAAAGCCCGACGTGGTAAAATAACATCTATAAAAATGTCAGTCATATTTTCGTTTTATTTGGAGGATTTCTTTTATCGTTCTAGTTTCGCATACTTTTTGGACCAAGGCCCTCTTTTGAGCCAACCTCCCGCGAATATTACACAAAAATACATTGCTGAGGGGGTTAATTTAAGTTTAATAGGGGTTAATTTCTTCTGTTTACGTGCATTGAAACATTCATAATTTTTATTAATTTCATATTTACGAGTGCACGATTATTAGTATCAATAAGGTCAAGTCAAATCAAATATTAAAAAAAATAAAAGGGCAATCACTTGCTATATTGAGTCCAAATCTGGCTTCACAATTGGTTGAGTACGTATGTTTAGAAATTTCAAAACTAAAAACATGCAATTTTTGGATTTTTCGAGAATAATATATGAAATAGAAGAACAAAAGTCAAGAAAGGCGTATCAAAATCTGTAATCAGTTTTCTTGTGACCCTCAAAATATTTTGAGGACACCGCTGGAATCGCGATCTTCACTGTGGGAATCACTGCAAAAATGAAGGAAGTTCGTTTTCAGTACGTAAATCGAAACAAAAGCCGAGTTAAATATGTCATGTTTGGTATGTCCAATAACCGAAAGAAGGTATCATAAGAAATACCTAATGGTATGTTAGAAAGATTAATTAAAAACAGGTACCCATATAATAAATCTAAGTTAAGTTCGTTAATAACATTGAAGATATTTTATTGCAAAAGCCTTCCTAAGAACTTTCAGTGATCATCTACACAAATTATTATTATTCTTTTTTTTGGAATTAACCTTAACGACACAAAAACAATTTTTCTTGAAGAACTTAATTAGTG
>NW_020438897.1:1056699-1059214 GCF_000699045.2 Agrilus planipennis
TTACTATGTTTTAATGGTGGTACAAATCACGGAGATAATTAAGGAATTTACAAAATAGCAATCGTTAAGTTGTAGTTATTAACGTAAATTAAATACCTGCGTACAATTTATAATGACTACAGTTTCTTGTTACATGTTTTATTATATATCCTTCTGTTATTTTTATTAGGACGAATTGATTCGTTTGTGTGATTCTGAAAGTAAAATCAGAATTGATACACTTTTGCTACTTGATTATCTATTTGTTTGTTGCTAATAATGCTTTAGATGTTATTGTAAAATGATGTACTGCATACAATTATTAATTCACTTTGAGCATTTTTATGTTTATTTCGTTAAATTAATATGCAAAAGTTTTTAGTGACTGTTTTGTGATGTTACATGAACTGTACAAAATATTGAGGTAAGTGTATTTATTGTAATTTTTCTTAACACATACATATAATACTGTAAATAACACCAAGTTATATACGAATGCAATTGCACACGTTAAATTTGCACCTGTATTTGTTTTACGATTACCCAATTTGTAATCGTTAAGGTTCGGTTATTTTTTTAAATTTAATTCCAATTTCAGTTTTTATTAAAGGGTAAACTACTATAAGATACCCACTAAATACCTGTAAAAGATTTCCGTAATATTTCTTTCATCGGTCGTAGTTTAAACGTCTTTAATAATATAAGTAGAAAGGGTTCGTCGCTTGACGCACTGTTGGAGTCTCCGACATTATCGGCAATAACTTCGAAAATAGGACGATTAGAAAAAAAGGACTCAAATAAAAGTTAATTCCAATTTCAGTTTTTATTAAAGGGTAAACTACTATAAGAAACCCACTAAATACCTGTAAAAGATTTCCGCAATAGTTCTTTAATCGGTAGTAGTTTAAACGTCTTTAATAATATAAGTAGAAAGGGTTCGTCGCTTGACGCACTGTTGGAGTCTCCGACATTATCGGCAATAACTTCGAAAATAGGACGATTAGAAAAAAATGACTCAAATAAAAGTTATTCTAGCGACAAGGAAGAACCCAATGAAGGTCCTTGTGGTCACAGAAAGTGGTTAGTTAAGCCCTTTTTGCCCTTTTTTCTATAGTTTTAAAATTGGCATGGTTTATTCTGCAGCTAGATTTTCTAATTATGTATTTTTTATTTTGTATTTGCATTTTAAATGCAACTATTCCAAATAAATCACATCTGTGGAATTAATAAATAACATTTGAGTGTGATGCATACCAAAAATGGTGTAGTAATCGACAATCTTTTAGCTGCATTCTAAATGCCGAATTTTACAGGTCTGCTTCAACATGTAGTTATACCAGAACGTATAATTGTCCGAGTGGTAGTTGCAGAATAACCCAAATCAAAAATGGCTCATCACGTGAATAATTAAGCAAAACTAATGCAGACGGCACTCATTTAAATGACATCGTCGAATGCTTGTGCCACATGTACCAAAACCATAAAGAAAAGGACATGCATCGTTAAGAGACAAGATTTACTGACGAAAAGAAATATTCGGAATCCTGTAACGCCGTTGAATTTATACATTTTATATTTCGGTGGCTAAGTTTTTATGACGGGATATTTTGTGATCAATTTATTTAACAGTACGCGGGTTTTATGTTTTTATGTTAATTAACCCGTTTTTCAGTCTGGTCGGCTTCTTGGAATTTGTCGCGCTAAGTTCGTCGAATCGTTAATTTGTTCGAATTCGTTGTCATTAGCTTAGTGTTAGTTGAACCGCTCATTTGCTCTTTGTGGCAACTATATTTTCACTTTTACTCGATGCTCTTATCAACAATTTATTCTAGTTGTTTAAATAAACCAAGTGCTAATATTCTATAAACTACTTTGCTTTCATCGAAAATACTATTAGTCTTTAAATGTCAACACAATCAGTTGTACAGGTGCAACCACAACATTTTGTGTAAATAGTTAATAACAAAACTTTGCAAGGGTGAAAAAAGTATTTATCTATACCATAATACCTCTTCCTTCGAACCTGGGCACCAGTGGTCTAAGCTACAAGCTCATTAATTTGAGGTTACCTATCCTATAGTGGGTAAAATTAATTCACTAATAAATAAGTGTATTGAGATAGAACAAATTATAATTCTATAACGATTTGTGGTAACTTTTAGTTAACAAAAATTATATTTTAGTTTATAATAGAAAAAGAATGTTCAACTAAATTGGCTATACTTAGTAATTAATTTTTAATATGAAATATTCTCAATTTTTACCCACTACACACTTCCTCAAATTAATGAGGAAAAATTTGTTGCTGTTGACACACCCCCGCTGGGAATCGAACCCGGGCTCTTTGGATCTTTGATCAAAGCATTGGCGCGTAAAGCCAAAGAGCCCGGGTTCGATTCCCGGCGGGGGTGTGACAACAGCAACAAATTTTTCCTCATTAATTTGAGGAAGTGTGTAGTGGGCAAAAAAGAATTCAAGAAATTCATTTTCAGAATAATATTTCATATTAAACTAACTCACTTCTAAAAGATGTCTA
>NW_020438897.1:1059559-1063135 GCF_000699045.2 Agrilus planipennis
CTACATGTTTTGATAATAAGTAGTTTTGCAACGATTACGGCTGCTGTTAGGGGGGGGGCAATTACGTAAGAATACCGAAGGGTAAAACCCATTTTTACGCAATATTTTGTAAATCTATCTTCAATATTAGGAACCTAATTCCATTTTGAATTTAGACCATTTATTATTTATAAAAACGATATAGAATTTTACGTAAGAAAACGGAGGGGGGTTCGAGAATTCTTATATATCCTTACGTAGGGGTAAAGGGGGTCAAAAGTGACAAAAATTGTCCTTACGTAATTAATAAATGGATCCTTATGGTTATGGTTAATTCACAGTTTTTATAATTTGTGAGTGTTGTGCAAACACAAAAGAGGAACAAAGAGGGTCTGCAGAATTTACAAATGTTATGTATTCAAAATCAAAATTTGACTACCGTAAAATTTGAAAATTAACTTATGACTTTTCTAATTTATTATTTCGGTACATTTTGAAATATGAATACAGTTAGCCGTAAATATAGGTAAAACTTGGCTGTGGGTACCGAATATAAAGATCGTGAACCGGAAAGTCTGTTATAGTTATAAACAAAAAAAGAGCAGACAAGGTCAAAGTCGAAGCCAAAATTGGATCTAATTCAAATGCACCATCATCCATCATCTTACCTGTTCCTGTACAACGGATACTCGTCACTTTAAAATAGTCGTACATCATATTTACCTCTCATTAACCTTTCCTGGGAAGATGAAGGATGGAAAAACGAACAGTAAATTAAATATCATTTTGCGTAGGTGTCGATTATGGTAGTAATTTTCTATATGTATATGTGACTTGTGGCTATGTTTATCATAATTAATTAACATTCGCCTACCTATGCATACATATTATCTAGTTAGAATTATACTTATGACCATTTATAATTTTATTTAGTAGTTGATGGTATTAAAAATTCATGTGACAGCATTAAATGCTTTGCACTTTATTTAATTACTGAAGAAATCTCTTAATTAAACAAACTTTTGATATTCTGTGGGTTCAGTGATGTTATTGTTCTTTATTACCTACGACGCGAGGAGACTATTATATGTCACTAAAAATATTTTTATATACAGATTTACTTTGAGACCTGCTGCACTCAATAAGTCGAATAAAAATGGTAGAGTTTCGATAGTTGTAGTTTCAAAAATTAACATTGATAGGCTTAAAGGCGCTTATAGAGGGAAAGGAAAAGACTTTGACCCAACTAGAATTTTGAGGGGGCGCAGGTAGGGATCCTAACTGGGTAGCTCACTACCCCTTGTGGGTCCCATGAGGTTGCCCCCTTAGGCAAGGAAGTGGCATATAACGCCTTGCCGCATTTGCGCATCATCAGGAATGTCGCATGTCGCCCATGCGGAGAAAAATTATTGTTACCCCTTAAAAATTTTTGGAAAAAATGAACTTTATTATTAATGAAAAAAATTCAAAATTGAATGAGAAATACATTTTACCAATAATAACCTGTTCATTTTTACATATGTAGCAACGGTATAACACATATTACTTCTTTACTTTCGTCACTAACATTAAGATAAATTGTTTCTTTATCAACATCTATGATTTTACAGGTAGTAATCTTTTCACTGTTTGCAGAAACTATAGGTACATTTCTAAATATTTAGCATCGCATGGATACGTATAAAGGGATTTTCTTTTTCGTAGTAGTTTTCCACAAATTACAATATAATTTATGTCTCCATTTAGAGGAATATATACGTATATCACTTATTTGTAAAGTAGTTTGCTCATAAGTAAGATTGTGTTATTGAGCTCGTTTGTGGTAAATAATAGTTTAAATTGCAACTGTTTTACTGTTGTTCGACTTGATGCGTCTGGTTTTAGCTTTCTTATAGTATTAACAATATCAGGAAGTACACTTGTTGGTTCGCTGCAAATGTAAAATATTTCATTGAAACGACGACATAATTAGGCAAGGGGATTGTTACCATTTGTTTTATAAGTTTTTTCATTTTACCGAGGGTATTTTTAAAGGCATTTGCATCATCGACGCCTCATGAGGTAGATTTAATTATAAGTTTGTACATGTGTGAGCTACGGCCCCTTAAAAACTATATGAAAAAGTAGTATCACCACTTTTTTTGGTGGGATTTTCATGAGGAATCTANTGACGATATCAAACCAAATTTTAGACAATGTTTTGTGAAAAATTCCGTATACAATCAAACAAAATTCTGTTAATTAATTTATTAGGGCAATGAAGAAATTTGAGGGACAGTCTACGAATCATAAGGCTAACTATGCCGATGGTTGAACCATGAAGGAATAGCTATAATTTACAGCTGAAAGCTATAATATAGGGACATTCGAAGGCATAATAAGTTTTCGGAAGGAGATTTTTATGAATAGGTAGAAGAAACAGAAAATGTTTGCACTTCAACCTCAAAGTGAATATTACCAAGCATTTAAATTTGTAAATTTTCATGTATATGTGTTATTACACAGTTTTCCATGTAGCTAGTCAAAACATATCAGCCTTTATTAAAAAATTATTAGTAATTTTGTAGGCCAGAAGTGCTGACAGTGTTGAATATGTGAAATTAATTTTATCCTGGTCGTTAATTGTTTCGTAAATTTCGTATTGGGAATTATTTTAACAAAATCGGAGATAAAAGAAGAAGATCACGAAACAGCAACCAGCAGTAAGTAACAACTGGTCCGAAAACAATCGTCATAAGTCACACGGTTCGAGGTCCAAGTTGCCATGGTCGTGAGAGAGCCTACCTGGCAAGGCATACAGGTTGACATTTTTTGTGCGCCTTTTTCTGTCCCAAAACGTATAGGTAGGGGCGAGCAATACATTTCGTTTCGTGTCCAAAACATTTTAAACTGTTTGGGAATTTAAAATTCCTAGAATTGAAACTACTTGTTAGCGATTGTTTTATGTTTAACACAGCGGTGACTTGAAGTTTCCTTTTATTTTATTTTCTGCTCTCGTCCACGAAGGGTCCTTCTCTGCTCGTTGACCCGTCGCCATCTACATCGTTCTTCTTTTAATTGTCTCTTCTAAATCACATTCGGGAATGCCAAACACGGCCACGTACGAATTCTCGACTCTGTAGATTTATTATAAACCATTCACAGAATTTAATATCGTAATCGTCCCGTATATGTGTCACTAAGAGTAGGTACACAAAAACAAAGAAGAAACAAAAATTACAGTAGTTTTAGAAAATTCTACAAATGGCGCAGTAAATGTCATCTGTAGCACGATGCTACATTTTAGGATTATGTATGATTTCAGCAAGTAGATATTCACATAAGTGGACCTTGTTGGAGCATACGTAATCCTAAACTGTAGCATCGTGCTACAGATGGCGTTTACTGCGCCATTTTTAGTATTTTCTAAAACGCACTGTTAAGACAGCAGGTAAAAGTTGGTCTGTGTTCTGTCGGAGCTGCCTGCGACGCGCTGATGAGATCCAAAAGGATCGAAATCGTGATCCGCGTCCGACAGTTTCCACAGAATACAGACCACTTCGAATTGTTTTATTACAGAAGTTGTCTAGTATAGAAATTGATGTAGTAAAGACGCCG